>NC_059327.1:114532518-114835935 GCF_018350155.1 Leopardus geoffroyi
CCAAATGTGTTGTTTCCATTAGATTCTTAATGGCGTCTTCTCCTTCAACCTGAAAACACTTAGGATTCTTCCCCTTCCAAGCCGCCCCTAAGCAAAGGAAACCCTTTTAGTTTTCCTTTAAATATTCTCCGGCAACCACAAGAGATGGCAACTCTGCTACAGTTGAAAATCTGTTCCACATCAAAGCCACCCTTCCTTTTTCGCTAGACTCCCAGAGTTTTTTATTCCCAGCCCTCCTGAATACTCCAAACGCCACCAGTGTTTACATTTTTGTCCAGCCTACACGTCTTTTCCTGCTTAAGAACATATGCCCTATCACTTTAGTCATGTGGCTAACACACCCTGCTTCCTTCCTTTTCCTCTGGCTCTTCTGGCCTCTGACTCAGTTACACCCATCCTGGCTAATGGTACAGTTAGGGAACGTTTTAAAAATATCAGTTCTTGCCAGTGCCCTCTGACACGCTTCTCTTGTTCAGGACTGAAAATACGCCAGCCACTTAGAAGCCCAAGAACCACTAGTGTTCCTCAGTACTTATCCCTTCATGCCAAGGATTTCAATAAATGTTCTCTGATGGTAGAACCATTGTAGAATTTGTTTCATCTGACATCTACTTCTACTGTTCTTGTCTCTAGTCAACAGGAATCAAGAAGTAAGGTAGTAACCGATTGGGTTTGGAAACAAGGTCAAAACTGAAGAGGTTATAATCCATATCTTTCTCAAAGTGAAGTTTGAAACCCTGGTCTACTCAATGACACTGGGTAGAAGAGAAAAAGCCGTATTCAGTAGCAAAGTGATTAACAATCTTTCTCTGATCCTACTAAAATATGGGGAAATGAATTTTCCAGATAATTTTTCATTTTTCCATAGGGAAAAACCTTTAAAAGATCAAGTCATGACATCTTCTTGGGTTATGGCTGGACTCATTAATTCAGTCATTCAACAAAATGTTTACTATCTACCATGGCTGGGGAATTATGCTAAGTTCTGGAGATAGAGTAGTTGAGTAGAATACATATGGTGCCTGCCCCATGGGTTTTACAGCCCAGTAGGAGACTATGCATTGGTTGTCCACCTCACCCAACTAGATCTAGTCATCCAGTTGATGCTTTTGTACATTAAATATCCACGGAGCACAGAGTATTATGTAGCGATATAGGCTGTTTTATTGTTGAGACGTTTACTAATCCCTGCTAAATTTGATAGTTGCAAAACTTCCTGCCTTTGGGTCAGCTGCCTTAGCAGCAGGGGGCACCATTGTGCGCTTGACCAAAGAGAGCAGCCACAATCTTGTGAGTGCTCTCTAGGAATGTGGTGGGCCGGAGGACACTTCTTTCTCATTTGCCTTTGGGCTCTGGACCCAGGTGTGCCCAGCACTCTGTGCTATGTACATAATCTCATTTTAATACCCAGTCACCCTGTCAAGTAGGTTTTTTTGTTTCTGCTTTAGGGAGAAACTTACATTCAGCAAGGAAAAATTCCTTGTTGAAGGTCAACAGCTTAGTGTCAGGTCTTAGCTCAGATCTGTTGACCCTGAAGTTGTTTCTCTACCCATGACACACTCTCTTCCAAACCATAGAAATTAAGATCTACAAGGATGTAACTTAAACTAAAAACCGGCCAATGTCATCATTTATGTAATAAAGAAGATGCACTTTTTTTAAAAAAAAAAGCTACTTGTGAGATCCATAAGGATGAGGTCCCTTCACTACTCCTTGTCTCCTTATCTGGGGGTCTTTAACTACAGAAATGTTGAGGCTCTATTGCCTTTTGACTATATATGTATATGCCTACATCAGTTTCAAAAGATATATTTCACATCTGGATCTACTATTTCATTTTTTGCCCTAGTCTAGACCACAACAAAAACACCAACACAAAAACATGAGTAAAAGGGAAATGCTGTAGGAGCATTCACATGGGAATTGTTATTTAGAAATCATGTTTCTGAGCTCCACTTGTTCTCCCTCTCTGATCCAGTTTATTCTCAAGACAATGTAATAGTTTGTCATACCCTGAAGGGGAATAAAAAACCAAAAACTGTACTTCAAAGCACAGAAACTCCTTACTAACTTAAAAGAAATGATCAAGCAATTTAATATGAAAATGAGTCAAACTTATTAAAAAAATAAACATAATTTGAGGCCTATTGAATGAAGCAAAAGAAATAATTAAGTTGTTTTGGGGGATTTTTTTTAAAGCAGATTGTTTTGGAAGGAAATCAGGCTTTTCTAAGAAACCCTATGGTTGTTGAGTGTGGTCAGGTGGTTGCAACACAGCCTTGGAAATGTAGGATTCATGGCCCCCCGTCCCCAAATTGTGAATGTCTCCAGAAAAGTTGTTTATTTACTCTGTGCTGTTGTTTGGCCGTCTATAACATCAGTGTGACTGTTACAATATAATTTTAAGACTACTGATCCTCCTAAGATTGTAGGAATTTATAGCACAAATGGAATCATTTCGCCATGGTATGGTCTGGCTGATGGAGGGGCTCTGTGTGATAAAAATAATGATCAGGAGACAGCAGTGAAAAGGAGGTGTATATTTACTTCAATGCCTGTGGGTGCTCATATAAAATGGGCCACTAATGGGAGCATAACTCAGATAACCATGATGGTACAAGGTCAGTTTTTGAAAAGAGCTACAGAGAGAGTTGTAGGGAAGAGCTATGTGTTATATAGAGTCTAAGCTGTGAGCTGAGCTGCAGGAGAAATGCAAAGCCTGTGTTGGAAAGATTATGTCTAAAAAGGGAGCAATGAAGAGGGGATAGAAACCAAGATTAAGAGTAGGAGTGATGGATGAGAAGGCTTGAGTAAAGATTCTTTTCCCCATACTAATGAGGATAACTTTGTTTTATTATTGCTTTATAACTGCCTATTATATACTAGAGTCAGTACTGAGCATGGATATGACATATGCATTTTTAAAACTAAAGGCCTCCAACTCATGGCTTGTTAATCTAGTAACAGTGATGGAGTCTCAGGCAGGAGCCACAACTCGGGACACTTTCCCACATAGGAAGGAGTAAGAGAAACTTATAAAGTGCAGACAGACTCACCAGAAGCTGGGGAAGGACACCTTAGCCAGAGCAGTAGTAAATATATCCCAATTAAGCAGAGTTACTATCCCAAGTAAGCAATTGTCATGGCATTAAGAAACTCACATGAGTTTGCTTGGCAATGGACTGATTGATACACAGATTTTGTGCACTGTCATGATTATAAATAATCCTCAGCTACTATATACTTCTCTGGGTGCTCTGGGAATTACCATTTGCATGGATCCTTGAATGAATGCATATGATACTAGAAGTGAAAAGGGATACATTTGGATGGCCAGAATAGGTCTTGTTGAAACTGCTAATACAGATGCCTCAGCTTTTCTTGGAATTCTGGGTTATTCCCTCTCTCTGGTTGTCTCACATCTTGTGATCTAACCAACTCTCAGGGGTTCTTTGGTCAAGCACTCTGGCCCTGCTTCCTCCTTTTGCTTGGCTGGCAACTCTCACATAGACTTCAATGGCAAAAAAGCTGTCAACAGTTCATAAAAGGATCAAACACCTTAAGATGTTGTATACAAGTCCCAGTGATGTTTTCAAATGCACTTCCTTTCCTAGTTCCTCACAGATAACCTTTTGGCATGCAGTGAAGTAACTTGGAGGGCGGATAGCCAGTCCAGATTTGGGGGAAATTTTTCCACCCACTAGTTGTCATCATACATGGTTTGGTTGGAGCGACATTTCATCAATGGAACCTTGTGATATTCCTGTTAGCAACCCTCCTCTTCCTAGGGAACTGAGGTCAAGGAAAGGCCTTTCAAAGGAGGCCAGTTGTAAAGGGCGGACTTTCATGTCCCCCATCACAGCTCCTACCCATTCTTATCCAAAGAGAAGCAAAAGAAAACACAGCTTTCCCTGATGCCTATTCCTTTCATGCCAGCCTTGTTCCTGGCAAAAAGAGTTTCAAAATGAAGCAAAGGTTGCATTTTTTAAAAATAAATTTCCAACTCTAAGGCTAAAAATGTTGGCAGAATATTTAAAAAAGACTTGGAAGATAAAGAGCAAGGGTATTTTTCTGGCATCATATCCATGGCTTTTCAAGGAGCAAGAGGCAGTGAATGAACCAGCTGGCGAAGGAAACATAAGACTGGCCTATTATTTAGAGACTCTCAATCTCTGGTCAGCCTATGAGAAATTTTCCCTTAGGCCTCTTTTGAAACACTAGTGCTTTTCTCCACCGGCGTTCTTCTTGTGAACCACAAGACAGAGAATGATTTGAGTGGCTATTTTCTCAGTCCTCCCCAAGATGGCAGAGAGCTGGTGCCATTCTTGAAGATGCACAGACGAGAAGTTAATTCAATTTAAACAATGGATACCTTACAGCAATTAGGGTTTAATTCCATCTCCGAATTGGTTAAGGAAGGCTATTAGAGACCACACCTAAAGGCCCAAGCCTGGAGTCAAGAGAGATAGATACAAATTGCCTCTCCCAGAAGCACAGATGATTAAGTGGCTTAGAAATAAATGCACATACTCGAAATTTAATGTTCACATAGTCACAAAGTTTAGGGAAAATTCTTTCGGATAAATCCAAGAAATATTCCAAAATTCTTTTAAAGCTTTAGATGGGAGGGTCATAACAAAAGAAAACAAAATCTCTCCACTTTGGATTCTAATGGCCAAAACCAAGCACATTTTCCATAATATCGTCTCTGTGACAGTTCATTAATTTCTCCTTCTTTTCAACAACAAACAGACATTTTGTTGGGTGCTATCTGGGTAATAGGCATAGGGGCCCATTAACTGTTTCAGCTCTAGATTAGACACTGTCTGTGGTCAAGGTGCCTGTAGTGCAGGCACAAGGACAGGCGCACAAGATGGCCCTGGGGGTAAGAGACAGAGACAGATGTGAGAAATATGGAGGAGGTAGAATCGTCATGAATTGGTAATTAGGTGTGTTTGTAGATTGAAGGAGAGGGCCAATTTGTTGGCTGGTTGGCCTTTCCAGGCCATAAATGGGAAATATATGAGGTAGAATTGAGTTGTGGTTATTGTTCTGGTTGTTATCATCATATGGGTGTGGGGGGGAGGGGGAGATGGAGACGACAAGCTTGGTGTTGGAAGAATTCGAGGTCCCGGTAAAGCATCCAAGTGAGGGAGATAGTAAACAGCTGGACACAAGAAAGAGCGCTTACCTGGAGATACGGATCTGAGAGTTAATCAAAGTAGTAGAATATGCCCAGCTCATTGATGGAGGAACTCATTACTGAGGAGAGGAAAGGTCCTCACTTTTGAGAACCTGAGAAGCGGAGGTGTATTCTTGGTAGCAGTTTCTGTCCTGCACATTCAAAAGGTGATATAAATGCAGCCATCGGTGAAATTCTTGGCCTTGACTTTGACCACAGGAAACCTTTGCAGACTTGCTGCTTTAGGCACTAAATTCGACAGCTTTGACACTGTTTTCTTGGACACACTCCTTCTTCCCTTTTCACATACTATAATTCTCTAGTTTTCCCTAAGCACTTGACTTCCCTGAGAGAGACCAAAAAACCATCTGTGTTTCAATATGCCCTCTTTGGAAATCCATTTGGTTATGTTGCCCATTGCAGAAGAAGATTAAGTAGGAAGATTAGCTGTTAGATTTTAATATAATTAGTATCTAAATAACCAAAGTTTGGCCAGATACCTAACAGTTTAGAAAGAGCTACATCAATTCTTAAGACAAAAGAGATAGCTATGATGATAGGAAATTCTAAACACCGACCTCTATCATAAGCCATTATACAAAAAAGCATGCATGACAAATATTAAAATATTGTATTATGGAAAACAATCAAGAAAATAATGCAATTTGAAAAGCAAAATTTAACACGGGAGTAAAAATGAGAGGTCAAATTATAGTTACTTTCACCTAAGTAAATGAATGACGAAATTATTAGTGGCAATATATGTTATTATAATTTACTGATACAGAAAAATCAATTAGTCACATAGATTAAAGTAGCAATTATTTCTGGGGTGCCTGGGTGGCTCAGTCAGTTAAATGCCCGACTTCGGCTCAGGTCATGATCTCATGGTTCATGAATTTGAGCCGTGTGTGGGGCTCCATGCTCATAGCACAGAGCCCACTTGGGATCTTGTCTCCTTCTCTCTCAGCCCATGCGCTGCTCATGCTCTCAAAATGAATGAAGGAATGAATGAATGAAGTGTTAAAATAGCAATTATTTCTAAATGAAACAAAATAATTATCTCCAATATCTTCATAAACGTATTGCACCTCTGACAGAGTTCCCTACTACTAAACGGGAACCCAATATTGTGCTGTTCATGGAAGAAGAGAGGAAAGATTTTTGTGAGAAGTCATAGGGTGGGCTGGTTAAGAAGGTGAGCCAGAGTCAGACTGGCTGGATTCAGATCCCTGCCTTATAACATAATCTTGGGAAAATTACTTAATTTCTCTAAGTCTCAATTTTTTCATCTGCAAAATGGGGATAACGTTAGAACTTTTGGTTAGGGCCAGTCTAAGGAACAAATGAGTCAACATAGAGTCGGGTATGTAGTAAATGTTCAATAAGTATTATGAGATCATGATGAGGATAATGACTGAAAGGAGTTGTGACTTGAGATGTTCCTCAAAGCCACACCTTATTTAAATAGGACGTTAAACCACATTATAAAATACACTATTTTTACAGTTTGTTAAAGAGGGAAAGTCAGAGCTGCTGCATACAGCTACACAGTCTGCGCACTGCACAATTCCAAGGGCTCTGTTCACAGAGATGGTGACATGCACACAGCTTGCTGGATCTTCATCCTCCCCACCTCCCACCCCCAAGGATAAGAATTTCCATTTTATTCCCTTCTTGAAATGAAAAAGAAGTGGCTTTTTCTTCATTTAATCTCAGAACTCCTAACCCTATACACAGTTCTTCATTTCTGCTGCTTTACCTCCATCAACTGTTGCAAAGTAACTCCTCCAGGGGCCAGGCAGTTAAAGAAGCATCATGTGAGCTGAGCTTCCTATAGTCAAAACAGAGAGAAGAGGCCTCACCTAAATGCATTCAAATTCAAATGGTTTTGAAACAAGGTATAGTGCAAACAAAACACATTTGGAGTGCTTAGCACACTAACCAACCATGTGGCCTTGCTTGAGTTAGTCTTTGTTCTCCTAATATAGGAAAATGAAAGATGGAACCATTCTTCACTGTCTCTCAGAAATGATGATCATGGAGACTCAGGGATCCTTGGCTAAAAATTATTGTCTCCTGAGTCGTATCATCACCACATCACTGGTAACCAAACTTCACACTTTACTCAGATTTCACTAATTTTTCCCTGATGTCCTTTTT
Source organism: Leopardus geoffroyi (assembly GCF_018350155.1). NCBI lineage: Eukaryota > Metazoa > Chordata > Mammalia > Carnivora > Felidae > Leopardus > Leopardus geoffroyi. The sequence goes on from NC_059327.1 coordinate 114,539,864, forward strand.
CTGTACCAGGATTCCATCCAAGATACCGCCTTGTATTTAGTTGTTGTATCTCCTCGTTCTCCTCTTGACCATGACTGGTTCTCAGACCTTTTTTGTTTTTCACGGCGTTGGCATCAAAAGAGTACTGGTCACATATTTTGTAGAATGCCCCCAAACTTGGATTTGTGTGATTTTATTTTTCATGGTTGAGCTAGGACTGTGGGTTTGGGGAGTGGGACTGTGGAGGTGAAGTCCCATTTTCATCACACCCGCTCATATCAGGAGTGCATGCTATCAACATGACCGATCACTGATCACGGTACCTTTGATCACCTGAAGTAGTAATTGCCAGGTTTCTTCACTGTAAAGTTACTTTTTCCTTCTTTTCATTTCTTTCTCTTTGGAAGCACTTTGCTAAGCACAGCTCACTCAAGGGGATGGAGTTGAGTTTCACCACCTGGGTGGAGAAGAAGCTATGTAAATGATTGGGAATTTTTCTGTACAAGAGATTTCTCTCTTCTTCATGTATTTACTTGTTCTGTTGTTTACTTATTTTTTTAACTTTATTTATTTATTTTGAGAGAGAGAGAGAGAGTGTGCATGTGCGGGGGAGGGACAGAGAACAAGGGAGACAGAATCCCAAGCAGGTTCTGCACTGTCAGTGCAGAGCCCAATGCAGAGTTCGAATCCACGAACTGTGAGATCATGACCTGAGCCAAAGTCAAGAGTTGGCCACACAGTGGACTGAGCCACCCAGGAGCCCCTTTCAGTCATTTATTTATATCAGTATGGCTTCAAGGCTACTTGTTTTCAACTTGGAGCTATAATCCAACACCTCTTTATTTTATTGTTGACATTGTCACAGTTTTGGCTATCGCGTGCTCTTTCAGGTTGGCTCCTGTGTCACTTTGACATGCCTCCATCCTTTGGTTTTTGAGCACTTCTTACTTCCTGGCACTAAAAGATGTCCCAGGTTCATCTTGTATATTTCCTGTCTCAGCCCTACAGTTAGCCATTTTTCCTGGGATCCCTAGTTCCTTTTATTGGAGAACAGTATCAGAAACCAAGGTCTGGGCAACAGGTGTGCTCATTGCTACTGCAGTGCTATTACTTCTAGTCCCTTCCAGCAGATAGACTTAGGAAGTGCACATGTGTATATTAATCCATGTATGTATACATATCTGTAATCATTCCTATACTTATTCATCCATATCTATATTGAACTAACCATGTGAGTTCATATTTACGTTTCCAACTCTAATCCATTACCACATAGTTCATTCCAGCTTCCCTTTCTTGGTTATCTGTTACCTCCCTCTCCAACCGTAAGAAACTGGCTTCCACTATCTGCTATCTGGTTATCTATTTATTCAGTTCCAGTAAACAGAGACAGCAGTTTCAGAATTGTTAACTCAAACCCCATGAGAAACAACCTTACCACCTAGAATACAATGTTTATGGTCAGTTCCCTTTATTTTTTGACTTACAGTTTTTTGTTAAAGCACATTTTTCCAAAGGTACTTAGGTCAAGACCTTTTCCTCTTCACCTTCTTCAGTGAGGTTATGCCATGTATTGGGAGTATATTCTGTTGTCAGAACCTACATTCTATTCTTAGATCTCTTGACCCCTTAATTTTTAAAAATCTGCATATATTAAGGTTCACTATTATTGCAAAGTACTCTGGGTTTTGACAGATGTGTAGAATCATATATATACCACCACAGTACCACAGAGATTAGTTTAATCACCCTAAAAAATTCCCAGTGCTGAGGCACCTGTGTGTCTCAGTCAGTTGGGCATCCAACTTCGGCTAGGGTCATGATCTCACAGTTTGTGAGTTCGAGCCCCACATCAGGCTCTCTGCTGCCAGCATGGAGCCCACTTTGGATCCTCTGTCCCCCCCTCTCTCTGCCCCTCCCCCCTCACGCATGCAAACACTTGTTCTCTCAAAAATAAATAAACATTAAAGAAAATTCCCAGTGCTTCCCTTGGTACAACACTTTTCTCCTCCCTCCCTTGGCAACCACTGATCTAAAGACATCCCTATAATTCTGGCCTTTTCCAGAATATCACATAAATTGAATCACACAGTATGTAATCTTTATGGTCTGGTTTCTTTCACCTGTAAAATGCATTTATGATTCACTCATGTTGGTGTGTGGGATAATAACTTTATTCTTTTTTTATTGCTGGGTAGTATTCCATTATATAGATATCCTACATTTGTTTCTCCACTCACCTATTGAAGGAACTTTAGTTTTTTGACAATTATGAATAAAGCTGCTATAAACATTTGCATGGAAGTTTTGTGTGGACATAAATTTTCATATCATTTAGATAAATGCCGAGGAGTGTGGAGTCATATGGTAAGTCTATGTTTAACTTTATAAGAAACTGCAAACTGTCTTCCAAAGCGGCATACTATTTTGTATTCCCATCAGCAATAAATGAGAGAGTTCCTGTTGCTCTGAATTTGATAATGCAGTTTTTTACATTGTACCCATTTGTTGTTGTTGTTAGAGAGAGAGAGAGAGAGAGAGAGAGAGAGAGAGGATCCTAAGCCGGCTACATGCTAGCATGGAGCCTAATGGCGGGCTTGATCTCAATACCCTGGGATCATGAAATCAAGAATCAAATGCTCAACTGACTGAGCCATCCAGGCACCCCTAGACTTTAGCCATTCTAACAGATGTGTACTGGTATCTTATTGTTGTTTGAATTTGCATTTCCCAGTGATATTGAGTATCTTTTCATAAGCCATTTGTACAGCTTCAGCATTACGTCTGTTTAGATCTTTGACCATTTTTCTTTTTCTTTTTTTTTTTTATTTTTAAAAGAAAATTTTTTTTTCAACGTTTATTTTTATTTTTGGGACAGAGAGAGACAGAGCATGAACGGGGGAGGGGCAGAGAGAGAGGGAGACACAGAATCGGAAACAAGCTCCAGGCTCTGAGCCATCAGCCCAGAGCCTGATGCGGGGCTCGAACTCACGGACCGCGAGATCGTGACCTGGCTGAAGTCGGACGCTTAACCGACTGCGCCACCCAGGCGCCCCAACTTTGACCGTTTTTCAATTGGATTGTTGTCCTACTGTTGAGTTTTAAGAGTTCTTTATAGATTGTGGCTGCAAATCCTTGCTAGAAATGTTATTTGCAAATATTTTTCCCCAATATATGGCTTGTGTTTTCATTCTGTTAACAGTGTCTTTCGTAGAGCAAAAGTTTTAACTTTTGATTAAGTTCAGTTACCAACTTTTTCTTTGTGAATTGTGTTCTTGGTGTTATGGCTAAAAACTGCCTAGCCCAAGGCCACACAGATTTTCTTCTATTTTTTTCTAGAAGTTTTATAGTTTCACATTTAGATCTATGATGCATTTGAGTAATGTAGTTGAGTGTTTGTGTAGTATGTAAGTTATAGGTTGAGATTCTTTTTGTTGCACATGAATGCCTAATTGTTCTGGCACCATTTGTCGAAAGACTATCTTTTCTCCATTGAATTGTCTTTGCACCTTTGTGAAACAAGTTGACTATATTTATGTGGATCAGTTATTTCTCAACCCTCTATTCTGTTCTATTAGTCTATGTGTCTGTGCTCTTCCTAATTCCATATTGTCTTAATCGCTGGCATTAAAGTAAGTTTTAAAATTGGGTAATGGGAGTCCTCTAACTTTGTTTATCTTCTTCAAAGTTGTTTTAACTAATCTGAGTCCTTTGTCTTTCCACATGTGTATGTACCAGCTTTTTGATATCTATAAAAAAACTTTCCTAGAATTTTGAATCTATAGATTAAGGAGAATTGACATCTTAACAATACGTCTTCCAACCCTTGAGATGAAATATCACTCCATTTATGCATATCTTCTTTGATTTATTTCATCATTGTTTTGAAGATTTCAACATACAGATCCTGTACATATTTTGATATATTTATACCTCACTAGTTTTTTTTTATTGCAATCGTATATGCTGTATATATTTCTTATTTTGAAGTTCAATTCTTCCTTATAGAAACAGACATACAATTAACTTTTTTTATACTGACCTTTTATTCTGCAACCTTTGTTGAACTCACTAATTCTAGAAGTTATTTTGTAGACTCTTTGGGGTTTTCTATACAGACATCTGCAAATTAGAGACAATGTTATTTTTTTCAAATTTACATCCTTCAACAGAAATGAAATAATTTTCAAAACAACAAGATTTTCTGTACTACTCATACAGGGGTTTATGTAGAGCTAGGATTGCAGTGGCCTTCCTCATTGTATTTTTTACAATTGTGGAAGCACAGATCATTTCCTAGCTTTAAGACTTTATTTTTTAGGGTATTTTTAGGGTATTGAGAGAAAGTTATAGAGCTATCCCATATGTCCCCTACCCCCATGTGTGCATAGCCTGCCCATTATCAATGTCCACTACCTGAGTGGTACATTCATTACAAGTGATGAACCTACATTGACACATCCTATAAGACATAGATACTTTCCCCATTTTAAAGGTGAGGAAAGTGAGACTCAGACAGGTTAAACAACTTGCCCAAAGTTGCAAAGCTAGGAAATGGCCTGTACCTCCATACAACCATGATGAGGAAGGCTTCTGGAATCCTAATATTGTCAAGGTGAAAGGAACATTAAGGACCTTCAATGTTTTTATTTTGAGAGTGAAGAAACTGAAACCAAGTGTCCAATGTCACTCAGTCACTCAGTTATTAAAGAGCCAGAACCAGAACTCAGGTTTATTTACTTTTATTCCAGTGCAGTTCCCTACAATTCTACAGATGCTATCTAATGAGACTGGACAGACTTCAGCAGAGAGTGAGACTCACTCTCTGATGAGTCCTGCAGACCGTGAATTTGCCTGTATCCTAAAGGTAGAGCTGCAACAAACAGCACGTAAATGTGTCTAAGCCAGTCTTTTTCCTGAGATGAACCCCTAATGACTCTCCCTGGCAGCCACATTCGGTCTGGTCATGTAGACTAGTCCTACTTCCATACATCCCCATTCCCTAACATCTCGCTCTCATCGCCTCTATCACCCTTTAGAGGGGCCTCTGAGCAGGAGGTTCGAAGAAAGGAGGCGGGAGAAGGGGAAGGGTGAAGTAGGTAAACGAGGCAGAAAATGCCATACCAAGGGAGAATGTCTAGGACTCTCCCAAACACAAAAGCAGTGAAGAACACATCCTGGGCATGGATAACAGCAGAGAAGCTAGGTCAAGGCGTCCTGAGAGGATTGCACTTCTTTGGGTGTTTATAGTCTGGCATATTACTTTAAAAAGTGATTCTTATTACTTTATAGTCACACATCATATTTAATCCTTTATAATGTCAAATAAAAGGGAAATAATAACATCTTATGTTTGTATATTGCTTTACAGCTTACTAAGCACTTTTACAACCATGATCTCATCTGATCCTTACAGTAATATTGTGAACTGGCCAAGGAAGGTTATTATTAATTCCATTTTACAGATGAGGAGACTGGAGTTCAGAGAGATTAAATGAGTGGTGCTCCAGATCTCATAGCTTGGCAGTAGAGGCCAAGACTGGAATCCAGATTTGGAGACAGAGTGATGCTCTCTGAGGGGCTATTGAGCACTAGGTGTGGCCAGCCAAGGGTAGGAAATGCTTCTAGCCTATGGATTCAGGATCCGATTCAAGCCTTAAGTTTGGGTGTTAAAAGAGACTTTGAAGCCACATGGATGGGGCACACAACATACAGAAGGTTCAGGAGGTGAAAATTCTCCGTGTATGGGGAATGGGCTGTGCAGCTTCAAGACAGATGGAACTTTTACTCCATCATTGCTGTAAAAAGGAAGGAGCTAGTGCTAATAAAAAGGAAGTCCAAGAAAGCCCCAAAAAGGTCACAGATAATCAAGTTCTGCTTTTGCCTACTCTGAAGAAGAAAAAAAGAAAGAAAAATGGAAATGAGGGGGAAAAAATAACAAAACAGAAAGATATTCCTAGAACTATGTCCACCAAAAATAACCAAGTATTTCCAGTCTCCCTAACAGATATACACAAATAATTTGAGAAGGACTAAACACATACATACTTCGAGGCTAAGCTATTGGTGAATATTTACATAATTTTAGAGTGTAGGGAGTTTTGTAAGCATGACACCAAGGCAAAAATCATAAAGGAAAAGATTTATAGATGTGATTATACAAAATTTAAGCCTTTTGGGGCGCCTGGGTGGCTCAGTCGGTTGAGCATCCAACTTCGGCTCATGTCACGATTTCACAGTTCGTGAGTTCGAGCCCCTCATCAGGCTCTGTGCTGACAGCTCAGAGCCTGGAGCCTGCTTGGAGTTCTGTGTCTCCTTCTCTCTCTGCTCCTCCCCTGCTCATGCTCTGTCTCTCTCTTTCTCTCCTTCAAAAATAAATAAAAACATTAAAAAAAATTAAGCCTTTTTCTCTCTGAAGTCAAAATATAAGAAAATACTAAAAACAAAATTATAAGTAAAAATGACAAATTAGAAAAACATTTGGAAAATATGTTCATGTCTTTATTTTTTAAAAATACCTAACAAATTATTGATAATAATAATAATAATAACGTGAACTTTCCATTTGAAAAAATATGGGCTTAGAACATGAATAGGAAACTCAAATCAGAAGAAAAACATATGTATAGCCAATAAGCATATGATGATATAATGCACCCTTACTTGTAGTCCTACCAATCCACACTAAAATAAATTTATTTTGTTGGTGTAGGGCAATGTTATAATAAGTGTATAAAAAAGGTTACTAAACCTGGGTTCAGTTTTGTTTTATATATCTCTAAGTTCTGGAAGAATATTGGTACTGAGACACGAACAGTGGTTACATCATAGCAGAAGAATTATGGATACTTTAAATGTAAAAGATCTTTTCTTTTTTCTTAATTTTTAAAATAATGAGCATGAATTACTTTTATAATAAAAAAACCAAATTGGCCATTACACCTGTAAATAGGGACATAATTTCCTGTCATGCCATTGTTTCTTTTTAAAAATTACATTTGGCTTATAGCTTTTGGATTTTCAATCCCCATTTCAAGAACACAATCTGCCATCAACTGGGAAGACTTTGTACACTCCATTTGAATAAATAATTTGAGTTGGCTGGCTCCCCACCTAGTGTTCCTGCCCTTTGGGGTAATTCACATAGTTACCTCTTGGCTTCCTACATATAATTACTCTACTAGGAGAAGAGGTACCTAGATGATTGTATAAACAAACAGCATAATCATAAATGGTATCTTCTGGAATTTGGGATGCTGCCTATTTTTCTTTAATGGTAAAATTAAATTTACATATATTTTGTATATGCTGCATTAGAAACCTAGAACTTTTAAAGAGATCATCCATAGGAGTCAGATATATACTCTAATGCAATATTTCTCCCCCCCTCCTAGTTTAGACCCATTTTTCTTTAATAATCTCGCCCCCGGCATCCCCACGTAACTCAGCCCCATTAACAAGCACAACCTGCTACACAAACCATTGTTCAACCAGATACAGACAAAGAGAATGAGTAAAGATTCCCACAATCAGCCAAGGGACACTACCAGAACCCCCCAAAGAGGCAGTTTGACAAAACCTTATTTTCTGCCTCTAAACATCCCCAAAAGTTAGATTACACCCATTGGAGAAAAGGGACGACCTCATATATTTTAGGAGGCTTTGAAATTCTGAGAATATTCTTTGTTTTCCATGCCCCCCACCTGCCCCCCACGAAAGGCAATTTGGCACGGGCACTTCTTCGTGAAGGTCAAAGTAGCAGATAGATTGTGCACATCCAAAGTGTTATGTACCACAAGAATAAAGACAAAAATTCTCCATAAGAAGGTGTCATTAGCATCCATATTGTACATCGCGAGCACAGGAGTGAAGTGGAAAAATGGCTGGCTCTGCTCTTGTTTAATCATAGACATAACAGATCACATTGTGTATTTGGGCATCTGGTCACCGCCCCTTCTCACACCACATTCCCTAACTACCATCACTCCATAAATAGGAAGGGCCCTTTCTAGGTGAAAGTGGTTTGTTCTCCATGTCCAGGTATTCCACTGAAGCCACCCATGTGTGTGTGTGTGTGTGTGTGCGTGTGTGCGTGCACACGTGTGGGGGGCTGTGAGGGTCATACTAGGAATTCAGACTGAGATGCTCCCTTGAATCTGGCAGAACTTGGTCGGTAACAGTGGAAGATATTTCGTAACAATAATGATGATGCCACCTTACACTTTTCATCTTCAAAGCACTTTACAAACAGTAATTAATTCCCATAATACTCATGAGGTAAGAAAGTAAACACCATTATCCCCATTTTATAGATGGAGAAACTGAGGTGAAGTAGCCAAGCAAATGGCCCACGGCCAAAAGGAGCCAGTGTCGGAGCAGGGATCAGGGGGAAGAAGCTCCTGGTATCTGCTCATCCGCTCCAGCTCATACCACCCCAGGCCCCTGTCAGGGAAAAGCGGCGGTGGAGTTGAAGGTAGCCGGAGGCCGAAGGAAGGCAGGATCTCCCAGCAGGCACAGCTCTGGCCTCACTGCCCTGGGAAATGAATGCTGCTATTCATCGTGTGGGCAGTTTGTGGGCATTCACTTCAAGATCCTTGCAAAATAACAACAACAAAAACCCTATTGAGGCTCCTTTCTCCTCGAACCACATATTTCCTGAGTTTTTCCTTGAAATCAGGGGATGCATGGTACATACACGCCCTCAGGAAGCAGGATTATTCAGCCCACCCTACAATTCTTGGGAGGCTACATTCAGAAATGTGACCACAGGCCAGGCCGCACTGCAGGAACCTTCTCCTACGAGTTTCTGGCCGAGCTCCTTCACAAGACATTTAAGAGCCATCTGGCTGCCTCCTCACTGTGGGCCTGGGGGCCCTGAGTTCAAGACGGACACACATCAACTAGCTGGCAATTAGACTGAAACTTTATATGAACGCTGACAGAGGTGGGTCAGGAGAAAATGTGGAAGGTGTTGAAACGAAATGAAATTGGCTTATCAAGGAGGGACCTAGTCTCAAGGAAGCGAAGGTCACTACCAAAACTACCTCACCACTGCAGACCTGAATAATACCCAGGCCACCCTCCTGGATGGCGGTCATATCCATCCCTCACTGGCCCCAACGACCTCTCAGACGCCGTTCTCCAACTTTTTTTTTCACCTGCTAAGAAGTGTTGCTACCTATTTCCTACCCTGCATTTCTCCTCCCACCACTTCAAATTTCCCTCAACAGCCTGAAGGTTGCCACGACCACCCACTTCACATTTATGGCAAATCTAGAAACTGCTGCTTTAAGCATTATCTAGAGCGTCTTGACTTGGCCCCTAATGAAAGCTAATAGCCTTTGAAGTGCTGAACCAAACATAACAAATAGTTATACCATTCAGCTCGGTTCTCCTACTTTGGCTCCACATTTTGCCTCCCATGTGACAGCACGCGCCCTACGGGGCTGTGGAGAAAGCAGAACTTTCTCGTACTGCCTTCCCTGAATCTGTGGGGAGGCACACCTAGGGAAATTTAGAAGGTCTCTTGGAGAAGTTTTGGCCCAGAGAACTTCGTTCCCACCCAGGAAAGCAGTGGGACGGCCTGCTGTCGGCAACAGGCACAGCCCAGCGGATTGCCTTGGTCCGGGAGCTCCTGTGGCATCTCACTGGCTGACCACGGATGACAGCGTTTGTTCAGCCCACGTCATTCACTTCTAACCTGCTGTTGAAACAGGTAGGTTAATACGGTTTGTGCACGACCTTCCGAGGGAAGTGAAGTACCTCCAGGCAGCAGACCTGTGGGGGAAGAGCACCCGAAGTGGAATAAGGCCCGTTTCATGAATATGTAGATGACACTAATCAGACAAGACAGCACCAAGGTCAGGAGTGGCCTCCCCATGGCACATGACTGCAAAAATGGAACGATCCTAAAGATAACCAAACAACATGGTTACCATAATGCCTTGGCCCTTTGGTTCCCAGCAGGCAACATCCCCCCATCTGACCAAAGAGTTAACTAAACCCACGGGAAGAATTCTCTGCCCACCCTGAATGGACCCCACTTCCCCTTCCACACAGACGTCCCTACCAGCCCATGGCTGGGTGGGCTCCAGATGCAGACACCACACACACATTGGTTCCCTCCGGAGTGACACACTCCAGGTGGACGTTGGAGAGGAGGGCCAAGCTGGGAGGCGTAACTTCTCACCACATGAAAGAGACGGAATCCGGCTGGCCGCCAGAGTGCCTGTTGCACAGTGACAAAGTGGGTCACACCTTGGATTTGGAAGTTCGTGAATAGGTCCATAATGTTGATACTTCGGGGAGATGGTGGGTGGGAGTTGAATTTCTGTTTCTTCAACTCTGTAATTAATTCATCCAGCGACAAGGCTATAATGATGGCAGGAAGAGAAAAAGAACCCCTGGGGGGGTCTGTCTGTGGCTTTTCCTCAGAATGATTGGGTATTATCGGGTTGAGGCTGTAGCCTAGACGTGAACGAACTCAAAGGTCTGTGTGTGTGTGTGTGTGTGTGTGTGTGCATGTGTGTGTGTGTGTGTGTATGGCTTGTATATGGTACACATGGTGTGTGCGAAGGGGGATGTGTGTGATATGATTGTGGTGTCCTGTGTATGTGGTCTGGTGTGATGTGGGTATCTATCTGTGGTGTGTGTGTGAATGTGGTATTACGTGTGGTGTGTGAGGTACGTACGTATGTGGTATGTGTGGTGTGGGAGTGTGAAGCATGGCATGTGTGTGCTACGGGAAAGCGTGAGGTCGCGCGTGGTGTACGTATGCATGTCGTGTGTGCTAGGCATGTGTATGCGAAGGATATATGTGTGGGGTGGGTGAGCATGTGTGTGTAAGGCTGTGAGGTACGACAATGCGCTGTAGTGTGTGTGTTGCACTTACGCGTGTCAGACGCGCGTGTAGAGAATTTATGCGTGTGAGGCACACGTACGTGATTACGGGTGTGAGGTTTGGCGTGTGCATTCTGTAGGGTATATAAGTTATGAGTATGTGTACAGAAGGCGTGCGTGGTGCATTATGCGCGTGGTTTGCATGTGTGACGCAAGGCTAGGAGATGCGGTGTGTGGGTGTGACACGTGGTAGGCATGAGTGCGTGTGGTGTGGGGTGTGTGAGTGTGGGGGCTGTTACATGGGTACGTATGGATGTGTGTGTGTGTATGATGCGTGGGATAGAAGCGTGTTGGGGGGGCTGTAAGAGTACGCATGTGACATGTGTGCAGGCTCTGCGGGCAAGCGCTTGTGCAGGCAGGCCTGCCCTTAACTCTTTGATGTTAGCACGGAGGCCTCGTGGTGCAGCTGGCCCTGTGTCCCGACAATCCCGCTCTGAGCGCTAAATCCCAGGGCAGGAAAAAAGAAAGCGCTGCCAGAGCACCACACCCTGGGGCCCCTCGGGGAAGGGCTTGAAGTGAAGGATGTCTAACTGGGACACCACCAAGACTCTGCCGGCCCCTCAGGCTGCACTGCAGAACACGGGTCCTGTTTGTGGGAGTTCAGACAGCACAGGAGTAGGAGCTCATGATGCCGTCTGCAGAGGACTTCTGCCCGACCTGAGCTCTGGGTTCAGGCCTCACCCTTGACCCTCCCCGGTGACGTGGACGTATGAGTTAGGCCCCCAGTTTTGACATCTACGAAACATACGTGCAACGTGTTCCTTCTGGTGTGAGAGTTTCATAAAATAACACCGCACTGTGGGTTACTGCTTCCCACCCTCATCTTCAATGGGGATGTGAGTTTTCTCCAGAATTGAGATTCTTTGGTTTTCTTTTGGCTTTGGAAGTTTTTGGTATGCACCTCATACCTAGAAATACCCATCTCCAAAGGTCAGAACTGATTGCCAAGTAATATGGCCGATAGCTCATTCTCTCTCTCTCTCTCTCTCTCTCTCTCTCTAAGTAGGTTTCACGGTCAGCACAGAGCCCAGCATGAGGCTTGAACTCACAACCCCGAGATCAAGACCTGTGGCTTGCTCTTATTTTTATTTTCTGTTTCTAGCACTTGTGGGTGGTGCTGTGAGGCCTAGGGGCAGTAACTCCACTTCCTGCTTTCTGGGAGTGGGAAGGGAGGGAACATAAATTCAGTAGGAAGGAGAAGAACCTAAGTTCTTCTCCTAAGACACCAGGCCGATGCTCTGCCATGGGACAGTATTCAAGCGATGCTTAATGGACTTTTAAGTTTCTGCCTATCAACTGCTGTGTGACCTTGGACAAATTCCTTAACTTCTCTGAGCCCCAGTGTTTTAAAGTCTCTAAACTAGAGCTAATAGTAGTACCCCTTTCATATGATTATCTGAGGATTAAATGAGCTAATGAATTGTAAACTCCAGCACAGTGCCTAGCACAGAGTAAGCAGCAAATGTGCTTTACAAGATAATTCCCCGATTCCCCTGGGTGGGTATTATACCCACCTAGAAGTAGGCTTGGACAGGTCAAGCAATTTACCTGTCATCACACAGCTAACCAGTGGTGGGCCTGCCTGTCTACCCAAGTCTGTCCTGCTTACACACTGCTTGGCGACATTCTTTGACTTCCATTTCTACCACACCAAGCTGTCCACCCTTACAGCCTTCAGAGAACTCTCCACGGGAAACCGCAGAGTTCCACAGACACTGTCATCCTGAAAATAGTTTAGGAAGGAGTCTTGGAAGAAAGAAGAAAGTGCCATGGACTGGGAAAATGAGATTATCTCCTTCAGTACAAGCTGGAAAATGCCCTGCCCTGTATTTATAGATTGGTAGAATTCTACATGGCATTTTTGGGGTGGAAAATTTATACTCCATGAAAACAAACCTGTTAGCTAGGTACCACGACTACCCTCACTCATATCAGAGCCCATTGTTTTTCAGGCCTCCATGGCTTTGCACAAGCTGTTACTTCTGAAAGGAATACCCTTCCATCTCCCTCCCAACCACCACCTGTACCACCCAATTCTCTTCTCCCATCCCATTTAAAAAAATGTGTTTTAATGTCTTTTTATTTTTCAGACAGAGAGAGAGAGGCAGACAGACAGAGCATGAGTTGGGGAAGGGCAGAGAGAGGAGACACAGAATCCAAAGCAGGCTCCAGGCTCTGAGCTAGCAGCACAGAGTCCGAAGCGGGGCGCGAACTCATGAACCATGAGATCATGACCCGAGCTAAAGGTGGACGCTTAACCCACTGAGCCACCTAGGTGCCCCTCTCCCATTCCACTTTGAATATACTTCCCTTACAGTATTTAACACATTGATCTGTTTCTATTTCTGCGATTGTGCGTGCCCAAGGACAGGTGCCCTGCTCCATTCACTGTGGTTTCCCTGACACCTGGCAAGAGCACCTGGTGAGAAAGCATCACCAGAACATGGCACAGACCAATCATTTGTTGATGCAACACATGCAGTGTTGGTGGCACTGACAGGAGGTAATTTGCTCCTGGTACAGAGCAGAATGAGACATAGGGTTGGGGCATGTGTATATCACCAGGGTCTGCACAGAAAATAGAAACCACTTGAAGTGTTATAGCAAAGGGAATTCAATGCAGAGAATTAGTTTCACAGGTGTCAGAAGACTCTAGAAGCCAAAGAAGAAGAAAAGAAAAGCCAGAAATTAGCAGCAGATGGGAGCCACTACCATGCATGGGCTGGAGAGACAAAGACAGGGGGTGGGGGTTCCCAGAGCCTGAGAGCAGAGACAGCCCAATGGGGGGCAGAACCAGAGAGGGTCTATCTGAGGGGTGGGTACCACCAAGGAGACCCAGTCAGGGCTGGACACAGAGAGCATGGGGAAACAGAGGCTTCTTCTTACACCTTCTAGTCTCTGGCCAGTGCCCCATTAGCCTATCCCAGCTACAGGGCACCTGGGGCAGGAGCTAGAAAGTCCCTCCTGCAGGACCAGTCCCCTCTAATATGGAGCAGAGCCTGGGGAGGGTAGGAAATGGCTCAGAAGGGACAAATGCTACTTTGGAGGGGATTCAAGGCCAGGCTGAGAATGGGCCGAAGGGGTGAAAAGTCAAAGTCATATAAGCTCACTGGTTTCAGGGCAGGTCTGTGGGTTAGTTATCTATTGCTGTGTAACAGATTACCACAGGTTTAGTGACATAAAACAATACACATCTATTATCTCTAGTTTCTGTGGGTCAGGAATCTGGGCATGACTTAACTGAGTTCTTGTGCAGGGTCTCAGGAGGCCTCAGTCAAGGTGTCGGCTGAGCTGCCTTTTCATGTGGAGGCTCGACCGGGGGAATGTTTGCCTCAAAACTCACTCAGACTATTGGAAGAATCCTCTTCTTTGTGGCTGCACAACTGAGGGCCCAGTGTTTTGCTAGTCGTCAGCTGGAGGCCATCCTTAGATCCTAGAGCTGCCCACAATTCATAGCTGAACTGATTTCTGCAACATGTCCGCTTACTTCAGTAAGCCCCTGAGAAGAAGCCCTAGCTCCAGTCTGCTAAGAGAGAGTCAAGCTTACATAACTCAATCACATGCATCACACCCCAACATCTTTGCCACATTCTATTGGTTAGGAGCAAGTCCCAGGCCATGCCTGTACTCAAGGAAAGGGATTACACAAAGGCATGAACGCTAGAGGTGGGTCCCACTGGGGACCTAGGGTCCGTGTGTGACAGCACATCCCGCACTGTAGCTCTGTGTACCTTGGTTCTGATTTTTTCTGCAGATTTGAATTTTTCGGAGGACTCACTAAAGAGTAAAATGATAGGAAGAGTCTTGTGAATCTTTTACCGTCTGGCTCAGAAAATTAGCATTAACATCCACAGCCACTGCAATTAGTAAAAGCTTGGAGGTACTATAAAAATTTGCTAACGCAAGTCCATGCCTAGTTAACCATAACTTTGAATTCGGACTGTCCACATACATCTTAAAAGTTTTAATATTTTGCATACCCTTTGACCAAGCAATTCCAATTCCAGGAAATTATTTGAAGAAAATTTTCATGGATGTGTGCAAAGATTCAGTTACAAGAATTGTTAACCACGGCATTGCTTGTAATTGCAACACAAAAAAACCCTAGACTGCAAATAGCCTATTGCTTTACAATAAGGTATTATTTTGATAAGGCTGCAATGCATTCATGAACGAGAGTATGATGACATTTTTGAATATCACGTAGGAAAATATTGAAATACATGGAGAGATGTTTACTATATAATGCTAAAAAGAGGGAAACAGGGCATACAACAGTACCTATTATGTGATTCCATTTCGCCTTTGCTTTGTTCTGTTGTAGCAGATATAGATAGACATGGACAAATGACCGGAAAAATTTACACCAAATTGTAACAATGAAATCTTCAGAGAATGAGATTAGATGTGATTTTTATTTTGCCTTACTATATTTTCTAAATGGTCTGCCATATACGTCCATCACTTTTATAATAAGAAAAATGTTAATTTTAAATACCTAAGTTTTCATAATCAAATATTAGAAACAAAGGGTATATTGAAAGCCATCTCAAAATTTTCTACTTTGCAACTCAGTATTAGAGATAACTTTGGGTCATGGCCCTCCTAGTTGGTAGCTCTGTTACCTCAAGCAAATCACTTAATCTCACTAACCTTGAAAGGAAAGTGCTTGCCAAATTGTAAAGCGTAAGGAAGTATTTTTCCCTTTGACAAACTAAATAAGATACATCATACACAGAGAGATAGGAGGAAAGATCTTTGTGGTTAAAGATGTCATTGAATGTTATTCTGTGGAGGGATTTTCTTCACAACACCACACTCAATTATAATCTCACTTGATTGTTTGGGTTCACTTTGAGCATATGTGTCTCTTAACATTAACGGTAGTTAATGCATGGTCTTGAGGACATCGGTTACCTCTCTGACTTCAGTTTCCTAACAAAAGGTAAGCGTTATTATTAGGTGTCCACGTTTTCTCCCAGGACTGTTCCTACCAAGAAACTGAGGATCTCCAAGGCTTTTGCCAGTCGAATATTCTATGACTTGGGGAGAGTGCTTTCAAGGGTAGAGCATAAGCAAAGAAGGACAATCGAAATGGAGGAAATAGGAGTTAGGGCTTTCCGCTTTCAGGACATTGTTATCCCAGCTGGTTACCTTCCTGAGAGAGGAAAGATTGAAGGCGATGTCATAGCAAAACTTCCAAAGCCCTGCCACATTGGTGTGAATGGTGGCATTTGAGAATAAAAAGGATGTGGGCTCTGGCATCAGACTGGCCTGGGTCTGATTCACATCCTGACTTGGACTTAACACCTGCATGATGTTGGCAAGTTATTTCATCTTTCCGAGCCTTGTCTCTTTATCTGTAAATCTCATGACTCTTACCTTACGTGATTTGGGGAGAATCAGGAACTAGTAAAGCGACTGATACATACATGTTCATAACGGGTAACCTTAATTATTATTTGGAGTTCTTTGGAATAAAGCAATCTGAGAATATTCTTCATTTGACCTGGTTCTTCATTTCTCCTGGGTCAACAGGGTGATATCACCATCCAGGATGTAAGCTTGTCATGCTCCAACTATCTTTTGGTGATATCCACGATTTCCAGGTCGGCTTTTTAGTCACTGACCGCACTCAAGTATTCAACCATCAAATTCCAAATCTGGGAGGAAAGAGCATGTTAAAATACGACGTGGCTTTAAAGCAATTCCAATAGGCATAAGTCGATTTCTGTCCACTTGAAGATGTTTTCTGGAGCTCCCAACGATCTTCCCATTTGAGCTTTCTCACAAATATGAAGATGTGGAAATTCTAAACTGGTGGCCACGAACATTAAACAGTGAATCAAATTCTGCCCTCATTCCTTTTCCCAAAGCTGTGAATCGAGTGGAGAACCATGACAGAAAGTTGTAGTCAGTGGCCTAAAGTATAAAGACAGAATATGATGTCACTGGTATTGGTCAGTGAAGTTGTTATGTGTTTTACCATGTTACCTACTCCCAAAAGTGGTTGGCCTACCATGGGATAAGAACAGTTTTCTTCAGAGGAGAACAGTCAGGGTCTCCTGATTGCTTGGGACCAGGATGACAATATCAGCTTCCTTTCCTGTCCCTTAGCAGGCTGTTCCCAATGGTTAGGTTTTCTCAGGCACAGCTGGGCACCCAGCCCCTTGGCACCACAATATGTGGGAATCTTGGTATGCCACTGCCATGAGTGAACAAGAGAAAGGCCCCTGGCATGTATTAAATCCCCTTTGGCACTTTGTGTTGGAGATTGCATTGAAATATTTGAGAAGCACTTCATAATGGGTGGATCTTGCAAGCTAACGGTTTTGGCGTGGGTTTCTCTTAAGAAAAAAACTAAGTTAAAGATTTTTCCTTCTGTAAAAGATTGAACTTAATACATTTCCTAAATACCAGGGCTATTTCTGCCAAGAAAGTTTTTTTTTAATATGGAGAAATGTGAAAAAGATCCTCTTTTTTTTTTTTTTCCAATGTTTATTTATTTTTGGGACAGAGAGAGACAGAGCATGAACGGGGGAGGGGCAGAGAGAGAGGGAGACACAGAATTGGAAACAGGCTCCAGGCTCTGAGCCATCAGCCCAGAGCCCAACGCGGGGCTCGAACTCACGGACCGCGAGATCGTGACCTGGCTGAAATCGGACGCTCAACCGACTGCGCCACCCAGGCGCCCCAAAAAGATCCTCTTTAATAATAAGTGAATATGATTTACTTTTTGTTTTAATTTTTCTTAAGTTTATTTATTTTTGAGAGAGAGAGAGAGACAGAGTGTGAGTGGAGGAGGGGCAGAGAGACAGGGAGACACAGAATCTGAAGCAGGCTCCAGGCTCTGAGCTGTCAGCAAAGAGTCTGACGCAGGGCTTGAACTTACAAACCGTGAGATCATGACCTGAGTCAAAGTCGGACGCTTAACTGACTGAGCTACCCAGGCGCCCCAATGTGATTTACTTTTTAGAAAAATTATTAACTTGTTTCCTTTTATTATAAAAGTAATACATGCATGCTTCTGTTAAGAATTTATTTTCACACAATTCCTAAGGAAATAAAATGGAAAAAGTCCTCTCTTCATCCCCACCTGACCTCAGGTCCACTCATCTACCTCCCCAGAGGTTATCTCTGTTAAAGCTGGATATATACCCACCAGCAGTTTGGGGGATTATATATCATGCAAGCGAATAATACCATTGTATTAAATATGATATAATACATTGGATTTTTAAACTAAACTTCTCATTTGAGATAATTATAGATTCATGTGTAGTTATGGAAATAATACTGGAAGATCCTACATACCCTTTACCTAGTTTCCTCCAAAGGTAACATCTTACAAAACTATAGTACAATACCATGGCCAGGATATTGACATTAATACAGTTCTGTGAAGAGACAGGACATTTCCATATCTGCAAGAATCCCTCACATACCCCCCCCCTTTTATTTTATTTTTTTTACATTTATTTTTATCTTTGAGAAAGAGAGAGAGAGAGAGAGAGAGAGAGAGAGAGAGCAGGGGAGTGGCAGAGAGGGAGAGAGAATTGGAAGCATGCTCCAGGCTCTGAGACGTCAGCACAGAGCCCTACGCAGGGCTCGAACTCAGGAACTGTGAGGTCATGACCTGAGCCGAAGTCGGACACTCAATCGACTGAGCCACCCAGGCGCCCCTGTCACATGCCCCTTTTATAGCTACATTCACTTCCCTTTCACATTAACCCCAGCAACCAGTGCATTTTCCATCTATACAATTTTGTCATTTCAAAAGTGTCATATAAATGGAATCATATAGTATGTAACATTTGGGGATTGGCTTTTTTTTTTTCATTCAGTATAATTCCCTAGCGATGCATCCAGGTTGTTCCATGTATCAATAGATTGTTCCTTTTTTATTGTTGAATGGTGTTCCATGGTATGGTTGTACCACAGTTGGCTAAATTATCTGTTGGAGGACATCTGAGTTCGGGACCTTTACAAATGAAGTTCCTATAAACATTCTTGTACAGGTTTTTGTGTGAACACAAGTTTTCACTTCTCTGGGATAAATGCCCAGAAGTGCACACGATTGGTAGATCATATAGTAGTTTCGTGTTTATTTTTTTAAGAAACTGCCAAACTGTTTTCCCGAGTGGCTATACCATTTTACATTTCCGCCAGCAGTGTATGAGAGATCCAGTTTCTCCACATCCTCACTAGCATTTGGTGTTTCGCTATTTTTTATTTCCTTCATTCTGATAGGTGTGTAGTAATATCTCATTGCAGTCAAAATTTGCATCCCCCTAATGGCGAGTGATGTTGAACATCCTTTTATGTGCTTGTTTACCATCTGTATATCCTCTTCAGTAAAATGTCTCTTCACATCTTTTGGCCATTTTCTAAGTAGATTATTGTTTCATTGTTGAGTTTTGAGATTTCATGATATATTCTAGATGCTAGATGTTGGGTGTGGAGTTGACAAATATTTTTCTCCTAATCTTTATTTTATTTTATTTTCTTCTCTTAATGGGTTTTTCATAGAGTGAAGTTTTTAATTTTAGTGAAATCCAGGTTATCAATTTTTTTCTTTTTTGGTGTTAAATCTAAGAGTTCTGCCTAACCCTAGATCCCGATGATTTTCTCTTACTATATTCTAGAAGCTTTATGATGTTTTGTTTTGGATTTATCCGTGGTCCACTTTAAAGTATTACTTTCCGTAAGAGGCAGGCAACTTAGGTTGAGAGTACCCCCCACCCCCCGCCATGATATCCAATTTCTGGGCTCCACAGCTCCTTTTGTTGGAAAGGCTCTTCTGCCTCCATTGAATCGCTTGTGCACTTTTGTCAAAAATCAGTTGGAGATCTATTTCTGGGTTCTCTGTTCTGTCCATTTATTTATGTGGCTAATCTGTATGCCAGGACCACACAGTCCTTGTTATTGTAGCTATATAATACGTCTTGAAGGAGGTAGACCGTTTCCTCCTATTATATTATTCTTTTCATAACTGTTTTAGCAATTCTTCTTCCTTTGCCTTACCATGTAAATTTTTAGAATAACCTCATCTATATTTACGAAGAAATCTTGCTGGGATTTTGATAGGAATTGCATTAAGCCTGTATATCAATTTGAGGAAAACCGATGTCTTCACCATACTGGGTCTTTCAATCTCTGAATACAGTACGTCTCTCCATTTATGAGGATTGCCTTTGATTTCTTTTTTTTTTTAATTTTTTTTTCAACGTTTATTTATTTTTGGGACAGAGAGAGACAGAGCATGAACGGGGGAGGGGCAGAGAGAGAGGGAGACACAGAATCGGAAACAGGCTCCGGGCTCTGAGCCATCAGCCCAGAGCCCGACGCGGGGCTCGAACTCACGGACCGCGAGATCGTGACCTGGCTGAAGTCGGACGCTTAACCGACTGCGCCACCCAGGCGCCCCATCCTTTGATTTCTTTTATCAGCATTTTGGAGTTTTCATCAGACAAGTCTTATACATGGTTTATTAGGCTTCACCTAAGTATTTCATAATTTTGTGATTGTAAACAGCATTATATTATATATTTTTATATTATATTTTTGAGAATTTCCCAGCTTTATTGAGATATAAGTGATGTATAACATTGCGTAAGTTTAAGGTGTACAGTGTGATGATTTGATGTACACGTATATTGCAACTTGATTCCCACAGTCAGGTTAGTTAACACATCTATCCCCTCACATAATTGTGATTATGTGTGTGTGTGTGCGTGTGTGTGTGTGTGTGTGTGTGTGTGTGTGTAACGAGAGCATTTAAAATCTACTCTGTAGGGTGCCTGGGTGGCTCAGTCGGTTAAACATCTGACTCCGGCTCAAGTCACGATCTCATGGTTTGTGAGTTCAAGCCCCGCATCAGGCTCTGTGCCGACAGTTTGGAGCCTGGAGCCTGCTTCGGATTCTGTGTCTCCCTCTCTCTCTCTCTGCCCCTCCCCAACTTGCACTCTGTCTCTCAAAAATAAATAAACATTAAAAAGAAATCTACTATCTTAGAAACGTTCAAGCACCTAATACCGTGGTGTTAACTCTAGTCACCATGCTGTATATTAGATCCCTAGAACTCACTCCAGTTTATGTTATAACTAGAAGCTTGTATACTTTGACCAACATCTGCACATTTCTCCCACCTTCCACAGCCCCTGGTAACCACCATTCCACTCTCTGTTTTTATGAGTTCAGCTTTTTTTTAAATTCCACATATAAGCAAGATGATACAGTGTTTGTCTTTCTCTGTCTTTTTTTACTTAGCATAATGCCCTCAAGATTCATTCATTCATGTTGTCACAAAAGACAGGATTTCCTTTTTTCTCATTGCTGAATAATACTGCATTGTGTGTGTGTGTGTGTGTGTGTGTATACACACACATATACACACACATTTTTTTTATCCATTCATTCATCCACGATGAGCACTTGGGTTGTTTTCATGTCTTGGCTACTGTGAATAATGCTGCAATGAACATGGAGGGGGAGGTGCAGATATCTCTTCAATATAGTGATTTCATTTTCTTTGAATAAATACCCAGAAGTGGGATTGCTAGGTCATATGGTAGTTCTACTTTTAATTTCCTGAAGAACCTCCATATGGTTTTCCATAGTGACTGTACCAATTTACATTCCTACCAACAGTACACAAGAGCCCCCTTTTCTCTACATCCTTCCTAACACTTGTTATTTCTTTTTGATAAAAGCTATTGTAACAGGTATGAGGTGATACCTCATGGTAGTTTTGATTTGCATTTCCCTGCTGATTAGTAATGTTAAACATCTTTTCATGTACCTGATGGCCATTTGTGTGTCTTCTTTGGAAACATCTATTCAGGTCCTCTGCCCAATTTTTAATTGGATTATTTGGGAGTTTTGGTATTGAGTTGTATGAGTTCCTTATACATTTTGGATTTAACTCATTACCTGATATATGGTTTATAAATATTTTCTCCTATACTGTAGGTTGCCTCTTAATTTTGTTGATTGTTTCTTTCGTTGTGCAAAGCTTTTTAGTTTGCTGTAGTCCTACTTGTTTGTTTTTGCCTCTGTTGCTTATGCTTTGGGTGCCATATCCAAAAACCAATTGCCAAGACCAATGTCAAAGAGACTCTACCCTATATATTCTACTATGTGTTTTACAGTTTCAGGTCTTGCATTTAAATCTTTAATCCATTCTGAGTTAATTTTGTGAATGGTGTAAGATAGGGGTTCAATTTGATTCTTTGGCATGTGAATATACAGTTTTCCCAGCACTATTTATTGAAAAGAATATTCTTTGCCCATTGAATATTCTTGGCCCCCTTGTCAAGTATTTGTTGACTGAATATGCTTATTTTTACTTCTGTGCTCTTGATTCTGTTCTATTGGTCTATATGTCTGTTTTTATGCTAGTTGTAAATGGTATTATAGTTGAAATTTCGGTGTTCATAGGTTGATTATTAGTATAGAGAAATAAAATAGGTTTTGTATGTTTATCTTTAAGCATCTCTTGTATGCTTAGCTGCATTCTTGCTGAGCCCACTTATTCATTCTAGGCAGTCTTTGTAGATTCTTTGATATTTTCTACATCAAAAATCATGTCACCTGAAATCAGGGACAATTTCATTTCTTCCTCTCTGATCTGTATGCCTTTTATTTCCTTCTTTGACTTATTACACTGGCTAGTACTTCCAATACTATACTGAAGAAGAGTTATAGGAGTGTACATCTTTGCCTTGTTTCGGATCTTAGGGCAAATATTCAGGTTTTCACCATCAACCACAATGCCAACTGTTAAGTTTTTCGTAGATGCTCTATATCAAGTTGAGGAAGTTCCTCATATTCCTATTTTTCAGAGAGTTTTTATCATGGATGAGTATTGAATTTTGTCAAATGCTTTTTCTCTATCGATTGATATAGTCACAATTTTTCTTCTTTAGCTTGTTAATATGTTGGATTATAATAGATTTTCAAATATCAAATGCCTTGCATCCCTGGAATAAATCCCACTTATCATCATGTGTAATTCTTTTTTATATTGCTGAATTCTATTTGCCAATATTTTGTTAAGGACTTCTGCATTTATACTTATGAAGGAGATGGGCGTGTTGTTTTCTTGGGTTTTTGTTTGTGGTACTAACTTTGTCTAGTTTTGGTATCAGGGTAACACTAACTTCATAAAATGAACTGGGAACTGTTCTTTCTTCTTCTATTTTCTGGAAGATATTGTATAGAATTTGTCTTAATTCTTTTTAAAATATTTGGTAGAATTCTCCAAGTAAAACCATATGGGCCTGGAGATTTATTTATTGGAAGTTTTAAAATGACAAATTTAATTTCTTTAACAGAGAGCCATTCAAATTCTCTGTTTAATATTGGGTGAGTTGTAATAGTTTATATTTTTCAAGAAATTGGTCATTTCATCCAAGTCAAATCTAAATGCGTAGAGATATTTGTAGTATTGTGTTACTATCTTTTGATGTTTATAGGGGTTTTAGTGTTATCCTCTTTTTCATTCCTTATAATTGTTTTTTATTTTCCAACTGTTTGGAAATTTTTTATTATCTTCCTATTATTGATTTCCACATAAATTCCATTATTGTTAGAGAATATATTTCATATGATAAATCTGGTTCAATAAGAGAGACAAAACAGAGTCATTAGGATATACACACATGTAACCAAACATATGCTATATGTTATATATCTATGTTTTTAAATTCATATTTTTACATAGCCTTTTTAGTGGTTGTTCTAGGTATTTTCTCACAGTCTGCTGGTGTTTTTACCAGCATGAGTGAAGTAGAGAAACATTGCCTCCCTTCATGTCCCTTTACTTGCCTACATTTATATTATATTTATCTTAAATATTTCCTTTGCATATTTTGAGAACCACATCAGAGAGTGTTATCCTGTTTGCTTCCACTAAAAAACGATTTAAAATCTCAAGAGAAGAAGAGATACATTTACCTGTATTTTTGCTTATGATTTTTTTCTTTCTTCCCAATGTTCCAAGATTCTTTCTTTTATTATAGCATCCTTTTTTCCTTCTGGTTTCCATGGTTTCTGACAAAAAATCTGCTGTCATTGGAATTGTTTTTCCCTTATGGAAGAGGTTTTGTTTTTCTTTTGCTGTTTTCAAGGTTTTTTTCTTTGCTTTGTTTTCAGAAGTTTGACTATGATGTGTCTTGGTGTAGATTTCTTTGGGGATTCAAGCTGAGGTTCACTCAGCTTCTTGAATCTACAGATGTATGTCTCTTAACACATTTGGGAAGTTTTTATGATTTTTTTTCCGGAGTCTTTTGCAGTCCCATCCTCTCGCTCTTCTTTTGAACACCAATGACAAGAATATTAGATTTTCATTTATGGTTCTAGAGGTTCTGTTCCCCCCCGCCCAGTCTATTCTATCCATGTTGTTCAGATTATATACTTTCCATTGTTTAATTTGTAAGTTCACAGATTCTTTCCTCTGTCTCCTCCATTCTGCTGTTGAGGCTATCCTTTGGGTTCGATTGTTGTTATTGGCTATTGTATTTTTCATTTCTGAATCTCCATTTAGTTCATCTTTATATTTTCTATTTCTTTGTGGAGACCTTCTATTTTTTATTTGCTTTAAGTATGTTCATATTTGCTCAGTAAGGCATTCTTGTGATGGCTTCTTTAAAAACTTTGTGAGATAAGTTGAACATCTCTGTCATCTCAGTGCTGGCATCTATTGATTTCTTTTTATTACTCTGTTTGAAGTCTTCCTGGTTCTTGATACGGTGAATGATTTTCTATTAAAACTCAGACGTTTAGGATGTTATGTTATGAGCCTCTGGATCTTATTTAAATGTTTGTTTTAACTGCCTGCGATACCACTCTGGTAGGGGATGAGGGAGGGAGCATTGCCTTATTACAACCAGGAGGAAGTACACATCCACACTCCCTTCTTGGCCTCTATTGGACACCTGAGATGGGGGTGTTCTTCATTACTGCTGGACAGTGGTAAGAGGTGTGTTAGTCACTAAGTCCCCGGCTGGGAGGGGTAGGGATGCCTCCTCCTGTTCTTCATGTGGCCTCCATCCACTGACACCACTAGGGGTAATGGTCTTGTTCAGCAGTGGGGAAATGTCTGACTCTCTACTTGGCCTTTTCTGGCACTGTCCTGGCACAGGGCTTGGGGCACCTCATTAACTCCTGGTGAGAGTAGATGTCTAGGCTCCATTCAGCCTAGACCGTTACTGGAGGGAGTGGGACCACAATTTTTTTTCCTGTAGTTTTTGGCTGGAGTAGAGCAGTTATTGTTTAAAAGTTTTCTGCTTTGCTACGTTGCCCCATTTCTGGTCCACTGGTTAGAGAGAGCCATTTTTTTTTTTTTTTTTTTTTTGGTCTGTGCCCATTGGTATTTCCAGTTGTCAACTTCTTCAGCTCCAAGTCTAGGACATATGAGGCAAAAAAGAAAATCCAGGGAACTCACCACTGTATTGCTTCTAGGGTCCTGAACTCCTTAGTTGGATTGCCCTCTTGTCTCTACCCTTCAGAGTCTTCTTATGTTTGCTTTACATATAATGCCAGGGGTTTTAGCTGTACTTAGTGGGAGGAATAGGGAGAAATGTGTCTACTCTATCTTCCTGGAAGCGGAAGCCCATGGTTTACTTTTAACAAGGACTCAAATAGTAGAAATTTTCCCTTAAGCTATAAAGCATGCAGTTTTAGCAACTACAAAGGACTAACGGAAGACTACAATTAAGGAAATCTTTCATCTTGAAATTAGCTAAATAAAATCATAGTGTCTGTACATTTTAATGTATAATGGGGGAAAACTGAATAATGCCTGTGTATTATAGGCCCAGAATTATGGAGTCCGAAGAGCTTAATTAATATTTTAAACCTAGAGTGCAAATCAGAGTGTCTTATGAGATATCAGAACCATCAAAATGAAATTAAGGACCTAAAGTGTTCATTATCTACGTATTCCATTGCTTGGAGCCCATCTTTCTTTCCCCTTTCCTTTTCTTTCCTTTCCACCCTTCCTTCCTTATGTTCTTTCACTTTTCTCTTTTTTATTTTAAGATGATTTTTGGTCTTTTTTTTTTTTTTTTGAGTCCTATTCTGCTGCTTCCTGCCTTTATTCTGAGTCTGCCACTAGACCCAACTCATTGGAACTATCATTTAGAAAAATGTCATAAATCTATGGATTGTTTTAGACTAATCATGGGAAAACTTTAGCTAAGGATAATGCTACAGACTTCTTTTGAATGCTAAGTTGGACTAGCACTCCACAGCATTTCACTTTCTGACTTTTCTACAAACCCTGTTTAGAAGAGTATTTTCCAAATTTCACTTACATCCCATCTTCATAGATTGAGCCAAATTTTCATTCTACTTTTTCTAGTTTTCATTTAAAATTTTTCTTAAGTCAATTTGTTTACCCTTGTTTAAAAAGAGAATTGAAAGAGGAGGAGGAGGATGGAGGGGCGGTGGGAAGAGGAAGAAGAGAAAGAAGGAGAAAATAGAAATAGAAAGGAAGTGAAATTGTGTTGGCCTTAAAAAAAATAGAAAGGTACTACAATTCCCCATAGCAAGCGAGTTCGTATCTTGCTAATTTTAGAGCAAGAATGTTTTCCATGGTGTCCAATCTCCCTATCCCCGGCTGCACTTGAAGTTCAGTTCTGTTGGTTTCATGAAAAAAAATCTCACCAACGCACTGGATACATGGTAGAGGACCGAAACCTAACTTCGTTCTTATCTCTCCTTTAAAATTTCTGTCTCCTTTAACCCTCGTCTCCTTTCAACTTTTTCTCCTGCACTCGATGAAAACTAAGCAGGCCCTGTGGCTTTTCTGCTCATTCTGGGATAACAACCCATCCTGTTTGCTCAAATCAGCAAGCAGCACATAGCCAAAGCTGATAATCAGGGTCGCCTGGGTGACTCAGTTTAGTGTCCCACTCTGGATTTCAGCTCAGGTCATGATCTCACAGTTCGTGAGGTCAAGCCCCACATTGGGCTCTGAGCTAACAGCACAGAGCCTGCTTAGGATTGTCTGTCTGCCCCTTGCTCATGTACTCTCTCTTTCTGTCTCTCAGAATAAATAAGTAAACTTAAAACAATAAAAGATGACAATCAACTCTTCAATTTTCAGTTGAACAGACTGTTCCTCCTCTTCCTTTTCCTTGAGACATCTAGTTGGAGGCTGCCTTCCTGGAGGAAAGGGGAATGTGGGCAGCTTCTGTCCACCACCTTGATCACCTGCACCCCTACTTCTAGCCACTTATGTTAACCCCAACTATGTGACAAGAGGCAAGACAGGCCAGCTGAGTGGGTGGGACAGTCCTCTGGTCGCTGACTTTGTGCACTCTGGCAGTGGCAGATGTTTGACACTCATCCTTTCCAAGATTCTCATCCCTGGAACCTCCCACTTGCAGCCCCTCTGGCAGCCTTCCCATTGTGGGCCTGCAACTGGGGTCCTCTTGTGTAGGACTTGAGAGGCTATGTGTTCTCCTCTCAGCACGGCCCACATCTAGTCCCAGGGAAACATCGTGCATCCTTTACTCCAAGAAATCCGGTGTGCAGACCATTCCTGACTGAGCTTTGCTCTCCCGAGTCTGCCATCAAAGCCCTTCACTTCCCCTGTCCCCTATGTCTGCCCAAGACCAGACCCAGGCCCAGCCCTTTAGTCTCCAGGTCCTCCGGTCCCCTGGCAACCTCTCCTAAAATCCAGTGAAGGGAAGAGCCCCCTAGTCTTGGAGCGAGTGGGGATCACAGTGTACCAACAGCTCCCTTACAAATACTTCCTGGCCCTCTCCCACACAGTCTGACCCCTTTGGGGCGACAATCTGCCTAAAGGGTTCAATAATTGTAAGGCCAATTCTTGTTTTTTTGTTTTTTGTTTTTATTTTCCTTTAGAGAATCTGCAAGTGATGATCCCGTAACTCACTTAGGAATCTCACAGCTATGTTTTTCTCATCCAAAACTTTAATGTTAACACCCAGCACAGGGGAACAGCAACTTTTTGTCCCCCAGCTAATTAGCAGGTATTTGAGGACTGTTAGGAAATCTGCCTCTGGCTTATTCTTTCAGAAGCTAAGTGATCCCAACTTTTAGAACCATTGAACCAGGGCCTTTAATAACTTTGGGTTTTCCCCTCTAATTTCTCTGGTTTTATCGTACTTCAAATAATTTGTGCATCAGAGAAATGAACATGCATGACACAAGCATGGTTTTTATGGTTTTTTTTTTTATTTCAGTTACTATTTTTGGTAGCGAATACTTTTATATGTGTCAAAATCCAGAAGTTACAAAAAGGTACATGGTGACAGTTCTTTTCCATTCTTGTCCCAAAGACACCCAGCACCATCCATCACCCCCAGGAATGAGTGAGTGTAAGTAGTTCCTTGAGAATCCTTCCAGCGAAATTCTGTGTATGTACAAGCAATTGTGTGTTTATATTCTGTACTGCCACTCACCCTCACGTTTTCATCTTTTTCACATAAATAGTGAATACTTTTCCTCTTGCTTCCCCCTACCCCCATAAGAATATCTTTGAGATCCTCCAGATTAGAAAAGAACTTCTTCACTCTCTTCTGTTAGCTCGTGATAGTCCCTCGGCTAGATGCCCCACAGTTTATTCAACCAGTCCCTTATTCTTGAACATTCCAAACTCTATGACAAATAATGCTGCAATGAATGATCTAAATACATCATTTAGCTCATGTGCGAATACACCCACAGGATAAATTGCCAATTGCCGGTCAATGTGCAGTTATTATTCCAATGATGTTGCCAAATTGCTTTCCAGAGTTGTAACAGTTGCTCTCCCCAGCAGTACAGGAGAGCATCCATTCCTCAGACTCTGCACCATATGCAACGCTATCAGACTTTTTAATCTTTGACAATCTGATTGGTGCCATATTGGATCGCAGTTGAGTGAGGCTGAGCAAATAATGTTCATTCATTTCAGTCACCTGTATTTTTATTTTGTGAACTGTCTTGCACATGATATTTGAATACCTACCTGGACAGGTGTGAAAATAGGGGGGCAGTTACTTCAGTGGCCACACAGGTGAATGGTAGGAGATCCTGTCACAGAGAAGGGACCAGCGCTTAACATGGTGAAGCTTCTGGGGCCCCTGCAGCAAGAGGTATGGACTATTTGCCAGAGCACAAGGCAAACTCAGTGGTGACCTGCAGCTGGGCACAGAAACAGTTCTTAGATCATGTCCCTAATGCAGGCAAATTCATAGATGGGTGATGATTTCAAAGAGAGAATTGTTAGCAGATATTATGCTCCAGCTGAACATAGTAATCAGGAAATTACAAGACAAGGAGCGCCTGGCTGGCTCAGTCAGTAGAGCATGTGACTCTTGGTCTCGGGGTCATGAGTTCAAGCCCCATGACTAAAAATAAAATTAAAGAAAAATTTTAATTAAAATTAAAGAAAAATTGCAAGACAAGCAAAAATTCTTGAAAATTCTGAAAATATGAAAATACTTGGTACCACCCCCCACCCCCCCGTCCCGCCATGTAAGACTTTATATCTATCAGCACTAAAGAAATTTGGTCTTGCAGTTACTAAATCTAGGGAGGGAAATATATATATATAGATAGATAGATAGATAGAAAAATAGATCAATATGAATACATATATAGGATATACTATATTTAATATATATAATCACAAACACATTATCTGTATAAGTATTCAGTATTTTGCACCTTTATAACAGTAAATGTTAATTTGTCCTAAGAGTCAGCTCAGCCATTGATTGTTTGATGGCAGAATCATCAACCATTTTAAAACTTATATGTAACAAACAGCTGCGAAAACAAAACAAACAAAAAATATTTTTGCCAGTTAGTGTCTGTGTGTGTGGAGGGGTGCTCTTTCACTGTAAGAGGCATTTGCTTGCAAATGTAGAAAAGTCACCGGTTGAAGATCCTAAGCAGCGAGCAAATTTATTTAAACTTTTTAAAAAACGTATTTAAAAGGCAGACTTTTAATTTTTCAATTTACTCAGAGATGTATGCAATACTTGCAAGGCTTTGAAATTAGACATGCAGGGAGATTTCTTTCCCAGTCATTTTAGCTCCTTTCACGGATCCTTGGGCAAGCCGACTCTTAAATAACCTTAAGTTCCTCAGTGGAGGGTATTTGATTGCCCGACACAGATGGGCATTGATAACCTCAGAAGCTGTTACCGATCGCAGATGTGGCTCCTTGGAGGCTTGAAGACCCTTGGGTTAGCTGATGCCGTAGGGTGCTTTGATGAACGCTTTGCCATGTGGTGTGAGACGACAAGAGGGCAGCCCCTGAAAATGTCCGGGCCTTGAGTCCAGAAGGGAGAGGGGGTCTGGGAGCCATGTGCATCCAGTTAAGAATAGGAATAAGCACAAAACAATATTAACTTTAGAAATGAGATGAAAGCCCATGTGTGCTAGCTTTCACACAGAAGGGAGACCCAACCAACCTCCCACCCCCTTCAGCACTGCTTTTAGATGGAAATGATTTTGTTGAATACTGACACAAAAGGAAGATACAAACGCAGTGAAGAGCCTTAGCGAAGAACAATTACATGCAAGTAGGTTACATGAAAATACAGTCTCAAGTGTATGATATCTTGTGAATATTAATTAAGGAAATTATTCTCAGAGCAGCTAGTGTTTAAAACAAGATCTAATCTCTGCTGAGTGGGCCCGCCATCCTCTCTCTCAGTGTTTAACTTCAAAGGGCTTCAGAGTTGGGGCAAATGAGATTATTATTACTTCAATCTAGAGAGGAAACCTAGTCTAACCAATTGGAGAGTAAATTCTAGAATTATACAGAGTAGTTAATACAAAGAAGTAAAATATGTATGTATATATATATATATATATATATATATATATATACATCTGTTCCATCCACCTACAACAACTGCACATTTCAAATATAGAGCTGGAGAAGCATATGGATCAGCTGAAGATAGAGTTTTGTTATTATACTGTTCTTCGACTTTGGGCCATTAGAAATAATAACATTGCTATTAACAATAGCTAATGTTTATATACATCTGTGATTCAGGTACTGAGTGGTTTTCTTATGTTAGCTCATTTAATCTTTATAAAAGCCCTGTGGGGGGTTACATGTAAACATATTAGTTTTCCAAAACAAAATACCACAGACAAGGTGGCATAAACAACCAAGATGTATTTTCTTACAGTTCTGGAGACTGGAAGGTCAAGAACAAGATCAGGTTCTCCTGAAGCCTCTTTTCTCGCCTTGCAGATAGATAGCTACCTTCTGTCTGTGTCCTCACACAGTCTTTCCTTGTGTATGCACATCCCTGGTGTCCCTTTGTATGTCCAGATTTCCTCCTTTTATAAGGACACCAGTCACGCTAGATAAGGGCCCGCCCTACTGGCTTCATTTTAAGTTAATCACCCTCTTTATGGGCCCACCTCCAAATACAGTCACAGTCTTAGGCACCAGGGATTAGAACTTCAACGTAAGGACTTTTCGGGGAGGGACGGGGGGAACACAATTCAACCTGTGACAGTAAAGTAACCACACCATGCTGTCACAACATCAGACGTGGACCTGGGATTTGAACCCAGGCCCCAAAGTTAGATGCCTAATCATCATGCTGCATTATCCTGTAGTTACAGCTGGTGTGAAAACAGGCAATACCTATATGTTTATTTCCTACAATGACCTGTACAAGTCAGGTAGGAAGATACAGGCAAGACATTGAAAAAACAAACAACAAACATCTTAGTAGACAGGACCAGAAAAATTGAATCATAGTCAAAGATCATTAAAGCTACCCATAGAAATTTGCAGATGTGTATTAAAAACAAAGTCTGGAGGAAGATAACCAATTACCTAATATTGGAAGTTTCGCTGATGGTGAAATCAGTGTTGCTGCCATTCAGCTCTGGTACACAACTATAAACAGATGCCGGGTATGGATGGGCATTGAAGTGTGCACATGCTGAATGGATAGAGTTACAATGGGACCAGAAATGCAGATGGTGAATAGAGACAGAATGGCTACAGATGTGGGCTGGATGTGGATAAAGGCAAACATATCCACGTGGGCTCCCCGACAGTCCCGCAGGCTGCTGTGGTGCCCCAGGGAGTGTTGGAGTACGTGGAAGTGTGTTCTGCCATTTTTTGATCAACCTGAGACCCAGAAAAGTTAGACCGCGCTGGCCAGAGCCAACCTCCTCGCCTGCCATCTGCCCTGCACACCAGTCCAGCAAGCCCACTCGTGACTTTTCACATGTGCTGTGCAGGGTCTCGCCTACATGCCTCTGGCAATGCTTTTCCCTCTGCCATGAATGCCCTTATCACCACCACCACCCTCCGCCGTGTCTCTAGTGAGTAAAACCTCCCTCGTGATTTCTAACGACCTCCAACCTCAGAAACTCAGTTGATCTTTATCATCTCACTCTCCATTCCAGCACTTGTTATGTATTATATCTACTTCTGCATCTCTCCCCTTCATTTCACAAAATATCTGAAAACAGGAACCATGTCTTTTGCATGTTTATATCTGCCAGCTCCCCGCAGAGCCAGGCTCACTGTAGGTAATCAGCAAATGACTGTAGAATGAATGTTCGTCTCCGAGAAATCTGAAGTCCAAGATATATGTTTGCTTTCTTAGGCACACCGCTTAAAAATAATAATAAAAATGTTGTTCATGTTGACCACTTCAGAGTTTTCACAGAAGAAAAAATGACTTGTGGCTGTCCCCACGGGGCAAGGCCTCCACTTTGCAGTTTGCCCCGGTCTCTGCCCCTCCCTCAGTGCTTGTGCCTCACGTTCTGCCCACCTCACTCACTTACGAAACCCACGTCACCCTTGTTAGGCATATTGCACCCCCGATCACCAGGTGACGGGTCCTCCTGGACTTGTGATCGCCATTCCCAGCACATGTGTGCTCCCGTGGTTTTCCATCGGCCAGTTTATACCATACCCGTGGTCTCTTCTGAAAGGTCCAAGGAGGTGGGAGAAGGATGTTTCTTTTGTTTCACAGAAAGGGAGCTGAAGGAAAGATGCGTCGTCTTCTGGCATGCCATGTGTGGGCACTGGTGAGAGGCAGGAGACTGGCCAGGAGAGGCTAACCAGCCAGCTGGGAATGGCAGCCCCTATATTTCAGCCAGCAAACACCTTTTCAAAGCCTACTTTGCATAAGACGGTTCCGCTGACCACATTCAAGTCACAGGGGAATAGTTACCTCTGGAACTTCCTTTCTGCAACAGTAGCACCCTGTTCAGGGGAACCAAGAATGGAATATGATCGTCTCATATATATGCTGCCATGAGGTTTCAGACGACGGCACTGGCGTGAGCTTTCAACATTGAAAAAATAAATGAACGCTCTCTGGAAATAATAGGAGCACTGTGTCCTGGAAGCTGAAGAATAATAATTCCAGGCCATCAGTCATCCAAGCTTAAAACAGTTTCTTCCTCTCTCTTTGCTGTGCCTGGGATGGCATGACATAGACCCTTAGCCCGTGAGTGATATGAGCCCTGGTCAGGGACACAGGAGAGCTGCTCCCACCATTGCTGAAATGCCAAGAAGACAGGGGACCGGGTGAAGGTTATTTCCTATGTGCTTAAGTAAAGCATGGTTTGGGAAGACAGACTGTGCTTTATGACCCCCAAATATCTGGACTCAAGACGGACCTTCAGACCCTGTTCTGGACCAGAATAAGAATATGAACCAAGTATCGAGAATTTACATATTCAGAAGCCTACGAAGTCTTCCATGCATGGCCTCCCAACAGTCCGAAGAGGCAGGCACTATCCTTATGCCCATTTTACAGATGGGAATGCTGCAGCCAAGCAGGCTGAGCAAAGCCACCAAGCTCATGAGCAGCAGGTTACAATTTGAACCCAGGTCTGACCCTAAAGCCCTGGCCCCCAGCTATCACTCTGTTACTTCCCCATTCATTCACTTCACAAACATTTGCTGAGCACCCACTATAAACCAGGCACTGGTCCTAAGTGCTTGGGATACAACAATGAACAAATCACATAAGAATCCCCGCCCTCAAAGAAGTTACATTTGACCCAGTGTTATACTGCAGTGTTGTTGGGTCTGTATTCCACAGATGTGAAGACAAATGTGTAAATCTGGGGGTGAGGTATGAGCTTAGTTGCTATACATGCATTTTTAAAGTAAAGTCAAGGGGCTAAAAAAAGTTCCCGCTGAACTTGAAAATGCGGTTGGGGTGTGTTCTATCAGTTTTTCCTGGAGGGAAAAAAATCCCCCAATTTTAATTCCCTTCTGAACTCAGCCACATGTTGAGATAAGGAGGGTGGGGTTATAAATCAACTCAACTCCCTTGGGAGAAAAATTAGAGTAATAAGCTTTTAAAAAACGATGATCATAATAAGCTATATGATTTCAAAGTGACTCACCACCCCCCTCCCCTTTCTTGACAACTGAAATTGATTTTGAAAGGAAAGGCTGTGGAGATTTTCATAGAATACAATCCAGACGTTCTAAATCTAAACCCTCGCACCAAAAAGACTGCGGATCTGGAGAGCCTGGGCTCTGTTGATAATGCCCTACTCTGTGCCCGACATACTATACCCACCACCACCCGTCACTCACCAGGCCTCAGCGCTCCGAGATGAAGGAAGGAGAGATGGAGTGATATTAAGACTGAAATCAATACAGCTTTCTTTTACATTTCCCAATAGTCTCAATCACTTCAAAGAAGCAGATATGAATATAATTAATGAGCAGAACAAACAGCAAGTGGAAAATAAATCTGGACCTTGTTTTATGGGCGCTGCTAGAATGAAGGATTTAGAATTGCAGACATGTCTGTTGGCGAATGTGACCGCTCGCTCGTTTCCAAGTGGTATAGCATTTTCGAGCGATAGAAGTTACGTCAGGCCGGGTGCCCGTGAGGAAAAATACTCGTTGGAACTACTTGGTACCCAACTAAACAGAGCCCTTGTGCTGGAGGCATTCAGCCGCGTTAAAATTTACGTTTGAATCAGTATTAGAACGAATCCTTCGACCAGCTCTCCATCTGGCTGCCTCTGCAAACTAATCCTGTTTTAAAATATGTATATTCTTAGGAAACTGACCACACTGAATAACAACAATGCTCAGAGGAAATTCACAATTCTATTTGGAAAAGAAATAAGAGCTCTAGCTAGAGAATGGACACGAAAGCTATGAAAAAAAACATGGTCTTGAGGCACCTGGGTGGCTCAGTCAAAGGTCTGACTCTTGATTTTGGCTGAGGTTATGATCTCACGGTTCATGAGATCGAGCCTCCCATTGGGCTCTGCTGAAGAGTGCGGAGCCTGCTTGGGATTATTTCTCTCCGTCTCTCTTTCTCTGCCCCTCCCCAACTCATGCACAAGGCACGTACATGCTCTATCTCCTTCTCTCTCTCATAAAGTAAATAAACAAATGTTTCAAAAAGGCCTTGGCTCTGGTCCTAACTCCGTCTCTAATTGTGTGGTCTGATCCTTGGTTTCCTCATCAATAGTAGTAGTAATGATAATAGTAATACAAGTACATTTATTGGTATTCACTATGTATTATTAGACTGTGTTCTCACAAGTTCATACACTTATCTCTTTTAACTCTGACTGTGTTCTAACAAGCTCATACACTTATCTCTTTGAAACTCTCACAACAGCCCTGAGGTGGTTCTATTATGCCCCTTTTTATAGATGGGGAAACTGAGGCTCAGAGAGGTGTAGTGACTCACCTGTGTTTCTAAGAATGTGAAAGCTGGCATTTTCAGTGAAGCGTGCTGATTCCAGAGTCATCATACTTTTTTTTCTTTTTTTTAATGTTTATTTTTGAGAGAAGGAGAGAGAGCAGGAGTGGGGGAGGGGCAGGGAGAGAGGGGGCACAGAAGTTCTGAAGCGGGCTCCACGCTGACAGCAGAGCACCCAGGGTGGGGCTTGAACTCATGAACCGTGAGATCATGACCTCAGTCAAAGTCAGATGCTTAACCAACCGAGCTACCAAGGCACCATTCTTAACCATGATTTTCTTAGGGCTGATAGTTAGGAGTTCTCAGGTATAACTTCATTTATACAACCCTGGCTAAGTTGATTCACTCTACGTTTCAGCTTTCTGGTCTCTAAAATAGTAATAATGATAGTACCTGCCCACCTTATATCCTGAACTTAGTATATCTGGCACATAAAAGTCAAGAGAAGAGGAAGAAATGAATGGCAAATTGTAATTGTCTTTCTATATGTGGTGGAACCAGAGGGAACTGGACAAAGTGGTCTTTCTAATTTCTTCAGCATCATGCATTACAAAGACCTGGGTATACTGGTTCCTTTGCTCCTTTGCCCCTAAACCCTTTGCTCCTTTGCTCCTTTGCTCCTAAACCTTTGCTCCTAAACCCTCGTAGTCCGTTGTGGTCAATTTAAAAAACTCATCGTTCAGGTTTAGTGTAACAGGTCTACCCTGCAAAAATAGAAAAATTCTGGTAATTTTTCATGAGTATAAACCGTGTGGAATCAAACCAAAGTATTTAGTTGTCAGAGCAACAGTTAAAATTTAGGTTATTAACATCGACTTTCTATTCGCGGGTCACACTCACTAGTTGGTGCTCCACGGTTCTGGTCTAATATTTGGTCCCAGTGACGACCCTATTTCTAACATGTCTGCCCTGTAAGGACTACAGACACATGCATTTAGCCAGAGAATGTCCCAGAAGCAAAGAAGTCTTATTACAAGACCTAACCAGAAAGAAGGAGAGATAACAATTGTTCTTTGTGATTGTTCTTTGTGAGACACCGATGTCTTAGTAGTCTTCCTTTAAACCAGCTGGAAAAAAGAGAAATTATTTGCACCCTTAACTAAGAGGAGGACAAAGCTGTGTGACTTGTGATCAGGTTGGCTGCTCAGTCTCCACGGGGCAGGAAGTGAGAGCGAGCTCCAGATGAGTGAGGGCCCTGTCTGAGGGGGACTGGCTGTAATTCCCTCAATTCACAGGCAGAGACAAAACGTGTGCACGTCATGCTACAGCTGATCCTCGAACAACAGAAGTTTGGACTGTGCCATCCACATGCATGCAGATTTTGTTCAATCGATACAGCATAGTGCTATCCTGATTTTCCTCACACGTTCTCTCTAGCTTACTTCATTGGAAGAGTGCGTGATATATGTATAGAGCAGTATGAAATACGTATAACATACAAAATGTGTGCTAATGGACCGTTTATGTTATCAGTCAGTCCTCCGGTCAACAGTAGGCTATTAGTAGTTAAGTTTGGGGCAGTCCAAGTTATACCTGGATTGCCAACGGTGCAGGGGGTTCCTAACCCCTGAGTTGTTCAGAGGTCAAGTGTCCTTGGCGGACCCGACTGAGGAGCCGGGCCCCAGAGGGAAGGCTCATCCTGAAAGCCCTGCATATGCTTCAGCAGCAGCTGAGCAGCGACACTTGGCCATGCAGCCCGGCAAAATTAAAAACATCAGGCTGGGCCAAGTGTTGGGGGGGATGTGGGGGACAACCGCTCGCTAGTGTGAGCGAACCCTCACTCCTTTTTATGTGGTAAGGAAATCGAGGATCTAATCAGTAGCCTTAATTGAAAGGCTCAGTGAAGGGGATCTTGAAGCTCCTCTTCCTGCCACTAATTGTAATTTTAGCTCTCTCGCGGTGTATTGACAGGAGTGACAGGGATGGATGAGGTGCCCTGGAACCCACCGAAACCTGCAAAACCCCCTGTGGAGCCAGGTCCACAAATGTACGTGGAGGTTCCGTCCCCTCCAGCCTGTTTCTCTCAAGGGCCTTAAGTCTGCCACCTGTGCGTGCTCGCTGCCACACCGAGCCTCCTTCTGCCAGAGGAGGAAGACTTGGCCTGTGGCACCCCCTCTGCCACCTTCCCTGAAAAAGCCACATTCATAAAGCACGGGTAGGAGTGGGGAGTGAGGGAGGGGAGTGGGGGAGGGGAGTGGAGGAGGGGTGCAGAGAAAGGGGTGGGGGGGTGGGGAGGGTTCCACAAGATTGGGAGGTGGGGAGGAAATGAACCAGCAGAGGGGTAGCAAGGAATGCCATTTAGGACCTTCAACGGGCTTTTAACGAAGGCCGCCCACCCCCCAACCCCCGCCTTGGTTTTTGCGGTGTTGAATGCCCCTACTAAGTGCTAAATTAAAGTTTGCCATAGTGCTAATTGTGGGACCACTGTGGTACACACGGCTTGCTCTTATACAGGATGAGCGTCCCCTTGCAGGAATTAAGGCTTTAATGGTGCCTCTATTTGTGCTTTCACCAATTTAGAGCCAGAGCAAAACACAATCATGCCAAAGGCTGTTGACGGATTAGGTGGTGGCTTTTGCCTCCTTACTGTGTGCCTGCCTTTTCCTCCGATCGGCTCTGTGCTGGCTCCTATCGTCTTCTAATGATCTGTTCCTCTTTTTGCTTGACAGCGTTAGAAGTTATAAGGGTATTATCTGAATCCAAATTAAATTTTTCTTTTTTCTTTTTTTTTTTTTTTTTTAAGAAAATGCAAAGAAGAGAAAGTTCTTTTTAGGGGCAGCACAGTTCACTCCAGACGAATCAGACAGGAAAGACACGGAAAAGCAGCTGTGGTTTTCAAAATCTATGAAGCCAAAGAAACCCCCAATCAACTGTAGCCCTGCCTGGATACAGCGGGCATAGCCTCTTCTCTACCTCAGGATCAGGATTCCCACCTGAAAAAAGTGAAAGACTCACACTTACTAATCTCAGAGTGGCAATTGGTGGATTTAACAGTGCCCTGAAAACGAGACGCCCCTGTTTAATGAAGCATCTCATTCAAAGGTTCATTTGGCTAATAAAACCCCGTTTTTCACTGGTGTTTGAAGCTGGCCCATTATTCTCTTGCGTGTGGTTTGAACCAGTTTTCCGTGAGCTGTGGTGGCTCCTGAGGATGGATGTGAATGGCACTTATTAGAAAGGGAAGAGCTCATGAATTCAGATCATCCTTAATGCTGAAATGAGCTGTAATGAAGGCCTGAGATCAAAGTGCTTGAGGAGTAACGGCAGATGAATGGGCCCCAGCGCTCCGGTCTGGGTTGCTGCAGAAAAGGATTAGGAAACTTCACTTAAGTAGCCAGAAAGGTTTCCACGGGCTAGCCTGCTCTGCAGTTAATTGTTTATGGGATTCGTGGGCGCAAGATACCTTTAACAGATATACAGAGAGTCTCCCTCAGAGAAAACCGTGTTATCAGAAGCTTTCCGAGAGGGAAAGGACAGGCTTTAAGTTAGTAGCAAGAGGAACAGAAGCAAGGCCATTCTTACCTCACTGGGAGTGGGGAGGGAGGGAGAGAGCCCAGGGAAGAGCACAGAGCCAGAAGAGGGGGGCAGAAAGGGAAAGGAGGAAGGAGGGGCAACCATCAACACCCACCACCTTCCCCTAGCCTGCAGAAGAGCACAGAACCTCCTTCCAGGGAGAAACACATCCCTGAGTGTTTTCTAAATCCTGCACGTGAAGTAAAGCAGGGTGCTGGAATCTCAGCCAGGGTCCCTCCCTGCCACACATTAGAGCAGCAAGACGCAGGGGAATCGAAAGCAGATGCAGCCTAAGTGCTCCAACATTGCACTCTCCTCCTTGAAAAGATGTCAAGGATTATTTGTGTTACCTCTCTGCAAGAAGCAGAGACGTTCTCTTAAAGGATGAATGAAAGATGAGTACAAAGAGTTAATTTGAAGCCAATCAAGCCCTGTGTTCGTCTACCGCCTCAGAAATCCTTCTGTTTTAATGATGAATTTATTTTCAAAGCCGTGCCGGTCCTTTTGAGGTGAATTCCACCTCTCACAGCTGCACAATGTGCCCTGCAGTGTTGGGCTTTCTCGCCCACCTGCTCTTTGTAAACCAGCGTGGACTTCCCAGAGCTGAGAGCGTGCCAAGCTGGCTGAGCCCACAGAAGAGCCATCCTCAGCCCGCAGCCACCTAAGTGTCAGTGAATACACCACAAACCCCTGCAAAACAGGCAGAGCACCTCGGGGGGAGCCGCACGACCACATGGTAAAGCCACAGACTCCCTCTCACCTTGCAAAGGACCCTCTTGAATTTTCTATGGTCGATCTGTTAACCTAACTTGGCTTCCCCCACTGCCCTGTTCAAAGGCAACTGCGTTGAAAATATTATTTGCAAAAATTTTTTAAAACATCACACCTGGAGAACCCTAAACAAAATTCCTCTTTCATATTCCAAGTACAACTCCTGAAGAGACTAGAGGGTTCTATCTACTTTAACTGGGATAGACTTGACATGTTTGTTTTGAAATAGCACCTACCCATGACTTTAAAAGTTCCACTTAATAGCTTTTGGTTCCCTTTTTTCCTTCTTCATTCAAACACATCTAATTGTAGTGTTCTGAAATTTAAATGTGGTTGCTACACATTTGGTTATCAACAAAGAATTTCTAGGTTAATGCAGAACCACATTTAATAGGCAGAATGCTATATCCCTTTGTGCCTTTGAGGGCATCATAGTTCTCTTAACTAAAGGATTATGAGATCTGACCCTCACAGTGAAATGCACCCTATTGCCCTCTGTAAGAAGATTTATCTTTTAGCTCACTGAGTCATCTGAGATCCAAAATTACCTACCCACTCCCGACGTTATGGCAGTCAGAGAAAAAGGGAAACATTGTTCCA
This sequence comes from Leopardus geoffroyi, assembly GCF_018350155.1. Lineage (NCBI taxonomy): Eukaryota > Metazoa > Chordata > Mammalia > Carnivora > Felidae > Leopardus > Leopardus geoffroyi. The sequence goes on from NC_059327.1 coordinate 114,580,330, forward strand.
CGTTACCTATTTTATAATTATGGCTCTTTGGGAAAATGTACAATTTGTTCCCAACCGAGCTCAATGAAATGTATATAGCTTAAACTTTTATTCTTTTCTTGCAACCTCAATACCTAATTTTTCACATTCCTGCAGTTCTCTCAAAGTTGACCAAGAATCTCAACATAAGATAATGGAACAATTGGTGTGTGTCTCGTTAGTGATATTGATTGTAACAGTAGTAGGCTGAAGTCAGAGGACTGGATTGTACTGAGCTTCATCGAATAAGGTTTGATATTAGCATCCTAGCTTTCTATGGGTCTTAGCTAAAACTGTGAATAAGACAAAGATCACTGTTTATGTTACAGCATCATGTAATTTCAAAATCTATAAAATACACCTCACAAGTCTTACTCAGATAGCAATTTAAAGATTTACAGAGAGAGCGCGCGCTTCAGCGAAGTATACAATTCGTTCCTGTTGAAGAGAGAGAATTTGCATACCCCCAAGTATGAAGAACGAAACTTATAGGATGCCTCCATTAGCTCTCATCCCCACTTCCAGCCTCAGTGTCACGTGCACCCACGAGTGACTGTCCTATCACACGTGCAGGCTGCTAGGCCAGCAAACTCTGTAGAGGCGGCTAAGAATATTTGCAGACAACTTTCCTTCTCCTCTTTCCCACACACCATCTTGCTTAAGACTTGGGTTGAGCACACAATGTAATCACCCAGATCGGTTATTTCCGTTCATTTTACCTAAATACTTAAATATATTCTTCCGATTGTGGGAGCTTCGTTGCTTCCCCCTGAAAATCTAAAGCAGAGTCTAATAAGAAGACTATAAATCCTCCTTGTGAACGTACTGGTTGCTCTTCCCCTGATTCTGGATTTCTTACACAAAACTGACTTGTTGGGGATGTAAATGAATGAGCCCTCTGATTCCTGATGCAGTTCCTTCGCTGTGCACTGTAGACTAGGCAATCCCTAGAAATATCAGGACAGTAGTTTGGAGTTTGGGCCCACCTCATATTTTAAGAATCTCAAAGCTGTGCTATGAAGGTTTTAAAGGTCTGCTGATGGGTGTTTGGCTAGACTGGACGGTTCGCGGTGAAACCCTCAAAGCCCAGCACAGCGTATGCACAGTACATGGTAGGTTGAAGCAAAACTGAGCTGCCTTGCGGCATCCCTCCTGCCTCTCCTCCGTTGGGGAGCAGCTGTGCAGTTTGTATGGGATTGTCTATCTCTCCTCCAACTCCAGGGGCAGACACTAAATAGCCTAGACCAATTTCCTATCCACGGTGATTAGTTTAGAGAAGTTTAGAGAAGGCACGTGACCCAAGTTAGTCTAATGAGTGAAGCCCAGACTTGTGTTTGCTAATTAGGAGAGAAATTCTTTTTTACTCAAGACACAGTGCTGAGCCTTAAACAGGCATTTTTCTACTAGGAGAAAAACCAGTCTGAGAATAAAGACAGTACCCAGAGGGGAGCCAGCACTGAGAGAAGTTTAAAGAACCAGAGCCCCGATCAGCCCTTCCTAAAGCTTGAAATAACCCTTTGTGAGTCATATAATCCAACAACTTATCTTTATTGCTTAAGCTACCTTGAGCTTCAGTTATGTACAATCAGAAGCTTCCAATTTAACACAAGATGGCTCAATAAATATTTGTTGAATGATTGCATAGTTACATATACTATCATTTTGTCCACATAAAAATATAACATTATTAACCACTACATTTCTGTTACTAAAGTTCCTATCATCCGCCAGCTCTAGAAATGATTTGAGAATTCCGAAGTATTGTATTTTTCATCCATGGACTAGACCACTGCCTGACGAGTTAGTAGACAGAAAAAGATGCTATGGGTTCCTGAAAGGTTTCTATTTGCTTCCATAGACATAAAAGATGTTACATGTGCTCACTATAGAAATATGAAGTGAGCCACCGAGCTTAAAATTGTTAAGGTAGAAATCTTTTAAACAACCCCCCTAATGGTTCACCATGAGGAAAACAAGAACATCTCAGAAATAGTGATGGATTTGTTCTAGACCAACCATCCTCTCGCCTGGTCTTCCAGTGACCGACGGCTCACGGCCATAAGACAACTGTCTCTAAGCCCTCCAAATACCATCGCCATGCAAAGTTAATTGGTGCCCCCACCAACCCTAGAAGTGAGGCCTAACAGGGCAGGAACTTGCCTTATTCTCCACTGTCTCCACACCTAGTATGCGACATACGATATACGCCTACATGTGATCAGTCCATGACACGTAATAGGCTCTCAGTCATTATTTGTGGAGTAAATGAAGGATGACAGTTTATGACTTGCATCTCATTTTGCCCCACGTCTCATCTTCCTTCGTCTTATTCTGGGCTTCATGTAAGTAGGAGGACGTGAAAGACACAATTTAATTAATTTAGGTTTTTCCCCAAGCTGCTCTTTGATCATTTTGATTCTCATCAGGTTCCTTCATCCATCTAAACTCTCTTCAAGATACCCTCACATGCACTCAAGGCATTTTTCTCAATGGAAAATGCACCAAGTGTGCCTCTAAGGAGAAAATCTAGTGAATCTTTAGCATGAAGAAGAGGATGTAAGTGACCATTCGTTTGCCGGCAGTGAGATCATAGGAAAGTCACTTTCCCTCTCTGGGTTTCAATTTACTCATCCCTAAAAGAAGAGAGTTCTCTTCTCCTTACAGTTTCCTGTATGAGCAGCTTTTGGAGCTGTGTTTCATAGAGCCCAAGGAATTTTGTAGAGAAGAAAGAGAAAGGGAGAAGGCCAGAGCCCGGACAGTCCTCCACTCCCACATGAGCACGAGACGATTCTGAAGCAGACTGTCCAAGTTCAAATAGCAGCCCTACTAATTACCGGCTGTGTGATCTTAGACAAGTTACTTTCCTTTTCTGTGCCTCAGTTTCCTCGCCTGTAAATCGGGATGACAATAATATTTCTTTATAGGGTATTACGAGGATTAAATAAATCAATATATAAAACTTGGTACATGAAAAATGCTATATATATTCTAACTTTTATTTATTTATTTATTTTTTAATTTTTTTTTTTTCAACGTTTATTTATTTTTTGGGACAGAGAGAGACAGAGCATGAACGGGGGAGGGTCAGAGAGAGGGAGACACAGAATCGGAAACAGGCTCCAGGCTCTGAGCCATCAGCCCAGAGCCCGACGCGGGGCTCGAACTCACGGACCGCGAGATCGTGACCTGGCTGAAGTCGGACGCTTAACCGACTGCGCCACCCAGGCGCCCCTATTTATTTATTTTTGAGAGAGAGAGAGAGAGAGAGAGCACAAGCAGAGGAGGGACAGAGAGAGACAGGGGCGGGGAGAGAAAGAGGGGGAGAATCCCAAGCAGGCTGTGCACTGTCAGTGCAGAACCTGATGCGGGGCTTGAACTCATGAACCAGGAGGTCATGACCAGAGCCGGAATCGAGAGTCAGACACTTAACTGACTGAGACACCCAGGGGCACCAAAAAATGCTATATAAATTTTAGATATTATTGTCTGTTTCATATAATGGGAGTTCCCCATAATATTTAGGTTTAAAGGGTTTAAAGGTCTTCTGCCAACAAAACAAAAACTACTTAAAAATTTTAAAGCACTCAGGGTATTTAATTAGGATGCAACAGGGAATACTAATTACCAGGGCTACAGTAGACTGATACCAATGTCTCGGCCACTGCCACTGCCCCACCATTGTCAGTAACACCACGCCGCCCCGCTGCCAGACTCCGTCCGGTGTGTTTAACTCAGCACAATGAGCCGCCGCTACTCACGTGAGCTTGCTTTTTCTTCTGAAGATTATTCTGTGGTTCCATTCAAATGGCCTCTGCGTGGCTGGGCGACTGATCCCGGGTGCTAGACAGAGAAGGGCTCCGTGGCTAATCGCCTGCATTCCTGCGAAGACTGAGGAAAAGATAAATTTCCTTAACAGGCAACATTTCAGGGAAGGCATTTTCTTAACAGAAAATGGTGAATATCTGAAAAGATAGAAACCTCAGGCAGTTTAAAATTTGCAAGGAAGAAGTGCCTGGCAGTTCAACTGCTTTAAAATTCCTTTACCAAAGATACCATATGAATCTAAATAAAACCTGAATGATTATGGTAATTATCCACACTAATAACCTTGCTCAGAAACTTCTTTATCTGGGGTTTCACTTCCTGAACGTTGTAAAGACTGCCAGGCATCTCCTTCTTTCCCTTACCTGGGGAAGAAGGTTTAAGTTAATTGACATCATTCTCCAGAACTGAGATTATGGTACAATCAATTTTTGGACTCACCCAATCCCTTCACACCCTGACCTGGGCATTGATATCATCCTTCAGCTAGCCCCACTTTCCTAGTTTGCTCCCCAAATGTTCAGCTCTCATCTCCTTTGATATTTGGCCTGCATTTAGAAATGTTTAATATTTGCTTTCCATCCGTCTCCCTCCCTTCTTCTCCTTCTCTCCTTGAACTCACTCAGTGTAAAGAAATTTTAAAAATCCTTCAGCCTATTCCTCAGTACCAAGGCTGGACAGGGGCGTCTCTGTCCCAGAAATATGCTAAGATTAATCCAATTTGCAAGGGCATGTGGGAGCTGTAAATATTTATGGGCAACAGAGAAGAAATTGACCCAAGCACACAAAGTAAAGGAACTGGGCAGAGGAATGGCCAAACATCAGTGACCCCAGATGTCGCTCCCTGGGCGCCAGGTGCAATTAGCCACCAGTGCCTCTCTTTGGGGGTGGGAAGTGGCAGGAAGGTGGGAAGTCTATCCTGGCATCAGAAGCATTCTCTCTCCCTTTCCTCTACCCCCAGCCCATTTCTAACTAGCAGTCTGCTGGAGGTTTTAGGGACCAATCTAGTAGTCAGAAACTTCCCACCCTCCAGCCTGCCTGTGCCTGGCTTCCATGACTGACTTACACTTGTGCGGAAGGAGGAAACAGATGCTCACCCTCTGCTCCCCCAACCCCCAGCCTCCAAATCTGTTAGAAGATGTCAAGGGATTCATAGCTTTTTCCACACCTGTACCCAAGCACATGTGAGTTGTTTCGAGGTCTAGGGTTTAAGACTGGAAATGTCAAAATCCACAGGAGAGTTTCGACAATATTCTCCATCTTTGTTACAGTGTAGACAGAATAATTTAGAAATGAATACATTGGCTTATGACTAGATGACTTATTACTAGACATTTATTATTTACAGCAGAAAACTTCTACTGAAGGGGCCACGAGCCCCTTCTTGCCCTCTGCCAGGAATGGGGAACTCACTACCACCAAAGGCAACCCTGTCATGTTGGCCCAGTTTTGTTCCTTAGCAATATATCTTGAAATATTTTGAATTGCTTCTTAATGGCGTATATTTACTGATCTTTGCCCTACGTCTTAGGGTTTTATAATTTTTTTTTAATGTTTTATTTACTTTTGAGCAAGCATAAGCAGGGGAGGGACAGAGAGAGAGGGAGACAGGGGATCCAAAGTAGGCTCTGTGCGGACAGCAGCGAGCCCAGTATGGGGCTTGAACTCGGGAACCATGAGACCATGACCTGAGCTGAGTTGGGACCCTTAACTGACTGAGCCGCCCAGGTGCCCCTTAGGGTTTTATGCGAGTAATCACACATTGCTACTTTGTAGCGTCCATTTGCTTGTTTTACTTTTTATTTGCTCATGCCTGCCCAGGACCTCAAGTCTTTTTTGGGAATTATTCTCCAGTGTGTGCATCTTAGAGGGAGTCAGGGCCCTCCATCCCACCGTGGATGTGGAGGGGACTGCGCATTCCCTCTACTCACCCCCAGACAGCCAACATACAGTCAGATAGCCAATTGGAAGCTCTGAGTAGGATTTTTAATAAAAGAGAGGATGGGAGGGGCGCCTGGGTGGCGCAGTCGGTTAAGCGTCCGACTTCAGCCAGGTCACGATCTCGCGGTCCGTGAGTTCGAGCCCCGCGTCGGGCTCTGGGCTGATGGCTCAGAGCCTGGAGCCTGTTTCCGATTCTGTGTCTCCCTCTCTCTCTGCCCCTCCCCCGTTCATGCTGTGTCTCTCTCTGTCCCCAAAATAAATAAACGTTGAAAAAAAAAATTAAAAAAAAAAAAAAAAAAGAGAGAGGATGGGAGGGGCAGGCACGGGCCAGAACCATCGGTGGAAGGAGGCGGGTCCAGCAGCAGTGGCCACAGCGTGCAGTGCTGGTACCAGGTGGCACCCTCGCTAGATGGCTCTGACAGCGTGACCGCGGCTCAGTCCTCTGCTGCCAGCCTCACTTGGCTCCTGAGTGTTTTCCCCACCAGGCTTTCCGGTCTTCTGATGATCCTACAGGTCACCCAGTAACCTTCCAACAAATTCCTTTTTTTGACTAAGACAGCCAGAGGCATTTTCTGTTGTTAGCAACCACCAGCCCTGACTGAGACAGTCTTTCAAATATTTGAGGATATAGTTATCATGCACTCTTTTTAGTTATCATGCACTTTTTTTTTCCCTTAGAAGCCTCCCTACTTCCTCCAACAATTTTCTAGATGGCTCTCTTTCCTGTCCCCTCACCACCCTTATTGCTCACCTATTGACATGCCCGGTTGTCTCCACGCACCCCAGGGAGGCAGGACTAGAAGCGCTATTCTCCCTCTTTCTAGATCTAGACAGGATCGTCTATTAATGTTAATGCTACCTCGGATCCTAGCCACATTACACTGTTCACCTGTGCTGAGTCAGATAAAATCCCCAATTCTTTTTCTACATGTTATAGTTAGCCATATCTCCCTCATTTCATAGTTGCGTGTGTATGGTGGGGGGAGGATTAATTCACAAGTCCTGGTCATTCACAGGGTCAGAATTGCTCCGCTCGGGGGATTTCAAATTCCCCAATAGTCAGGTCCCTGCCCCTTTTCTCCTATGAATGAGTCCTCCTTCATACCCCATTTCCCCAGTGAGTTTCTGGCTGTCCCCATTTCCAAATCCACCCTCTTCCCAGTGGACTGGAGAGCGTGCCCTGAACGTCACATTCTCCAATACTGAGTCGTCAGGTTGTGCAGCTGAGCATCCCCCATGAAAACCACCTGTTAGCGAGGCCACCGTGCAGTCACTTGTTCAGCCCCTGTTTCACACGCACACACGCTGGGTGTCAGGCCCGGGACGTAATTGGGTGGCTTTAGGCATGGCACCCGTTCTTTTCCTCTCAAACTGGCCTTCCAGTTCATCTTGAACTTTAGGTTTATGTCTCAAGTAACTGAAACGTGTGTCAGCGCCTTTTCTTAATTGGTCTTGGGCATGGGGGAATAAGGAATAAAAAGGAGGAGATTACACTTGTTGGGTGCTTATCACATACCCAGCGTGGTGCTAGATACCTCACAAGCTTTGTCTAATTTGTCTTACGCACCAGCTCTCTGTGATAGACGTGATTGTCACAATTTTACAGACCAGGCAACTGCGTCTCAGGAGAGATAAACAACACCCATCAAGTGGCAAGCCTAGAATTCAAATGCAGGTTTATTTCCCTCCAAACTCTCCTGGCCCTGTGCTGCCGTGGCCCATGGAGCTGAAGCGTGGGAGGGAGAGATTAGAGCACGGAGCCCACTGAAGCCCACAGTCCCCTTCTGAATTCACTTCACCATGTCCATAGGGTATGGGGCTCCAGGATGACACATAGTCTGTGGGGGCATTTCTCCCGAGAAACAGCCTGGCAGCCTCGTCAATCCCTTGTATAAAAAATGGAGTCAACACGTTCAGACGGTCATATACCCCGGGGGGTCCTAATCCTCAACCTACCTCTTAACTCTAAAGGTTATTTCACCAAGAGCATCCCACCAGTCCATCATGCTGCCCAGAGCTTTGAGAGAGGACCCACGATCCCCCTGGGGACCAAAAATGCTAAAATAGGAACAGGCCTAATCCTCCTCTTGGCCTCACCGTGACTTAAGCTGAAAGGAGTGGGGAGACCTGGGACCTGGTTGGTCAAGGCTTTCCATCCCCCTCAGACTTCCCTTCAAAAGGGCAAAGCCACTCACAGGCACCCACACTCTGAAACCTCAATTTTGGTAAGTGGCCTGAATCATTACCGCAACCAAACCTTCTCTATGAAGTGTTTACAAATAGAAAAATTGTCCGGTTCTAATTCTGTTTGATTGATTCTGCCAAAGGAGAAGGGAAGAATGAAAGTCTGGGTAATCCACAAACTAGAAAATTGGTGTCTGATGAGAGCCGACGGTATCTTCTTGGAGGCCATGCAAGGCCAACAGCACTGGCCTACTTTTGTTCTGAAACCTCCCATCCCGGAGCCACAATTGCTACCACTTTGGTGGCAGAAGGAAGATGTTTATCCTTCACAAAGACAGCAAGCTTTCCAGCCCCTTCTGTAATCTCCCAGGCCACTAAGGGGCCAGCCACATGGTGTCGGCAGATGCAGAGAGGGGCTGGCAATTCTCATACCAGGAATTCCTCCGCTGTCCTTCCAGCATCAATTACAGATCGCCTCCCTTCCTTCCAGCGGCAGAGAACCTGAGGCTTCGCTCCTGACTCCCAGCTTCCCACCCAGGCCTGACAGCAATTTGTAACCCCCGCTTACACAGGCTCTCTTGCTGTCTGCATTTTTGTTTGGAAAATGAGCAATTTGCTGTTGGCCGCTTGGCTCCTCTGTGAAGTCGGCAGAAAGGACGGCTCACCGAGGGGGACAGATGGTCAGCGAAAGCAAGAGTCAGACCATCAAGCTCATCGCCCAAGCCTTGCCCCCGCCTGGATCCCGTAAGTAGTTTTGTTACACAGGGTTGCTCTCCAGAAGCCGAGCGCCAGCTCTCCGTGTGTGGTATTTGCAGCGACAGAGAAACCAACCCAGAAGGAAGCGTTTTTTGTTGTCGTTGTTTTTTTTGTTTTGTTTTGTTTTGTTTTGTTTTGTTTTTTTGGCGAGATGTCTGGGAGGTCTGGGCAAATGCAGCGCCCTTCCGGCCAGCCACTTTCTTCTGAAAGACTGTCTTCTTCTTTGGAGGGATGAGACCTGGGAGTGAGGGAAAAGAGGTGGCAAAAATTTGTCCTAGCTCACACTCCAGGGATGAAACAAACCAACGCACTTGTCAAGTGATAAAGACACGGTGAGGAAATCAAAAACCACAGCCGAAGCTTATTGCCTCAACGGCTGCGACATTATCTCACCACTCATTTGTAACATATGTTCAACAGCAGGGTGAGGATTTGGGGTCTCAACTGTGCTCTGAACGCAGAGGGGAAGAGGAGAGAAACATTGCGTGGGAGAGGCCCCTGTGACAAATCCTGCAGAAATGCTGAGACCCGCCTTCCCCTCCCTTCTTCCTCCCGGTGCCCTCACCACCATCCCTACCAGATGCGAACTGTTTTGTCCTCGGGACCCATAGTCGACACATGGGGCACTTCCAGCTACCTGTGTTCCACGTTTGCAGAGAGGATGTAGTGTCCTCTCTGCCCCCCTCCCCCCACCTACCCCCGTCAGGGAGAAAAGGTGCAGACTCACACTCTTATCAAGCATTCAAACGATTTCATGGGAACACCACACTTTGTTCTATTCTGGCTTCCCTCACAAGGGGTGGGGGGCGGCACATCTTCAAACGCCCGCTGGCTTAAATGGTGACAGCTGCATGCAACGGGCTTGCTCACAGCCCGCCTGGTGCAATGAGAGATATAACTGGAGGGTAGGACTTCAAAGGCAGACCCACTGTGGCCATTCCAGCAGCCCCGGGGGGCTGCCGCCTCCAGTTGGTGGCTCTCCGCATGCAACAAGTGAGCCAAGGGAAACTAAGAAATTAGACCTTTCCCACGTGCACTGTGAGTTATGATGCAAGGAGGCAAGAATGAGGCAGGAGAGGTGTCGAGGGCTTTCTGCAAAGTCCTAAACACATTTGTCCTAGACAGATGTTTTTGTCCTAGGTAGACAGATAGTGGAGAAGACAGGCTCATCATAGATAGCATGTTAGTCTGGCCAACACTCTTCCTTTTATAATAGATTATGCATCACATTTTAGAAGACAGAATTGAGCTAAAATGTTTATGTGTGTGTGTGTGTATCCCTTTCTCTGATGTCACCTAAATTACCCACCTTTGCAGAAATCACTTATTAAAAGTTGGTTTTATGTTAAAATGTCTGGTGGCCGTTGATCTTTGACTTAGGAGCCGTTACGGGAGAACTGTCACACAGAAGATTCCAGAGGTGACTTGAAATCTTCGGTTCCTTGCAATGGGTAGCACAGATGGCTGTTTAAGGAACCACATGAAAGAGACACCGTGAAAGGTAGTCATTTCCTGTCTTCTCCATCTGGCAGGTCCTAACGAAATACACCCCAAGGAACAGACTCACTATGACATTATACGGATATATGTGGCTATTGATGCTTTGGCAAGGCTATTTATTTTGGTAAATTGCCTCCCTTGGCCCCACCACCCAGCTTAGCCCCATCACTCCTTTGTGCGTGTCAAAATCCTGACAGAACGTGGGCAAGTTTACATAAGCTCTCCGAGCCTCAATTTTCTCATCTGTGAAATGGGAATGAAAATACTTTATGATAAATGCGATACGTTTGCTTTGCTTCAGTGAGGTTGAGTTGGTTCTGCAACTTAAAAGGAGCCTGATGATGAATAAATCATGATGTCTTCACAGGATGGAATGCACAGAATTCAAATGTGGGAATACGATACAACCGAAAACGTCTTAAGACACCAGGAAAATATTACACTGTGATTGTTAAGTGGAAAGAGCAAAGTTTCAGAAGAATAAATGATGTAAAATTTATGTAAAATTATTAACATAATGTATGTTTTTTAACATAATGTATGTATGTTTTTATGTATGTTTACATAAAATGTATGTAAAATTATTAACATAATGTATCACACAGTCAGTACTTAAAGTATGTAAGTCATTATCACTCTTACCTCTCCTTGGAGCCCAGATCCAAAACCATTTCCCTTATCTGATTGTCCAGACGGAGATAATCCCTCCTTACAGCTCCGTATAGCCAGCCCGACTTTAGCATGTACGACTATATACCTTGGATTATTTTCATTTATGGTATGTTTTAAATGTCACCTGATAATAAATATTCCTCCTTCTCGTTTTGCTTCAGTTAGGTTGAGTTGACCCTGCAACTTGAAAGCGAGTCTAAATAATAAATTATGGCATAGGGGCGCCTGCATGGCTCAGTGGGTTAAGTGTCCGACTTTGGCTCAGGTCATGATCTCGCAGTTTGTGAGTTCAAGCCCTCCATCGGGCTCCCTGCTGTCAGCAAGCCTGGAGCCTGCTTTGGAACCTCTGTCTCTCTCTCTCTCTCTCTCTCTCTCTCTCTCTCTCCCTCCCCAACTCTCTCTCTCTCTCAAAAATAAACATTAATAAATTATGGTATATTCTTATGATGGAATATAATATAACGAAGAATGTCTTAAGACATGGGGAAAATGTTAATTTGTAACTAAGTGAAAAAAAGTGACATGAAAACTGTTAAAGCAATAAAACAGACTGCCCCCCCCAAAACAAGTGTGTACCACACACACACACACACACACACACACATACACACACACGCATATACACACACACATAGAGAAAGCACTACTAGGAAATATACCAAATAATAACAGTGAAGGTTATTGGGGCATAAGTCTGTACCTGATATTTTATTGCTTCTCTTCATTTTTAAAAAAATTTTCCCCTTTTTACTAATTAAGAAAACAAAAATTAATATGCTCTTTTTTAAATGGCAGATTGTGAGGTATGAATAGGGGTAAAAAATAAAAATCAAGGGGTGAAGGAGAATTTCATGACTTTCCAACTACTTTTACTCACCCAGCAGACATTTTTAGAACGACTAAATAAAAACGAGGAGGCTGTGATAAATACTACAGGAGAAAACAGATATAAAACAGGTCCTGCCCTCAGGAGACTTAATATTTACTTGGGGAGATGAGAGTAGTGGTACAGGGGAGCGGCAGAGGGGGAGAAGAGGGGAGTGATTTCCACAGCCAGAGCTGCCTGTGGGGTTCTGGTGTGGCCACCATGCTGGGGAATGGGTTCACAAAGAGGCGGGCCTGAGTGTTCCTTAAAGGCAAGATGGCTTCCTGGCCATGCTGATTCTCATGTGATTTTGGAAGTCAGGGATGGAAGGATTAAATTAAATCCATTCAATCCAACATTTTTATTTAAATCATTGATTTCCAATGTTTTCCCCACCCACTCTTTGTCCAGAGTTGCCAGCAAGTAGCAAAATAGCTTGAGTGTAAATTCCAACAATTTTTGGTTACCCAACAGTAAAATGTCAAAAAGGCAAGTAGCAGAAGGCAAAAGGACGTAGGTCTGAACATCCTCAACCGGATTTTTCCCCTCACAGACCATGAAGGGTTACAAAATTTGATTTTTTTTAATGCTAAAATATTTTCAATTCTGGGTAAATTTTATGGAAATTAAGCTTTTCCTGTATTGTTTCTAACTAGGAAATTTATCTGATTTTCTCAAAGCTAATATAAGTAATTTAATCCTCTACTTTGTTCTAACCAAAAATTCCTATAGTCTCAGCAAAGCATCTTAGTGGAATTTAGTGTCAAGATATTCAAATTTACCTCATTTACAATGCAAAAAAACCACACCAATTTGACCCAGATGGAAATTTTATTTGTGTCCGAAATTTCTAGATTCTCCATTCTACTAATTAATGGAAAAGTTGATAATCTCAAACCATGGCAAATCCAAATAGTTGCTTATTCCTTTGTAACACATGTAGGAACGGTGACAAGAAAGAGGAGTGGTATCCTTTTTTCCTTTTTTTTTTTTAAGTTTTATTTATTTTTGAGAGGGAGAGAGACAGCTAGCATGAGAGGGGGAGGGGCAGAGAGAGAGGAGGACAGAGGATCCAAAGTGGGTTCAGTGCTGACAGCAGTGAGCCTGATGTGGAGCTCGAACTCACAAACCATGAGATCATGACCTGAGCCGAAGTCAGACACCTAACCCACTGGGCCACGCAGCACCCTGAGGAGTGGTATCCTAACGATCCTTTAAAAAAGAAATCATATCAATGCTATCAGAGGTGGTCACATAGAAGCAGAGCAAGAATGTCAGTTGGTTGGAAACCCTAACTAACACAACCTACTGTATCAACTTAATCAAAGGTGGCATTTAGGCCACAGATTCACTTTCAAGATAGTAAGAGGCTACTTTGGTCAAGGCCAGAACTTTTTGATACTTCCCACTAACTCTCAAAACAGAGATTTGGGCTCTCATATGCTTTGAGAAGGTTCTCCACATCAAAAAGTTTACTACGGAAATACATATTTCTGGGTTCTGGAGAAAAACCAAAATATCAAACATAAATGAAGACATTGATGCCACCATTAGCCACATTTTGACCAGGGTTTGATATGTAATATTTGAAGGCAAGCACTCTTGATTAATTCTCATCTTCGTTGTATAGTCAGGGTCAACAATGACATTCCAGTGCTGAATTCATCCCAGCCCACAGTGCCAAATGGCCTCCAAACTGATCCAGTCTGTGGAGACCAATACCCATAGCAACTGAACCCTGGTGGCAGTTCGGGACTAGTCCAGCCCTTCCCCCACCTCTGGGGCTTCCCCCAAATTTCTGTTTCAAAGACAAGGCCAGAGGCTGCCTAACACTCAGCCAGAATCTTGGGCAGATGCTGGAGGTATCCCAGCCCAAGAAGGCATAGATTTACACGGCTTAATCTTATCACCCCTTGATTTACAGAACTGAAACTAGAGCCTTCAAGGCAGCTTTCCGAAAACACTTTTTCAAGTCATTAAAAATATGCATAATATTATCAGTTGCCATTTATAGCTTCTGTATTTCTAGTAACTGGCATTGTTGCTACTCGAGGCAAGCCAGAAAATAAGCGTGCCAGGAACTGACATGGTGTGTTATGTCACCAAAACAAAAGAGCTCATACTGATAAATGTCAGGTTGGCTTCTTTGTGGGTTTCCCCCTTCCTTCTGCAAGTTGTAGCTTTTGTCTTCTTTTCCACTCTCAATATGGGGTGAGGCATTGAGCAATACAAGAATCTGGAGTCTCTTTCAGAGATCTCTGCATGCTAAAGGTAGTAGGTGTATCACAACGTAAGCAGATACAAGAACTCTACCCATTCTTTCCTTTGTCTTAGATGGAGTAATCTAGTGAGGCTTTTAAACAACTGATATTCCTGAGAATTGTGCTCATCTGGTATATTCATCATGTGGAGAGGAAAAGACATGATCTTTTCTTGCCATTAAAGCCCTGGGTGGTCAGGGCCTCCTGAAGGAGGGGGAGACAGGAGAGACTTTCTCAAGGAGCAATGGACCAACAGAAATAGATGTTAGGAGGGCACATGAAAGCGGAGAGAGGACGGTGATAAAACTCGGAAAGATGAGGTTGCGGAAAGCCTCCCACCTACCATTCTCTCCCTCTTGGCATCCATCTCTTTCACCGGCTGATTCAGTGCCATGACATACAAAATAGGAAAAGACATTCTCTGCTGGGGCCATTTTCCCTGGTTTTCATCTTTCCTAAACCCAATACGCATTGCTGTTTTTGTAAAAGAGGAGCTTTTATTATTCTTGTTTGTACTGATTTCTGCTCTGGGTAGACGTCCACATGCTTCTTGAAGTGTGCACATATATCAGACATAGGCATCTACCCGCAGTGATAAACACTGCTGGACGTTTACCCCGAATCTCTTTCCTTTTCTTTTCGGATACACAGCCAGAAACACTTTGGAGGAAAGCCACTTGCTGACCAGGAACACTGGCCTTGGACCCTTACATGAGTGTGACGTTAACTCCTATTGTGTGAAACCATAATACATATTTGGGTCTACTTTCGACAACAGTTTAACCTAACTTAACAAACACAGCCTCAGTCACACTTTATATAAACACACACACACACACACACACACACACACACACACACCCATCATATAAGCACAGTTATCTTCAAAGATCTTTTGAAAGTTAGAAAAGCATTCAGTGCCCTAAGAATATATTACATCTGAAGACTATTTTCCAGTTGTCAAAGCACTTTGCCGTATAGCTCTCATATAATCTTTCTGGCAATTTTGCAAGGCAGGTATTACGGTTTACAGGTGAGAAAATTTGGCCAAAATGGTGAAGTGGCTCTTACAAAGTCACACGGCCAGTAAGAGAAAGACTTTTATGTAGGGCCTAGATCCAGATCTCTCTCTCTCTAAAGCTCTTTCCCTCTGCTTACCAGTGAACATCTACGTATCTTCCCAAAGCTCAGCTCAAGCCTCACCTCCTACAGACCTTCCTGGTCATCTCCAGCCCAGTGAGCACTGACTGTTCTTTTGTGACCCACGTAGCCCTATACATACATACTCTAAGGTACTTTCCACATTTTATTCTACTTATTTATTCATGTGGATTCAGGGTCCTGAGTGAAGGAAGCAGCTTCTATTACTTCTTAGACCTACCACGATACGTGACTCTAAGTCCGACTGTCAGTATAGTACAATGGTGACTAATATGGCTCCAAAAGTATGAGAACAATTTGAAAGGAGGCTTATAATGGTGCAAAAGCAATGTTTCCTTTGATAGAATTTAAGCATGATTAACAAGCCAAACAAAATTTTAGAAGTTACATATGAATCAACTAGGCCTTCCTAATTCTGAAAGCTAGCTGGAACACAGATGATTCCCGTTTAGGCCACAATTGTTTTCATCTGCTTAGACTAAGTCAGTTTTGACAATGGGAGTGATATTAAGTGGTCCTAAATAATTCCAAAATGCAACCCTGTGAGCCTTGACATGAGTACGCACACAAACACATCTAACCAAGTATTAATGGGAAAAAATATATATATAGTATGGTCTCTCCATTTTTAAAAATCTCACTCTTTAAATATGTATATCTCTGCCAAAAGAGTCAAATGAAGATACCTGAAATTGAATGAGTCACATGGCCCCACAACCTGCACAAATTCGGAGCAATGATATCAACCTAGTGTCCACCTGGTGGTAAACAACGCACTTTGTGGGTAGAGACTCGTTTCATCTCCATGAGCCATGTAAACAGTCAGGCTTAAATCTTGTAGGCTTAAATCCTGGCAGCAAAATGATAAGAAACGACTCCCACCTCTTTCTATCAGAGATTTAAGCCTTTGAAGTAATGCTCCAGCTTCAAGAAGAGAGCTGAAGGTAGAAGGGTACTTGTCTGCTGGAACTACATGGGAAATTCTCAAAGACCCACCATTTGTCATTCCCAGGAATAACACTGGGAAGCGTGAACAGAACTCCTGCCAATGTTAGTTTTCTAGAACATGCCTTGGGCATAGTTAGTGATAAAGAAAGGGGGAAAATCAACTGGTGAGCATTCCTGGATGAAAGACAAGATTCAAATAAGCTGTTTACCCTTTGGTTCCAGCGTTCCCAAACATCATAAAGATTTCAGCTCTTGTAAAAGGGGAGCCATTTGTTTACAATAGACTATTCTGGGGGGGGGGGAGTAGGTGTGTCTCATGAGGCAAATATTTGACCATAGGAGGTAATAAAATTGTATTAAGCTCTCACCCCACTGCTGTACGTGGTCATCAATGTGATTAGCTCATTCGAGTCTATTTTAAGATCCTGTCAGGCACAAACATTAACAAGAACCTGGCATTTCTCCTTAAGAATATATAATCGACCTTTCAAGTCCATAATCTCCTTTATCAAAGCGGATGGCAGGGATTTATGCAGAAGAGTTTGCACACCTCTTTGATTTCAGCCCCCTGAGAACCCAAACATGCATCCCACCCAATCCTGTTTTATTTTCGCCATATCCTGTGTTGTTGAATGGGCCTCTTGTACAAATGCAGTGCGACCCCCCCCACCTCCAGTTTTTTTTTCCCTTAAGTTCTACACAAATCTTACATCAGCTTCGTGAAATGTGCAGTTCTTTTACATTCCTCGGGCAGACTTTAAAGGTCATAGTTCTTAGAGTTGGGGAAATCCGTTTGCATAGACAAGAACCCACACAGGGAAAGCACGAAAGCAGTCACGGGACAGTTGAGCAAGCTGTGCTGGCAAACCCACGCTCCAGAAAATGATGGCAGGAGGTGAGTGAGAGTCTACAGATCTGGAGTTTCCTTAATCAATCACTCTACTTGTGTTACCTCTTTTAACTAAACCTTCTGGCAAAACAAACGCACTGGCCAACAGTAGTACTCTTTCTTCCTAAAGGCAACAGTGAAATGGAACCAGAGGACTGCTGGCTACTCGGAGGGAGGAAGCAAGAGGACAGTGGAAACGCTGGAAAATGCAAGCAGACCACGGCCCTCCTGCCCCCATCAGAGCTAATCCGGCCATTAAAACTCCTCTTAGCATTTTCACTTCTGTGCTTTTACTGTTGAGCTCAACCCCTCTCATCTCATACTAATTCCAAACACCAGCATGTGAAATCGTTTTCTCTTTTCACATTCACAGAACAATGTTTCTCATAAACATCCACGTTTTAACTCTAAATTATCCTTCAAGTCAGTTCAGGTGCTAACAAGAATCCAAACCACTCTTTGCATGGGGCCGACTGATGTGCACAATCCAAAGAAAGACACCAAAGAAGCACTCCGGCTCTGTTGCTATAAAACGAATAAATAGTGCAATGAACACAGAATGCATTCCAGAGAAAGCCTGCGCTCAGAGGTTAGATGCATGACTCAAAGCAGCAGGCTCCCAATATCAAGAGTCGTCGGAAGATTGGGGTGTTAGGCTAGGAAAGGGATTACATGTCATAAGAAAAAGGAAATTATGTTGATAATGATTCCTGGAGTCACTGCCAGCAACTTCAGCCAACTTGCCTGCAGCTTCATCAAAATGTGCCAAATGTAGTCCAACGCTGTCAGGATTAAGAACATTCTTCATGCAGATCAAAGGAAGACCCTCAGAATGATTTTTTTTTTATTACTCAATACAAATATTGTCCCCTAAATAGGAGATCTCCAGGCTGCTAGGCTTGACACATATTAGAACAACATCCCAGGTTACTGTTTTAATGTGAACCTGGGGCTAATCCTTAATATCACCTGAGACTTTGGTTCACTCATTCATTGACTCTATTTGTTGGGCACCTACAGTGTGCAAATGCATTTTGCTATTTCTGTGCAGGAGCCAAAGCTGGGACACAGGATGGCATCGTGTTTAAAAATACAGACTCTGATGGAATTCGAATCTCGGGCTGGTCACTTACTAGATGTGCTACTTACCCTCTCCAGGCCACACCTACCTACTTCAGGGGATGGTTATAAAGATGAAAAGATAATGCTGATGCACATAAGACACTTGGCAGAGCCCCTGGCACACAGAAGTGCTCAGTCCCTGTTAGCCAGCATTTAAAACCAAGACTTCTGGAGTATGGGCAGGTCTCTGAAGAAGAAGAAAGTTAGATAAGGTGTCCATCCAAGATCCTTAACACTCAACACCTATTCGCTCTTCATACACACACAATCCTCATAGGACTCTCAGACCTTCTTGACGTAAATATTTGCAATTAAGTTTATTTACACATTTGTGCTCAGAATGTGTTTTACTTAAACAATCTGGGAAAGGAGCGAGCAGGGTGGGAGGTTATGTGAGGCCCACTCTGGACTGGCATTTGAGCCCCAACAAATACCATATTGTCCATGCGGAAAAGAAACGGCTACTGGCATCTCCAGGAGAGTGTTTACTTGCCTGTAAATTAGGCCACTGTCCATCTGAGGAGAGAGTCAATCAGCTTTCAAGGGGGAAACAGAGGATAGGAAAATAGTTCTCTGTTACAGCCGAGAGGGTGCTTCCGCGCTCCCGGTGTGGTGTCCTAAGACAAATAGGAGCCCGTGGCTCTGTCCAGTAACCGATTTTCTCGACAAAGCCCTGGGCTCCCGCGCTGTGTCCTCGAGGAGCTACCTGCAAAACCTTCTCCTGAAGTGACGGACTTGTCTTTTGCAACCAGTTAGCACCTGCTCTTAAAACTTGATCCCTCCCTGGTTTGTTTCAAGTGGAGCCAGGGGATCAGGACTTAATTAGCAGTGCTATATCTCGTACTGATCGGTTCCATCCAGCTTCCCCCCGGGGGCCCCAGATTTGTCTCTATTTGGAATTCCCGTGCTCGCTGGGCGGCTTGTGTTAGCAGTTATCTGGCAGGCGCGTCCCAGTGCGGCGAGGCGGTGGGAGGCAAGTCCCGGCCGGCGGCCGCCACTCAGCCTGGAGCCCTCCGCCCGGAGCCCCGCCCCTCCTCGGCTTCCACCCGCCCCGGGCCAGGCCCCCCGCCGCGAGACGGCGACCCGAGCCCAGCCACCGTCTTCCGCTAGAGGAAGGGCCAAGGAGTTTGTGCGTTTGCGAATGGCCCTTGGGCTGCTGCTGAAGAAGGGTGTTTTTTGGTGGGTTTTTTTTTTTTTTTTCCATAAGGAGAAAACGCCTCTTGCTCTGTACCAGCTTGAAGCCAAATAACATGTTTTGGCAACCATTATTTGGCAATTAGGGCTTCAGCTCACTGAAAGCATTCTTCCGTGCAAAATATGGCTTGGAAAGAAAACACTAAACCACATCTGAGTGAAAATATAGGAAGTGAACAAAGGGGTGACAGAGCAGTGAGAGTCAGGGATGGTGAGAGGCGAGGAGGTTGGGGGCCGGGCACACTTGGCAGAGGCCAGGCAATGACTGGGCGCCTGGATGTTTCCACAGCGCTAGCTCCCACTCTGGCCCGGTCCAGGAAAGGCCAGGGCCAAGCATGTGGGATCCCGTATCTTCGCGGTGGGCTTGCACTTCTTTGGCCCTCAAAGGAGCCCTGGAGCAGGATTTAGGCAAAGGTAGAGTAGAGCAGTGGAGCTGGGCGTGCGGCCATGTTGTCTGGTGGGCTCACACGGTCCCCTTCACCTCCGCCTCCTAAAGGGTGTGCATCCGAGCCGACAAGGTGTGGGCACTTCCAGAATTGAAGCATCCTCCAGGGATGATAGCTCTTTTCTCCCCTTGAGCCTGGCATCCCCCCACTTGAGAGAAGGACATGGCCAGAAATGGAGGACTCCTCTTCCCACCTTTCCAGGACACCCACATCCTTTGATAAAAAGAGAGAGAGCAATTAAGCAGAATATACTCCTTAATGGTGCAATTTGACAGAAATAAAGGGAGGTTGTAACATATGGCACATTGCTTCAGATCAACGCACAGCTGTTTTCTCTGTTAATTGAGATGTCACAAACATACCGTTCTTTCTTTTCTTCCTCTGCCTAACTCCCCAATTTTTCTGGGTGGAGAGGTTTAGACAGGGTAAGATCTTGGATGGGGGGAGACTGTGCCCAGCCAACCCTCCCACGTGAAAGCACAGGCTCCAGAGTGTGTTAAACAAACCCTATACTCAGGAGCAGCAGCAGCAGAGGGTGACAGAGTGAGGGCCAGCATGTCTGGTCTCACCTTCCTTATAACCCCAAAATGCCATCCGAAATTACACCAAAAGAAGTGTAAGTGAATTTCATTGGTGACTCTGACATTACCAAAGAGGTTATTATGTATTACCCTATGAGTGTGCAAATATCCTATGAGCACTGTTTGGCTTAATTTTACCAGTGTAAATGACTTTTCCCTCACTCCTGGTTAATTTTCTGATAAGTTTCCTAAGAACACTGAATGTTAGCATAGGA
Source organism: Leopardus geoffroyi (assembly GCF_018350155.1). NCBI lineage: Eukaryota > Metazoa > Chordata > Mammalia > Carnivora > Felidae > Leopardus > Leopardus geoffroyi. Next base: position 114,600,905 of record NC_059327.1, read on the forward strand.
ATTTGTTAATCCTGGGTTTTTATGCATAGCCATTGGATGAGCCATTTTTAGTTTAATCAGAAAGATTTGTCCATTTCTTTTTTTTTTTTAATTTTTTTTTTCAACGTTTATTTATTTTTGGGACAGAGAGAGACAGAGCATGAACGGGGGAGGGGCAGAGAGAGAGGGAGACACAGAATCGGAAACAGGTTCCAGGCTCTGAGCCATCAGCCCAGAGCCCGACGCGGGGCTCGAACCCACAGACCGCGAGATCGTGACCTGGCTGAAGCCGGACGCTTAACCGACTGCGCCACCCAGGCGCCCCAAGATTTGTCCATTTCTACATGACCGGTTTCTGTACATTCACTTGATAAATATGATTTACTCATTACAATGGCATTTCTGAATTCACCTTTCATTATATATAGTGTTGGCGTTTTCAAATCAAGGTATTAGTTATTTTGGTTAGCATATCAAATTTAAAGTTTCTAATGGTCATAGACAAAGATTTAAAAATTTTTTTTAATTTTTATTTATTTATTTTTGAGAGAGAGAGAGAGAGCACTAGCAAGGAAAGGGCAGAGAGAGAGAGAGAGAGAGAGAGAGAGAGGAAGGCACAGACTCTGAAGCAGGCTCCAGGCTCTGAGCTATCAGCACAGAGCCCAATGCAGAGCTCAAACCACAAACCGTAAGATCAGGACCTGAGCTGAAGGTGGATGCTTAACCAACTAAGCCACCCAGCCACCCCAGATGGACTAAGATATTTAAATAAAATATGAATAAGAGCCTGTGAACTATCTTATAAATCTCATCTGATTTATAATTTTGCACAGACAACATCTTCACCTGTGTTTAAGTGTATGAAATCAGAATATTATCAGCTTTTTATCATTTGTGTATTATCCTTTCAACTTACTTAAATACAGGGTGGCAAGGTGAACCAGAGCATGCAGTCTTGGAAGAAAAATCTAGTCAGTTCAGCACTGGCCTTGCCAACTCTCTGTCCCTCTTTCTGTGGGCCCCCTTTGCTCTGTCTCAATGCCCATAACGTGGAAAAGTTAGAGACACTTGATGGTGTGCCTGCACATTTTGGCTTGCCTTTCTGTTGAAACTTTTAGAAGGAGTTCTGCCTGCAACTGAGTAGGGATCCTGAACAAAGTAAAATACGTAACATTTTCCCTCTGGGCACTTAGGAGGAAAAATATTTATCTCCAGTATTGAAATCTCAAGGTTCTAAAAGGTTTAGTGTCTTTTAAAGGCACCTATCAGGACTCTATCCCTTTTTAAGCCAGAGACCTGCACTCACATGGGTGTATTCTCACATAGGTGCAGTTTGCTCTTGTATCTATTGCCAGGAGTAATAGGAAAAACATATGACAGATCTAGGAATTTACTACCTATGTGTTTTCATATAAATCTTTCTTGCCTTTAGAGATGGTAGCTATAATATCATGGTAGAATGCTGCTCTACCCCAGCAGAAATAGAAGTTGTGTCCTTTTTGCCAATATTTGAAAGGATCACAGGAGTCAAATAGACAGTCTAGATTCCTTTCAGAATGATTTTCGAAAATTCATCACTTGGAATGAATGTGATTTCGAAAATTCATCACATTTTGGAATGTCAAGAGCCATATAAGCCCATATTGCATAGTGTAGGAGCTAAATAAATAATTGTTAAATGAATAGATGAGTTTTAGAGTCTGACAGACCTCACATACACAGCTCCCAACCAAAACTTTTGAGGTACTAGCTTTTTGTAGGAACAGAATTTCACCGTATTATTGAATACCGTTCTAGTGTATTCACCATTAAATAATTCAATACATGAGTCTGAAGAAAAATGTCCCTAAGATGTCCGTCTTCTTAATTGGTTTAAATGCAGTCAGGATAGTCTAAGTTCAAGGTGCCTTTTTCTTTTTAATTTTTTTTTAAGTTTATTTATTCACCTTGAGAGACAGAGCACAAGTGGGCGAGGGGCAGAGAGAGAAGGAGAGAGAATCCCAAGCAGGCCCTGCACCCTCAGCACAAAGCCCAATGTGGGGCTCAAACTCATGAACCATGAGATCATGACCTGAGCCCAAGCCAGAAACTCAACCGACTGAGCCACCCAAGCGCCCCCAAGGTGCCTTTTTCTTAACATGCTTGTTGGTGGGTTACCTGCTAGGATGTTCCTTTGTCCACATCTCACAATTAAGAACATTACTACAATCACGCGTAGCATGGATGTCATTCATCTTCAACATTCTTCCTTGTCTGAAGTCACTCTGCCTCAGGATGATGCTGTCAAACACTTTGCTAATGAGGTATTATTGTTTATATTAGGCTAGCGAAAGGGTGCAGCAGTTTAAAAAATTAAGCTAACGAAAGGAATGAAGGATGTATGCAAGACGCATCCCGAGACACATGGCAGCGGGGGGGGGGGGGGGGGGGGTGGGCAGCCTTTGTCATCTGGTAAAACTGTCTGAAGCGCAGTCAGGAAAGATTTCAGTAAAAGAGGAATCTCACTTGGAAAAGTGTCTTATCAGAACAGTCTTGGAATTTAGCTTCCAAGACTGGGAACTGAATTCCTTCTTAGGAAGGGCCACCGGAACAACGTGAGCAGAGGTGGGGATCTCTTGAAGAAATGTAATATCTCTGCTTTGCCCGGGGAAGAGCGTATTTTGCTGATCTTGGGTAAATCATTGAAACCTTTGTGGTTTGACGTCTGGATCCGTAAAGACTAATAATTCTGTAGCCCTTCCCAGAGACAGAGAATGATAAGTGAGTTATCATTAAAGGCCCTGCAGTGCCTCGGGTGAAGCTGTTTGTTTGATTGGGAGGTGAGATTATTGTTTCTTTGATTGCAATCCACTTGTATGAGGAACCAAAACTGCATCTCAGTGTTGTTCTCAATTCAAAGAGGTTTGTGCACATGGTGTGTTGGAGTAGTGTTTTAAATTTTTTATTCACTGAAAATAAATGTCTTTAATAGCGACCCATAGTGTCTTTGTGCACTACCCGAGCTTGTAAGAAGCTAGGCAGTCTCCACTCCTAAAAGCAAGGGCTTGTCTATGTCTGTATGTAGGAACAGTAGCATTTTAATTCTCTACACAGTTTGAGAGTTGTCTCCTTTATTTCCTGTTGACTCAGCTATCTTCTTCCCACATTTTGGGGTTTGTGGTAAATGAAGAATTTGTATTTGGCCACTAGAAATGAGCCTTTGAATAAGCTGAGAATCATGTGGATCCTGTGATTTTTCTAAATGACCTGAAATTCTCCTTTTCTCGCAGATTCATCAACCTTAATAAGAATTATGTATGCATCTGCTAAAAGTGGGACCGGAGTGATAGGAGAAAGCTTAGCTAAATCCTATATAAAACACAGTTTTAAGAATCCTCATTTCCTTGAAATTCCTTCAAAAACAAATCAGCCCTTGTGAATGATACACAAAGCCTTGTTTTGTTTCTATAACTTTTCTCTCTCTTGACAGGCAATAGGCCTCCACCAAGGGAAGAAATACTTAAACTCATAATAATAAAAGTAGAAGTTGTCTATGAAAATCCAAGGATACACTGCCAAAGGACTCAATGTACATCTACCCCAATCCACCTATTAATTCTGACAGATTTTACAAATACTTCCTTATTTATCTTCCTATGTTCTATTTCTCTCCTTAATCTTTATGCAGTTACAAAAAACTCTTTGAAATTATGTAAATGTTTACAATTTTCATTTTAAACATCCTGAGTTGAAAGAATTAACTCATTTACTTTGCTTTCTTTCTTTCTTTCCTTTTCTTTCTTTTCTCTTTCTTTCTTTCTTTCTTTTCTTTTTACTTCAACCATTTTTAAGCACTTGGTTCAGTGTTATGCAACAATCACCACCATCCATCTCTAGCATGCCATTTTCTTTTAAACATCAAATTTCAAAACTATAACCCAAAAGAATTGTTCCTACTCCCGGTACAAGACTGGGAGTTACTGGATCTAGGAGGCTTGGTGGAGGGCCGGGACTGGTTGGGGCTGGTTGGACTCTGGGCCCTGCTGGCAGAAACCTGTCTTGGGCAAAGGGAATAGACATGTGGGCAGACCCAGCCAAGTCTCTCTACCTAGCAGATGAATAAAATGTGTTACGTCCCAAGGACACAGCAAACCGTAATGGGAGAATAGATGGTGGAGCCAGTGGCAAAAATCTCTAGGGAGATGAACAAGTGTGCGGTGCAATAGGATCAGGAAGTTCTGAAGGTAGCTTCAGCAACTCGGCACCCAGGAGTCCCACTGTCATGCTTTGTGGAACTGCGGGACACGGGGATCTTTCAATAGGTGGTGTTTCCTATTTTCCTGCTTCACTCTTTTGACTCCCGTTTCTTCCTATGTTTACTAGGGAGGGAATAAACTCCTTTCCCACCAGTCATGATTCTATATCTCACCATATTCAATTTGGGGTTTTTTTGTTTTTCTTTTTGTTTTTTAATGTTTATTTTTATCTTTGAGAGAGAGAGAGAGAGAGAGAGAGAGAAAGTGCGAGTGGGGGAGGAGCAGAGAGAGAGGGAGACACAGAATCCAAAGGAGGCTCCAGGCTCTGAACTGTCAGCACAGAGCCTGACATGGGATTAAAATTCGCGAACCACAAGATCATGATCTGAGCCAAGGTCAGATGCTTAACTGACTGAGCCACCCAGGTACCCCCCAAAGCATTTTGAAAACAGAGCATTTGGGATTGGAAGAACTGGTACCTCAATTCCTCAGAGGCAGACAGAACTCTCCTTTCTTCTTTCTCTCCCCTGTTCCATTAAACTCATCTTTTTGCTCCTGTTATTATACACTAGTGTCTCAACGTTGCTGTTATTGCTCGATTCCTGGAAAAGAGACAGGAGTTTTGGTGAGGGCTTGGCCAAAAAGGGGTGTGAAAGGGTGGGGTAGTGTTTGTTTCCCACCTTTTCCATGAAGCTCTTTTTCATGAAAGGAGATAATCAGAGGCTTATAAAAGTGTGAGGCCACAGGCATAGGAGCCCAGTGATCAAATGGGGCCCAGAACTACGAAGAAAGCTATTCTGTCTGCTTTTGCACAGGATCTAGCATTGCTGGGATATCCCAAACATGGGACATTTCGTGGCTTTGTCATGAGTGTTGCCGTCCCCATCATGGGCAGTGGCAGAAGCACTCTTTCAAAATGGCTTCGTGGTCAGCAGGTGTGGACACTTTGGAGCCAAATGCAGAGAAGAGTGGAGTGGGTATTACGAAGAAACAGTATCTGACAGCCTGACCTGTGGGCACAAGTAAGGCATCCCCTAGGGATTTCCACAAATACCCTATGGACACTCCAAGGAAGGGCTAGAAACCTACTGTCACAAGGGTGGGGGCTTTAAGCTAACTGACATTTGAGTTACGTTGTATTACCCCAAAAAACTATATTACTTATTCCTCAGTTTCCTCCGCCAGATGGAAAATATAGTAGTTATTGTCTAAAATATAAAATGTAACTATTCTGGGGTGCCTGGGTGGCTCAGTTGGTTAAGCATCCAACTTCGGCTTAGGTCATGATCTCCAGGTCTGTGGGTTGGAGCCCACATTGGACTCTGTGCTGACAGCTCGGAGCCTGGAGCCTGCTTTGGATTCTGTGTCTCACTCTCTCTCTCTCTGCCCCTCCCCTGCTCACGCTCTGTCTCTCTCTGTCTCAAAAATAAATAAACATTGAAAAAAAAAATTTTTAATGTACTATTCTATGGGACAATAATATCCCAACAAAGATGCAGAGATATTTCCAGGTAGAAGTATCTTGTAAAGACTTCCAAGCCAAAGATACAGGACACTGTGTTATCTTTTTTTTTTTTTAATGTTTATTTATTTTTGAGAGAGACAGAGACAGAGCATGGGCAGGGGAGGGGCAGAGAGAGGGGGAGACCCAGAATCCAAAGCAGGCTCCAGGCTCTGAGCTGTGAGCAGAGTCTGACACGGGGCTCAAACTCACAGACTGCGAGATCATGACCTGAGCTGAAGTCAGACAGTCAACTGGCTGAGCCACCCAGGTGCCCCAAGACACTGTGTTATCTTAAAGTGGCACAGACGCTGCAAAAGTTCAATTCAGTGCAGGACCCACAGAAGTTAATTCATTCAACTGAGAAACATATTCAGAGATTCAATTACGAGTCGGGGTGTGGGGGTAAAATGATAAAGCAGTCTATTCTCTCAACTCAGAACACATACATGAGGTTGATCTGTGTCAGACATGAGCAGGGCCAGAAAAGCGAGGCCTGGAGAAAACACAGGTGTTCAAGGACTGTGCACAGGAGTGCTCCCAGAACTGCAAAAGTAGCTGGAGAAGAGTGTCCTTCGCATCCTGCCTCCAGCTACCCTCTGCCCTTCATCTTCCCAGTGGGGGCACGTGGGCCATCGGGATATCTTCCATGCATGGGGAGGGAACAAGGCAGGGACCCAGGCTGTATCAGGGCTTCTCTCTACTTAAAGATGGCATCTTTTCTTGACTGTGGTCACTTCACTCTGCCAGGACCACTGTGCCAGGAACAGGCTTCTTTCAGAGTCCTGGTTGAGAAGGATTACGCAAATTATTTCACTTCAGGGTTCCCAAATCTCCCCAAGGAAATCTCCACTCGCCCTCCCTTGGCCTCCGCCCCTCCCCCACTTGGGTTCAGTCCATACTCTGGTCTCAGCTCCCAGGGGTTCCTCTGCCTCTCTCACCAGGTCATACCCCACAGCCCAGAATGGGTTTCTGTTTTGTTTTGCTTTGCTTTTTCTCGTTGCCCTCTGGTATGACAGGAAACCACCATACATCAGAGTATATCAGTCATCCTCCTTACTCTATGGTTATCTCTATCAACTATGCTCTAGTTCTCTATTTTGTTTCCTTGGAACCCACAAATCCTCTCTTCTCTCAACAAAGCCTGCTCTTTCAAATGAAAATCTTGGCTCTCATGTCTATTTTCCCTGAAATGAGCTTCAAGAGCCTATTTTGGAGAAGCTCAACACTGACTCCTTTGTTATGGCTGGTTACTACTGCCTTCCCCATGAAACAAGGGATGCCCCGGCTTCAGTGCATGGCAGCAGGAATTACAGGGAAGGAAAAATACATCCAATAATATTTTTAAATATTGTTCTGTCATAGAAGACCATTCGGCAGCAGCTGAGGTTAGAAACCCTGAATGTGTAGTATTGCTAATCTCACAGCCGTATGCGTTCCTCTACCAACATTCAAAAGACTGACTTTAAGCAGACAGTTGGACAGACTTAGGCTGCGTTGTGGAGAGACAAGTTCTTTGAAAAGACAAGGGACAAACAGTTGACACTATTGACAAGACAGCAATCACTGGATAATGGGAAAAGTGAAGTCAGAAAGGGGCTGGAGGAGACATAAGGGTCAAGGGGCTGGAAGCTTAGGTAAATTTGGAGATAACCTGATTGTAGTTGAGTAGGAGTGAGTGACATACTTGTATTTGTCATTTTAGAGATGACACAGTTTATGGAAGTTCAGCTCCAATGGGGACATGCCCAAGTGTGCAGAAAAACATTTTGCTGCTCTCCAAACCAGGTTACAAATACTAGAAGTCACCTAAAACCTAGTGCATTATTCCTTTTGCATTCCTGTTAGAACTCCTCTGTAAACGACCCTGGCTGATCGCTGCCAGCCCGAAAAGGCTATACCTCAGGTTCCATGTCCCCGGCCTTCTGACAGCTCCCCACCAGAACTCCTTGTCCTCACCGCAAGAAGGGATCTTGAAAACAAAGCTGGGGGGCGGAGCCTGGGTGGCTCAGTCAGTTAAGCGTGACTTCCACTCAGGTCATGATCTCCTGGTTCATGAGTTCGAGCCCCAGCGTGGAGCTCTGGGCTGACAGCTCGGAGCCTGGAGCCTGCTTCGGATTCTGTGTCTCCCTCTTTCTCGCTGCTCTTCCCCTGCTTGTGCTCTCTCTCTCAGAAATAAATAAATAAATAAATAAATAAATAAATAAATAAATAAACAAACATTAAAAATAATTAAAACCCAGCCAGGAGAAGAATAAAATGTTGGCAACGTTGCATCAGCCCTTGTGTGTCCTACATACCACATCCTCGCTGCCTACCTTATGGAAGACAACTGGAAGATACAAGTAGTGATATATATAAAGCATTTTATACTTTGCGAAATTGTTTTATTCACCTATTTTATCAACCCCCATGTCATTACCATACCTATTTTACAGGTGAGGAAAATAGAGGCTCGGTGAAGTCAAGTCCACATTCACCAAGCTAGTCTATCCTCTTTACCCCTCACACCTGACCCAGGTACCACCTCCTCTGCCTCGGCTCCCCATCTATGTGCCCTCTTGACCTGCACATACTCTGTCCTCACCTCTTTCTGTTGGACGTATGACACTCCATCGTGATATATTAACTCACTTGCGCGTGCATCACACCAAGCCATCACAGAAGGCCCAGCACCTGGCGCAGAGCATGGCTCCCGACGAGCCCTCCTAAGCATTTCTTCAGTGAAGAAATGGACAACTCTGGAAAGAACAGGGAAGGTAAAGAGCATCTGTGAAGAACCAGTGCTTTCCTTGGCCCATTTGCTGACACCCCTCAAGCTGTTAGGGTTTTCCAGTCTGCATGCTCACAAACTGTTTTGTGGAAAGGGAAGGCCTGAGGGCTTGGATCGACCAGCCCAGATACCCTACAGGTAGGACTCCAGGGAGGCTGGCATTTAGGAAATGGAAGTTTCATAGGCAGATAATCTCTCCTGGACCTCTGGGTTTGAGAAAGAAAAGGGCAGGAAGGAGAACAGAATTTTTACAGCCTTGTATATAAAGATCTCCTTGTAAAACCAAACTTCAAAGGGAGAGAGAATATCACTCCTTTGCAAGGAGCCTCATTAATTATCGCAGCATCTCTGCAAGGGAAGCACATTGGAAGGAATATTTCTCAAATGAGGAAACTGAGTGTGAAATAGCTTGATTACTGGTAAGCCAGAAAAATAAAACCCCATGTATTTCCAGACTCCTCTTCTACAGTGCCCGCAACCTCCACCAGGCCATTTAACCACTTACTAAAGAGACATTCGTGGAGACCCTGCCTTCTGCCCAGCACCATGTCAGGACCCAGCCAATACGTCCCTAAACTAGAGGATTTCGTATTTCACCTGATCACCAGTAATGTTTGCAAATAGTCGAAAGAGGCGAACAAATATCTGTGACACAATGTGCTAAGCGTGAGGACAGAAGTATGAACAAAAAGCAAAGGCATCACAGGGAGGAGAGTGATTACTTTTGCCCGGGATGATCAAAAAATACTTTAACTGAAATCTTTGGTTCATCACAAGATTTTGAGAGCTGGCATTAGCAAAGTTCTGGATTAATACTTGCAATGAGGCGGTGAAGTGAGGACAAGCCCCCCTCCACAGTACTATGTTTGCATCATCTTACAGAAATAGTTATCCACACCCCCACCCTACCAGCTAGGGAAATGAACTATGGAGAGTGTCCGTAATCCCTAATATTTATTCAGCACTCGCCATTTACTTTGCCAGTGTTGTTACACGAATCATCGCATTCATTTCTCACAACAAAATCTACAAGTCAACAATACTTATATGCCCATTTTACAGATGAAGGTGTTTAGAGGGATAAAGTAACTTGCCCAAGAGTTCACACAGACAGAATATGGTGTTATTTTGAGAGCAATCCATGATTGAATTAATGAGGGTATTAGTCATTTTGGTCACATTTATGTTGAGTTATACATTAGCTTTCATTTTGTGGCTCAGAATTAACAATGTTCATTTAATTAAATAAAATTACCATTGACCTTTCCTGTAAAATTTTCCCTTCTCTCTCAGCAACCCCTAAACTTCCCCTCTCCCCATACTCTCTGAATATAAATGTAGATAAAAATAACTTTCTGCCTGCCATGTTATGGGCTCCGTAGTCGAGACGATGGACGATGGTCCCACAAGTTCAGAATACCTTTCATCCAAGCATTAATGGTGATTTATACTTAAAGAGGCAGCATTTCTTTTAAAGCTTCAGCTCAAAATATCCTTGACTGGGTGTGTTAAACCAAAGCACTTAATTAGAGATGACTTAGAGTAATACCTTTCTTTGTCACTTAATATCCTCTAACCACGAAAATCCAGAGGTTTTTACCTGTACCACAGAAACCTCACTTCCAAGGGCAGGATAATCACTCTGTAGGCTTTAGCCTTCTGAACTCAGACAATGGAAACTTCAGGACTCATCCCCACTTTTCTCATAATGAGAAATTCTTGATTACCTCACTCTTCCAGGAGAATAGAGTCCGCACAACAGATATTCACTTAAAGAAAAATGACTTGCCATTGAATTAGTTATTCTGGATAGCCACCAGCAAGGATGATACTTAACTGTTCAACTTTTAGCCTCAAACTGCCTGAGTTTGTATCCCATTGCCTCTACTTAGTAAGAATGTGACATTGGGCGAGTTATTTCAACTTGCTGAGTCTGACTTGCCTCATTAGTAATATATAGATGATAACTGGTAGAGACTGCAAGTTGCCCAGGGACCCAGTGGGTTTAGTTTAGTTAGGATTTCAAAGAAGCCTGAACATCTGTAAATAAAATACTATTGTCAGTGCTGAAATCCTTTCTCCTCTTTTCCCACAGTAGTAGAATAATAGCTGAGAACATGACTACCAGCTTGACTGTATTTCCTTGTTTCCCCTGTAACCAGGTGTGGCCATAACTAAGTTATCTTAATGGAATATGAATGGAAATTAGGTGGGTCACTTCTAGGTCAGGACACAGGGATACTGAAGGAACACTCCTCCATTCATTCCTTCCCCTTCCTCCTGCTAGAAATGCTAACAGCTGCAACAATCATGAGGAGCCACCCCACTATCCTGGGTCCTTAGATGACTATACGGAACATAAGTATATATTTACGGGATATGTGAGAGAGACTTCTACCCTGTTAGAGTCATTATGTTTTGGGGTATTTGTAGAATAACAGTACCTAAATAGTAAAACAGTTATAGGATTGGAAAAGATAATGCATGTGCCTTTAGCATTACTGAGCATCAGCTACTAATGTGAGAAGACAGTATAGTGGTTAAAAATGGGAGTTTTTCCCCCAGAGTGTGTGTTCAAGTTCTGGCTATATTTCTTTAAAACCTCTTTAAACTGAGAGATGTTTGGGGTGGCCAGGTGGCTCAGTCGGTTAAGCGTCCAACTTCGGCTCAGGTCATGGTCTCGCAGTTCATGAGCTTGAGCCCCGCATTGAGCTCTGTGCTAACAGCTCAGAACCTGAAGCCTGCTTCAGATTCTGTGTCTCCCTTTCTCTCTGCTCCTCCCCCACTCATGCGCTCTCTCTCTCTCTCTCTCTCTCTGTCTCTCTGTCTCTCAAAAATAAATATTTAAAAATGTTTTAAAAAAACACATTTAAACTGAGAGATGTTTTATAGTGGGGAGAGAAAGAAATGAGAAGTCTCCTTCCTATTCAGGATCTGCCTGAGAAAACTGGAGGACAAAGCTAGGAATTTTCTGTGCTATCACTGAGGCTGGTTCCTTTCTTGCAGGGAAAGAAAACTATCGCAGAGTGCTAAGTCCAGTGATTCAGAGCCCTCATTTGACCCAGAAAACCTCCAGCCAGATTATAGAAGGCACAAGGTCAAATAGATAAGAATCTAAAAGCCAAACAGAAGTCTTTAATTAATGCCAGCAATCTGCCCTTTACAGCTTCAGTTTGGTCACTACTTGACAGTCAAATTAACTATAGTTCATTTCCTAGTACAGTCAACTTACAATTAGGCATAATAATGAAGGGAAGTAATGGCACTCATGATTTAAAATAGCGAGTACTGAGAAAATAATTTTACTTGGCTTTGGCATTGTGTGCACGTAGCATCTACACGTATACCCACCATTTTGTCATCTACACAGAGACTTGCCCCCTCCCCAAAGAATTGAGAGCAAATGGTCCATATCCTTTTTTTGTTGTTGATCTTCTATTCCTATGATAACTTGACACAGAACTAAAATAAAATCATTTGCTTCCTTGCCAGCGTTAATTAGACAAAATAATTTCTGGACTGGTATTTTATTTGCAGTTCTTTTAAATCTTAACCAAGCCAGCAGGTTTCTGTAAAATGTTATCCCCTATAGCACCATAACAAGCTCTGCAGTGACTGTGGGTAAAAATAGTGTCCAGGATGCCGCGTTGTCCATCTACTCCTGTCTACCCCATTGGCCTCTGTATCTGTGCCCTATTGTAAAGGGAGCTTAGTCTAGAGACCTGAAATTCTTTAATGAACCCTTTTCAGTTTGGCTGTTGTATTTTTAGGAGCTTCATTTTAGTGGGGCTCTGCAGGAAGAAGAGTATTTAAAGACTCCAGGAGACTATTTGTTTCCTAACCTTTTGACCCATGTTGAGTGTCTGGTTTTCTCCAGGCACATTCTATTATCAACAATGGCTATACCAGGACCATGGTACAGAGGGGTTAATTAGACCTGGGAAGGGAAAAGAAAAAAAAAAATAACTTGCACTCCATAGCTACTGATAAGAAAGGAGCAATATCACCTCCTAAATCAGTTCCTGGAAACTCAAAGAAAGTTGGCTAGTAAATGTTATTTAGTATATTCCCTTCCATTTACATGCCATTGCAAGCCCTCATATTCTGATAGTGTTAAAAGCAAGCTGGTGATATCTAGTGAGGATGAAGATGTACATCTCTAAGGACCTAGTAATTCTACTCCTAAATATACTCCACAGAGGAGCACTCACATATACACACAAGAACACGTACAGAGGTATGTTCATTGCAGAATCATTTAAGAAGGGAAAACTGGAAGTAGCCTACAGGTCTACCAACAAGAGAACGAAAACAAAAACAAAAAAACAAAACCTCATGCAATGGAAGGCTGTACTGGAGTAAAAATCTATCCATTTTGATTTATAGAAATATATAAGCATCAATAAATATTAAAACATAATCTTGAATGAAAAAGTCAGTGGTAGACTTATGTGTTCAATATACCATTTATATAAAAACCAAGATGTGCAAAACTAAGTATTGCTTAAGAATATTATAGCATTTTTATAGCTATACATAAGTTTTGAAATGTGTCTGGAAATAATTAAAGCTCAAATTCGGAATAGTGCTTATTGTGGAGCAGAGATGGGAAGGCAGGAAGAAGAATGGGCTCAAGGAGGGTACTGGGTAACTCAACCAAATCTTTCATGTCTCACTTCTTACAAAACCATCTGGGTAACTAATATTAAATTATTAATTTGAAATTAATTTGAAATTTAATTTTAAGTTTAAATTAATTAAATTAATATATTAATTTAAATTTAAGAGAATATTAGTATGTGTCAAGCTCTGTGCAACATCCATGAGTGTTGATGGATGGCTGTGACTGGATGTCATTGCATCATTAATGTTTACAACAGAGAATGTTGGTCATTACTTTTCCAGACAGCAATTGCTAAGAATAAGCCAGCATGCGGTGGAGATAAAGTTGCAAACCATCCTCAACTGCCATGGATCTCTAAGGAGCAGCTGACAACATTATGTATTAAACATTTATTATGGGTTAAATTGAGTGCTTAACATGCTTAACCATCCCCTGCACTGCTTGTAACAACTCCAGGGAGAAGATACTATGGCTATTCCCATTTTATAGGTGAGAAAACCAAATCATAGAGAGTAATCTGGCCAAGGTCCCATGGTGAGTGGAGAAGCCAAGAATCAAACAAGCCCTCTTGGGGGCGCCTGGGTGGCGCAGTCAGTTAAGCGTCCGACTTCACCCAGGTCACGATCTCGCGGTCCGTGAGTTCAAGCCCCGCGTCAGGCTCTGGGCTGATGGCTCAGAGCCTGGAGCCTGTTTCCGATTCTGTGTCTCCCTCTCTCTCTGCCCCTCCCCCGTTCATGCTCTGTCTCTCTCTGTCCCAAAAATAAATAAACGTTGGAAAAAAAAAAAAAAAAACAAAAAACAAGCCCTCTTGGGCTACACCACCACTGTATACCTCCTCCTCATAATTGGTATCCATTGTCTTTACAAAGAGCTATTTTCCAGAATTGTCAGGTTCAAAGTCCCATGAAGTCGCCAGTAGAGGAGGTGTGGGAATAGCTGTGTGCCAAGAGCCCTCTGATACTAGCTAAGGCTCTGTGTGGAACCATCTCTCTGGCACCCCTGCCTCGCCCAGATCCCACTGCATGCTCAGGACAACGCCTTGGTGAATTTGAAAGCTGTCCCATCAACAAGACCTTGACTTGAGAGGTAGGATGGCTGGGGCCTCTCCTCAGGACAGCCCTGGAAGCAGCAACGTTCATTCACAGTGTAGATGTATTCAGCAGCAGGCCTGAAACAGAGACGTCGTAAATCCCATCAAAATCTCCCCCATTATGTGACACACTTTGTTAGAACAGAATAAGGGGTTCGGCTCTGTTGGACCAAATCAAGTTGGTCTATGTGGAGTATCACATTTTAGATTCAAATCCCTGTTAAACCCTCTGCTTAGGCTCGTGGTTAACAATATTTTTATATCTGTCTGCAGAGATGACAGGCAGCCCGGCTCTCGAGCAGGCCCAGCGGCCTCTGCGTGGCTGCTTTTAGAGGCAGGCTCCATAGATGAAAGGCAGAAATCCCACCACCCCAGTGTCTCCTGATTAGCCGGGAGAAAAGCTGAATGACAAACATGTTTCCAATCTGCCTGGCCCATGCAGGGAAATGGGGCAATCTGGACTGAAAAGGGATTTAGACTTTTGTTGTGTGCAAGGGAGGGGGGATGGAGAAAAAAGCTGATTGAAATCCATCCACAATGCTTTCCCACTTGGTGATCTCTCAGATAAGAAACAGGCTGGCTGTGGTTCAGACCCCTACCATGCCTGTGCATCTTCCCTCTGCCCGCCTAGCCGCTAGGTAATCTTGGCCCTCTCAGACAAAGTCAATTACTGTAGAGACTATTGCAATGGGTGGTTTCAGAGCACGTGCTCTTTTGGCCAGAGTGTTATGTTTATTGATTAGTAAAATTGGCCTACAGTAAAATTCTTATAGAACACCTATGTTAAAATAGCATCAGTAACAGTGTTGATAGGTCACCTAGTCAGCTGTTCAGTTACTTACACTAATCATATTACCCTACACTAGTTTCTTAGTCATCTAAAATGCTACACAAAACGATGGCAAAGCTCAGGTGGTAAATGCTAAGTGTTAAATATGTGACTTATTTATTGGACACACTGAATAAGACAGAATACCTTCATTTCTCTCTTCCCAATGGAGAGAAGAGCCCCACAGATATTGAAAGTATACATACTTGATGCAGGGCTTCTCTTAACTACGTTAGTCGATGCATCATTCATCACTTTCTATTACATAATTGTATGTGCAGGTGGGCAGGGTTTGGGTGCTAAATATTTTTGAAAAATCCACCAGCCACGCAGATGGAAATACTATCTTCTAAGACCATACATTCTGGCTTCAAGAAAATAATCTTTTTCCTTTTACAGTGCATATACTTGGGCATTGCTAACATTATGCTGATGGAGTGAAGGGCAGGGTTCAGGGAAATCTGTCCCCTCCAAGCGTCACTTCGCCAGGGCGTGGGTATGAGAAGAGCACCTATAATATAAGATGGCTGCCTTCTACCTCTCCTGGCCGCCTCGGGAAGTACAGGAAGTATTGCTCTGCTGGCATCAGTACAGTGCTTCTTCAAACACAATTATCAAGACAGTCCTCAGTGACCTCTTATTGCTGCTGTATTTGGGAAACTGCATTCAGATGCAGATTGACCTAAATCCTATCAACCCATTCAACCATGTGTGTGAGTGTGCGTGTATGCGTGCGTGCCCGCGCACGTTTGTGAACACACATCACACATGTATTTGCACTTCTATAAATTCCCCCTAGAGCATTTAAACTACCCCAATCTAAAATTTCCAAATGAGGAGAAATGCTTATTTTCCCAGGCAACTTTGTCCATTGCTCTTGTGCTCTTCTTATAAATATTTCATCGCAAATATTTAACACGATTCTTTCCCCAATCGGATCAGCTTTGAAATGCTCCTCAAAGTGAATTCTCCCCTAACAATAGCTTGATGCAAAAGCTTTTTTTTCTTCTCTTAAGCACAGGGTCTGCTGCCATAGCAGCACGAATAGTTCTTATTTAATGGAAAAGAAAAGATACTTTACATTGATTCAGTAGTCCACAAAGGTGGGGGCGGGGGGAGGCGCGGCACATGCGCACCTTACGCATCCAGTGTGGAGGCCCAGCCTACCTTGACCTCCCCTCCCCCAGCACGCCTGCGATTATTACCCAGCCTACATTAGAACTGTAATGGGAAGTGACAAGTTTATGTAAATGATCCACACACGGATTTTGCTCTTGTAAAACAGAGCAGTTACTTTGGGCTTTCTAATTATTTCATGCCTTGTGGTTCTCTGATGGGGCAGAGATGACTATACTTGAAAAGTACCTTGTGATTGACAGACTTCTGTCCCCCTGGAGCTCATTAGGGCTCTGGCTTTGGAAGATGGGAAATAACCCTACCAGGCACCAAAAAAGAAAAGAAGAATTCACCCAGCACCAGTGATTCTGTAGATTCATTTGTTCAGACTTATGTTTTGTTGGGGAAACAGTGTAATCAGAAAAGTGCACTCTTGCCTTCCTGATCCAAACAGACTCTCTGCTTTGGTGCTTTTGATTTTTAAAGCCTGCATTTAGAGTCACACAGGCTGTATGATGTAGAACTTGAAGGGTATGAAATGCCAGTAGGGTTCCTCACAAAGAAGCGGGGAAGAGAGTCAGATGAGAGAGGCAGTGTGCCATATGGGGCGGCCACAGACTCTAGGCGGATGCTGACCACAGTTGTCACTTTGCAGACCCAGCATGACCTGTTCCAAAGTCAAATCGGCAGAGAAATCAATGAAGGGAGCAAACAAGATGGAATCATTGATTAGGAAGTTCTGTCTGCCCAGTTTAAATATGCCCTGGTGAGAGAAGTGCTGGGATGGGGCCGGGATTGTAGAAAAATAAAATCATAAAGCTGGAAAGACTTTAAGGTTTCTTTTGTCTTCCCATTTTACGGATTAGAAAATTCAGAGAGAGGACAACCATATAGCTGGCTAGCAGTACAGCCAGAACCAGACTGTAGCTTTCTATCTGAAATCCATTTCTCTGGGGCCGAACCAGGAAGGGGCTAGGATTGGGGGAAGACCAGCTGACATGAGGTCTGCTAATGGATGAGGTTCCAAGAACAAGCGAAAATCTGTTAGTCTAAATACACTAGGGTCAGGTTTTGTACGCACTACGCTTAAACGTGTAAAAGTTGGACCATTCGTTGTTTCTGTAACTGACCATGCTTTCAAGCTACATATGCCTGTGTAGTGAGGGAAACAAATACACCTAATTAAAGTTAAGTTCAGTGTTTCTCAGTTTAAAAGTTTCATTCCGGTTCGTTTATTTTCTTTCGGATGAATGTTCAGTCAAATTCAGTGTCCACACTTCCTACCAGGGCCTTTTGTCTTCTTTCAAAAATCCCCCAGTCCCGTGCCCACTTCCCCAAGAAGGCATCTGGGCGTGCTGCGTCTTTGTAATGACTGGAGGGATAGACTGGTTTGAGCACAGGTGGGCTTTTCTCTGGTTCTTTGATGTCTTTCCAGCTACAGGTAGCTGTGCATGCCAGTAAGCAGCCTCCCTTCCCCCCTTCACCACACATACAGTTAAGTTTCCTTTGAACCCAGGAAGTCATCTTGGAGCCTAAGAGGAAGACAGAAGGATATTTCTTCAAAATGAGACTGTATTAATCTAGAAGCTCCTCTGATGCTTTTTTTTATATGTGGCAAATTTTAGTGCCACCACATGCCCTTATAATGCCCTTCTCCACGTCTGTCATTGTCAGTGCAGTGTCCAAGAGGAAGTCTGAGCCAGTTAGGAAAAATAAAGGAGCTACCATTAATTGCACATCTGAGCCACGCAGTATAAATGTTGGCCCCCTGCTAGATATGGAACACAGAGCCAGCAATGGAGGCATGAACCCTGTACTGGAGATGAAGCAGTAAGTCAGGAGCTAGAGGAGCAAGTAAACCAAACCAGGTAAAAGTAGATGGACATACGGGAAGGAAAAGAAGGTCAGCCTCTAACAGAAGCATGCTGCAAAACTTCTTAGTTGACGAGAAGAATAGAAAGGGAAGAAAGCTGCCCAACTCATTTCAGGAGGCTTATAAAGAAACGTTGATTCTAAAACCACTATGGACAGCACAAGAAAAAAAGTACAGGCCTCTTTAACCTGTGAATGCAAATGGGAAAATCCTGTATAACTTACTTTCTATGTGAATCTAATAACATTTGAAAAACAAACCTATGGGCGCCTGGGTGGCTCCGTTGGTTAAGCCTCCAACTCTTGGTTTCAGTCCAGGTCATGGTCTCATAGTTTGTGAGTTTGAGCCCTGCACCAGACTCTGTGCAGTGCGGTGCTTGCTTGAGATTGTCTGTCTCTTTCTCTCTCTCTGTCTGCCTCTCCCCCTCTCACTCTCTATCTCTGTCAAAATAAATAAATAAACATTAAAAAAAAAACCCAACTGAGATTTATCTCAGGAATTTAACAGTGGTGTAATACCAGGAAGCCTCTCTTAAAAGAGAAAACAAAAGAAAAATAAAGGAAAGAAAAATCTCTGAATGTGAAAGTATTTCATGAAGTTTAGTATTTACTTATGATAAAATAATAGTCTCAGTAGCCAGGACTAGAAGGGAACTGCTCTAATCTGAGGTAGCGTTTTGCCAGAAGACTGAGGGCAACATGGTAGTTGATGGAGACGCCTTAGAAACGCTCAGTTCTTTTAAGGTCTGGAACAAAACAAAGTTCTCATGATCACTGCCCTACTTAACTTTTTCTTAGATGTCCTCACCAATAAAAATTTCCAAATACAAAATAAGAAAAAAAAGTAGATTATAAGATGCGATGATTTAAAAGATGTCCATAAGCTGCTTCGGATTCTGTGTCTCCCTCTCTCTCTCTACTGCTCCCCCACTCTCACTCTGTCTCTCTCTCTCAAAAATAAATAATAAACATTAAAAAATTTAAAAAAAAAGATGTCCATAAATTCTCAAAAAGTGGACCCTAGTTTCTCAGTCCTTGAGTTTGGACTGAATTTAGTGAGTTGCTTCTAACAAATAGAATAAGGTGAATTAATGCTGTGTGATTTCTAACACTAAGTCAGATTCCTGGATTCCTGACCTTAGAGATTATTTGCTAATAAATCTGCTCTTGTAAGCTGATAAGTTTGGGGATAATTTGTTCCAATTGATAACTACTACACAAGCATTGGAATAAAAGATATTAAGTTGTCGTTTATTGGTGACAATATGATTGTGTGCATAGAAAATCCAACAGCATTTACAAAACCATTAAAACTAGTGAGAGTTCAGCAAGTTTGCTTTAATTTAAGATCATCTTACAAAAGTCAATAGTGTTTTCTATCCCAGCAATAACTGACTAGAAAATAAGTATCATAAGTATCATTCAGAATAGCAGCCAAACTGTAATGTATCTGTGACTTAATCTTACATGGAATGTACAAGACATTTTTATGGAAAAAAATACTAAAATTGTATTAAAATACAGAAGATTGAACAAAAGAAACATGTACCATATTGATGGTTACTGACTTCATATTCCAATTCTTGGGGCGTATGGGTGGCTCAGTCGCTTAAGCATCCAACTCTTGATTTCAGATCAGGTCATGATCTCACAGTCTGTGAGTTTGAGCCCCACACGGGCGCGCTGCACTGCCAGCACTGAACCTGCTTTGGATTCTGTCTCTCCCACTCTCTCTGCCCCTTTCCTGCTCAAGCGCATTCTCTCTCTCTCTGTCTCTCTCTCTCAAAGATAAATAAATAAACCTTTTTAAAAAAAAAAAGATATTTCAATTCTCTCTCAATGAATATATAATTTCAATGCAAAGACAATAAAAATTCCAGCCAGATTTCGCACCTGCCTAGATGGCTTACCATCATCTATCCCTGCGTCCTCTAAGCACCGAATACCTTAAATACCATGCTCTGCCCTTATCACTAGAATTCCTTGGGTTGCCTTCAGCTGGGTCTGTATCAAGGGCCTACCTCACCCCAGTGGCCATGTCTCTTTTCCAAGTCTCAGCCTTAAGTGTTCTGGCTCACATTATTTACTGAGCTCCAAGTTTCTGTTGTGAGTTGGGCTGTGATAAGAGAGGCAAAAGAGGAAGGAGCAGGGGAAGAGGGTCACAATAACAATAATAACAACATTTGGATCCTCTGTAGGTAGGACCCCTTTCTTTGAAGGCAGTTTCATTATGAAGCCAAAAGACCATAAGACGGGAGTCTGATTATCAATGCATTTGAGCAAACCCATGAGGCATGTTTACCTGCATTAATGAAAACTATAAAAAGTGTAGACTTCTATGCAAAGTTTAGAAGACATATCAGGAGAAAAGATGCCAGAACTGTGTGGTTACTCTAATTAGCAGGTCAATACAAACAACGTTCTTATTGGCTTCATGAATGAAAAAGTAGGTTAAAACGTTATAAACTCATTTAGATTTGGTGTAGCAGAGAGCAAAGATTTGGGGCTCTATCAAAAAGAACAAAGGACCACCAAACCAGAAGTTCTTTTCATTCTTAACCCCCATTCTTTTTTTTTTAAAAAAAAAAATTTTTTTTTCAACGTTTATTTATTTTTGGGACAGAGAGAGACAGAGCATGAACGGGGGAGGGGCAGAGAGAGAGGGAGACACAGAATCGGAAACAGGCTCCAGGCTCTGAGCCATCAGCCCAGAGCCTGACGCGGGGCTCGAACTCCCGGACCGCGAGATCGTGACCTGGCTGAAGTCGGACGCTTAACCGACTGCGCCACCCAGGCGCCCCTCTTAACCCCCATTCTTGATGGGGAATGCAGTTTAAAAAAAAGGACATCCTGTAGCTATGGTTTAAGAAATCATCTGAATGCACTGAACAGTGAAGTGATTCAACTGTAAAGGATTAGACTTCATGCAAAAGCAAATATTGCCCCTTTAGCTCGAATCTGCACTCTCTCTAACATATTCATACCCCACTTCTCCTGACTTATTCCTATTTGTACTTCAGAACTCAGTTCTGAGGTCAACATCTGTGGAAGGCTTTCCTTTATACCTCTTCTTCCTTCCACCTCAGTTCCTGCTAACTGCCCCTTCTGAGTCCACCCTGTATCACGCCTTTCATGGACTTGTCACCCCAAATTGGGTTTGTTGTGTCATCTCTTTACCCACTAGACTTTGAGTCCTTTAAGGGTAGAGACTGTTTCTTCAATTTCTATCTTCCAAAGATCCAATCCAGCACCTTAAAGATACTAGGCTCTCAATAACATTCACTCAATGAATAAATGAGTGAATGAATGTCAATGCTCTCTAGGAAAAGAGAATTAGATGTAATCTTTACAGAGGTAAAGGGAGTATGTATGCATAACAGAATAGCATCACTGAGTCAGATTTGAAGGACAAGTAAGAAGGAGAAATAACAAAAGTGCCTAAAGGCATGGAGAAAAGACTGGAAGAGAAGAAAGAGGTGGTGAGTAGGAATTTACACACAAACAACAGAGAAAACTAAAGAAGATACAGTTCAGGCTGTAATAGGGGGAAGGCAATGAAAGATATTTCCAAACGCTACAGCTAAACAAGAGAGTGCAGTGAGAAGATAGGAAGAATGAAACTTTTTGAGAAGCAAAGATAGGGAAGGCAGGTTACAGAAGATTTCACCTTTTTTTAAAATAAAATTTATTTATTTGTTTTTTATAAAGTTTGTTTTGAGGGAGAGAGAGAGAGGGAATGTGAGTGGGGGAGGGGCAGAGAGAGAGAACCCAAGTGGGCTCCTCACTGCCAGTGCAGAGCCCGATGCAGGGCTTGAACTCACGAACCACGAGATCATGACCTGAGCCAAAATCAAGAGTCAGAGGCTTAATGGACTGAGCCGCCCAGGGGCCCTCAGAAGACTTCATCTCATCAGGGGTTCCTACAGAGGGAAGGTGAAGGATGAAGAAATTAGTGAAACTAAGGAATGGAAAGCATGAAGAAACAGAAGACAATGAATGCCCAAGAAGCCATGTAAAGAGCAGAAATGCCACATGGAAGAATAGAATAATAACATTTAACATTTGTTGAGCATCACCTCAGCCACTGTGCTAATTTACGTCTTATTTCATTTACTCCTCATGACAGTAGGCACTATTTTACAGATGAGGAAAACAATGACCCAGGAAAGTGAAGTATCCTATGTAAATTCACAGTTAGTAAGTGGTGGAAATGGGACTCCAATCCAGATCTTTCACCTCTGAAGCTCAGACCCTGAGACTACAAGGAGGAAGACAAATAAACCAATGGAGGAATGGCAGGAAGAAAAGACTTCTGGAGAAAGCCCAAGCGTACCAAGCACACACATCAAATACATGTGACACACAACTCCAAGTGGAATTGCACAATACACATAGTGAGAGAATGTTGGAATTAGGCCTTCTGTGCTCTGAGGGAGTAACTTAAGAAAAAAACAAAACAAAACTCAAGAAGGAATGTTTTCTTTTATGCATTAGAGTCTGAGAATTTCTCTGTAGGAAGAGACACAAACTTGTTGAGACTTACAGAAGAAAATATAAGCTAAAAGCAAACTCCTGAGTCTCTATATGGGGGCCCAGTTTTATCAGGAAGTAGAATAGTTCTCTACATGATAAAGTGGGGGAGAAACTTCAGTTTGGGGGTATAAATGCATGAAAGAGGAAAAAGAAATGAGTAGGTAAGGATGCAGATCTATGGAGTGAGGGCTGGAGGAAAAAAGGTCATCTAGCCAAGAGTGCCTGAGAGAGAGAAATGAAATGGAGAACTCAAATGGCTCATTGGGTTTATGAAGGGTTGTTGTGGGGTTGGGTTAAAATTTGGGTTAGGGACCCCCACATAATCTTCAGCAAAGGCAATAAAGAATAAACCATTCTGAATATGTTTGGATTTCTTATATAAAATGTTGAGGTGTGTCAGGTTATGTCTTAGATGGCTTTATATGGAGTAGAAAAAGCCTATTGGACACAAAGAGAGCTAAATCTGAATTGCATGTATAATGATATTTGTAAAACAAACCATGAAGCATCACATATCAAAAGCCTGGAAAACTACAAGTGCTTCCTATGTGTCCACAAACTATACTACTTGTAATTCATCTTAAGGAAATAATAGATGATATAGGTGAAGACTTTGCCTGCCATTATTTCACTGGACAAAGAATGTGAGGAAAATGAACTGCCCAGCAATAAGTGACTGATTTAATAAATGATGATGCATACATACAATGGAATACTACCCGCCCACAAAAAATTACATCGTAGAGTCATTCATTTGGCAAATATGTATTGAGTGCCTTCCATGTGGCCAGTGCTGACCTCGACACTGATGACTCAGCTGAGAATAAGTAAATGTCTCTGCCCTCCTGGAATTTATATTCTAGTGGAGGAGAGAGAAAGACAACATGCAAGTAAACCTAATAAAGAAGCAATATAATTCAAATAATGGTGACAAATGCTGGGCAGAGTAAACAAGGAAAGAAGGTAGAGATCGACTCAAGTATGGAAGCTTATAAAGGTGTTCAAGGGAAGTCCCATCGAGCATAGAATTGGCTTCATAACAGGGCAATGTACCCTCTGGCCAGAAGTATTCTTCTTTTGGGAACCAGGATCTCTGTACCTGCACAGGTCAGAGCGAGAGAACAGGAAGCACAAAATCCTCAGCATGTACCTGGGAGGGATGGTAAGCAGGACCACTCCTACTTCCATCCATTCATTACTAGATTTTGTATTTGACCTATTGAGATACTCATCATTTGGGTTTGTTGATTTACGGTGAACACAGTAATCTCAATGATGATCTCCATCCTCAAAAGCACCTCCAAGCAGACACTGCAGATGTGACTTGAACTTGTTCCACCATTCTACCAGACCTTCTGGGTAGCATGGTATGTGATATGATTGTGAGTCTGTAAAAGTGGGTTCCTTGGTCTAATGTGATGTTATTTGGGATCCTGTAGAGGTGGGTCAAATGTACTGTCAGCTTCCAGGAGATGGTATTGACTGAGGACCTGAAGGCAAAGTCATACTCCAAACACGTGTCTCTTCCACTCAAGATGCCCTTTCTAGGGGTGAAGAGGCAACTTGCCACAAGCAGCTGGCTCTGTGGCCAGGATTCAGAGTTGGCCTCTGTTACAGAGAGCTTGGACATTTGGCAACAGGGGCTATATCATCTTTGGTTGGTGAGATTTTGTAGGGATACCTAACCCTAAGGCAGGTCCACAGTAAAACACTTTATAAATTTCAGTTCATTTCAGTTCAGTTCAATAGACATTTCGGTTCTAACATCTCTCTAAGGCTGCTCTCTTGGCTGGGGAAGGCTTTCTCCCGCAGCCCTCTCTCCATTCGGCCTTATTCTTGCTTGCCCGCTCCTCCTTCCCATTCTTAGCCTCCTGCTTCCACGACTATTTGGTTCATTGTGCCAGCATCAGGTGATGACAGACACTGGCTGGTATACTGCCTACTTAGTTCCTCTTCCATGGTGGGAGATCCCTGCTGGGCATTTAGACATACGACCTGAACGTCTTCACACTGTATGCTCATTCCCATGTCGATCCACATGCCTCGAATCCTCATCTCCTATCTTTTAATCTTTTTTCTTCTGGGGTCTTCACCAGCTGCCTAAGCTATTCGGTGCTGCATCTAAGTCTGTATGTTCTGACACCAGGCCATTCTCTGCACAGAGTGGGTGACCAGGAGCACCACCCCAATATTTGCCATTGGGAGAATTTTCTGCTATCCCTAGTAGGGCAGCCATCCCTTTGCAGGTTGCACACACATATAAGGCTGGTGTATCCATAATTCAGGGAAGGCTTTTTCCTCCTCTGTTGGTCACAAAGTGCCCCCAGAGGACTGTGAAGGTGAGCTGTGGGAGAAGGAGCATGGTGGATGGAGGGAGAACAGTGGTGGATGACACAGGGCCTAGGCCACCTTGTGCAGCTTGCTTGTTCTCTCCAGCTTTACTCATGCTTGTTCCGGTATGTGCCACTTACATCATATGATGGTTTGTGCTGGGCCCATGTGACCATATCACTTGGTGGTATGAAAGGGGTCAGCTCAAGATGCACCATTCTGGGGGTCTGGTCGCTTGGTACCCTATGGTCAAGCACTCCATCTCTACCAGGCATAATACCAAGAGCTGTTTCTCAAAAGGTGTGTAATTCTCCACTGCAGATGGCATACTCCTGCTCTAGAAATCCAGGGGCCTGTGTTATAATTCTCCTACTAAGACCTTCCATCAACTCCACATGGTGTCTTTCCCACCGTGACATCTCTAAAACCATAGCGTCTGCTGGATTGTAAGACCTCAGTGGCAGGGTCACTTGTACCATAGCTCGGGCCTGCTACAGAACTTATCTTGATTTCTACTCAGAGCCACTAGCCTTTTGTGTCATCTAATATATGCATCAGAGCTGTGTTTGCAGGTATGTAATATGCTACCTTCAGAACCCAAGGCAAGTGTGAAGTGTTATGAGGTGGGACATGCAAGATGCAGTCGTTTGTTCTTTACTTTGGAGAGGATGAAGGGGTTTCCCTCCCATGTCCAGACCACTAGATCCTCAAACACTTCACTAATGTGAATAGCTCTGAATCTTTGTAAGGTTTGTTCCTCAGCCTTGGGAGGGCATGTGTCTCACCAAAGTCCAGCCACATTTTTTTTAAATTTTTTTAATCTTTATTTATGTTTGAGAGAGAGACAGAGTGTGAGTGCGGGAAGAACAGAGAGGGAGAGGGAGACACAGAATCTGAAGCAGGCTCCGGGCTCTGAGCTGTCAGCACAGAGCCCGACGCAGGGCCTGAACCCACGAACCGTGAGATCATGACCTGAGCCGAAGCTGGACGCTTACCGACTGAGCCACCCAGATGCTCAGCCACTGGGTGGCTTTTTGCTCTTTATCTGATTAGCCACTTTTTGCTCATTATCTGATTAGCATAATGTCATCATTCTAGTGGAACAGTGTGACGTTTGGCATAAAGTCCCCTCAGACTCCTCAGACTATATTGTGATAGAGGACAGGGGAGTTGATATAATCCTAGGTCAAGATTGTAAATGTAATCTGTTGCCCATTCCAGATGGATGCGAATTGTTTTTTATCCTCTTACCTTATGGAGATGGGAAAAAATATATGTGCCAGACCAGTGGCCACATATCATGTACTTGAGGCCTTGTTAATCTGCTGTAGCAAAGATACCACATCTGGTACGCCATCTGTAATTGTGGCTTCTACACAGTTGAGTTTGCAGTAGGTCCTTATCTGCTAGCATCCATCTGGTTTTTTCAAGGGTCAAACCGATGAATTAAATAAAGATATCATGGGGCCTACCATCTCAGCATCCTTTAGACTATAAAGGTGGCTGGAAAGTGATTTTATTTTCAATTTATTGTTTTGGCTGGGAGTGGGGGGTGGGTTGGAAGGTTCAGAGCTTCTACTTGGCCTTCCCACTATGACTGGTCTTATTCCAAAAGTGAGGAAACCAATATGGGGATTATGCCACATACGAAGTATATCTTCTCCCATGGTACATTTGGAGACAGGGAAATGACCACTGAGTGGGTCCATGGACGCACTAGACCCATGATGAACCACAGCTGGATCAGGATTATATTTATTGCTTGGCCTCCATATGCTGTCATGATGATGCTTCAGGTCTCTGGGTTAACTTTTACCCTATGATTGGGTACCCCCCCCCCATCTCCCTAGTCTGTGGTCACCAAAGTAAATGGCTGTAAGTCTCTTTGTGGGACAACCAGGCAACCATTACCATGTGTACTTGCCATGATACTGTGGAATCCTTCATCCTGGGAATCGCACTGTCTTCAGTCAGATTTCTCAGAGCTAGAAAAGGAGGCAAGAGACTGTGACTATTTATTAAAGTGACTGTCCTCAACTGCCTTATCACCCACCCTTGATTTCTTTTGATTGAGCAGCTTAAGTAGCACCCTTCTTGGTTACCCATCTATTTTGTCCCTAGGCATACTATGTGCTATTACTCAACTTTATAACTTTCTGTGGGGCAGGCCCCCCGGAATGCCCTCTGAGCTTGTCACTCAACACTTGGCCAAGAGGCCCATGGAAGAGGGGCCCCTCCCGAAGCGGATCACTGAAGGAAAAGCGAGCTGAGCCTGCCCCTCCTGCCCCTGTGCACCTTGCTGATCCACCCCAGCTAATACACCCTTGGCCAGTTCCCATCGAAGCAGCACCACAAGCCTGGCAGTGTGCAAGTAGCCCAGACAGGGACAACACCACCCCACAGTGAATCCCGCCCCTAGGAGAGGGGAAGAGAAGGCACACACCAGTCTGACTGTGGCCCCAGCAGTGGGCCGGGGGCAGAATCAGGTCTGACTGCGGCCCCGCCCACCAACGCAAGTTATTCAAGACAGCACAGGGGAAGTGCCCTGCAGTTCCGCACCACTCCAGGGACTATCCAAAATGACGAAACGGAAGAATTCCCCTCAAAAGAAACACTTGGCCTCTGATGGTCAAGCCTCATCCCATTGCTATCGGTGAGTCCAGTTTGGTAAGCATTTTCTACCATGAGCCTCACCTGATGGGAGAACCACCACTGAATTTCGTAGTGGCGATGGTACCCTCTCGCCAGCACATTCCTTACTGCTTTGGTAAGTGGTAAATCCTCTGGACTCTTCCATGGACTATAGTCACCTTACATAGTCAAGGCGCTGTAACATACCCACTTTTCTGATCTTTTTAATCTCTCCCTCTAGCATCTGCCATGACAGTTGTGCCATTTCTCTCTCACGGTGGGTCATTTCTTTTTCCATAATTCCAGGAGCCCACTTAACAGCTCATTTGCCCCATCACTCAGTGTCCTTGCCAGAGTGTTAAATCCTGTATCCTGGGGAAGTACTCTCAAACCAGTAAGCTTTCCCTTATCCAACTTTATGTTTCCTTATCCCACCCCATCCACACCCAACCTAGCATACCCAGAAGCCATTTTCCTGTATATTCTTCTGATGGTACATGTTAGATTCTATAGCTCCTTTGGGGTAAAGTCCCTTCTCTTCTTTATCAGACTCAGAATGTCCCTAGCCAGGTTATACTGTAACTTAACTCTTGTCCTGATGACAGGGAAGTGGGGACAGATCCCAAGGAAGGAGTATGTTCTCTTGTAGGAGAAAGACCTCTGCAGCATCTTTAAACAAGGAGGCAGTGTGTACCTTGAAGAGTGAAGAGTAGACTCCTTCTGCTATTTCAGAGTTCAGAGAAATCTAAGATCCAAGATTTTGGACATCATCAACTCAAACATCCTCAACCCGTGTGTCAGGGACTCATTCTTCCCTAGCTTACCTGCCTCTGTTGCTAACCTTTCTTTAGCACTCTGTGAATTTTATGACTAATTCCTGGACTTGGTCTTTACCTGGACTTGGTCTTTAGCTTTTTGTAGCCTCTAGCTAGTGAAGACTAAAGTATTTTATAAGCGACCAAGGAAATCCTCTGGCTATCACTCTTGGCATTTAACTGTCAAATAATTACTCTCAACCTTTTATTATCTTTTTTCCAAAGTAATCAGTTGAGCTTCACAATAGCCACCCATCAAACTGCCCTTATGTTATTTCTCGCATATTTATTAATACCTGATACATCTCATTAGCTAGTGCGTTTTCTTCCACCAGTATCACATCCTAGCTCACCATCAGTGAAAGCTTTAACAACGCTCTGCTGCCTTGGGCCAGGGGTTATCTATGCTCTACCTCCAGCCACTGATGGGAACCTCACCGCCAGCTAGGGGAGTGATCCATCTCTAAACTTCTTAGTGTCTGCTTTCTCAGACCACTCCCAATAGCAACTGTTGTATGTTGGGTTCCCTGAAAGAAAACCCTGAGACAGAGATGAGCATAGGGGAGGTTGATAAGAAAGTACTCCTGGGATCATGCCTCTGGAAGAGAAGTGATGGGTTGGGTAGGATTGAAGGGAGAAGTGGGGCTGCTATGTGGTCCCAATTGTAGGCCCTGATCTACCCCTCAGGAAATTCTGAAGCTAGAATAGCCGTTCAAAATTGTCTACAGACAAGTGCCTGGCTGTGTTGCACAATGGATAGTACATTGGACTTCCAGACAGAATTGTTTACAGTCAAGGTAAGGGAGCCTGGCCTTTATCTCCTGGCACCTTCCAGTTGCTGGAGGCCAGCAGCTGATGCAAAGGGCTATGCCCTGGGGCAAGGTGAATACCTTCATCCAACAGTTCTAAGAATTGCTCGTGGCTGAGGGCTATCTGCCAGTAGCAGACAGCTGGGTAAATAGGTCTTTGGTCCTAAAGCGGAATCTGGGTAGTACCTCACAGCAGCATCTGTTACGGTTGCTTTGGATGAACCAGAAAGATGTTCAAAATAGATTAATAAATGGAAAAGAAAAATCAGGTTATAAAAGGATATATCTAAATGATCCTTTCTGCAAGGACATACCCAAGGTATTGACAATGGCCCTGTCTTGATGATGAAGGAATTCTGATTGTCTTTCCTCTTATTTATCTACATTTTCTAATATTCCTTTAATTGATTACTTATAAAATAAGAGGTTACTTTTAGCTTTAAAATTTTCTGGGGACAAAATTGGACATTATATGAGAAATTAGAAATAAAGTATTTTAAATTTTATTTAATTAATTTAATTAAATTTTTTATTTTAATTTTATTTTAATTTAATTACATTTTTTATTTAATTAATTTAATTAAATTTTAAATTATTATTTTAAATTTTAAATTATTATTTTAAGCCATTTAATTAAAAAGATTTAAGTTGTGGCTTTTGTTGATTCAAGTAGGTGAAAGTGTAAAAGTGAGCCCAGGAAAATATATTGGATTTTATAATCAGTAAAAATATTCATATTGCCTAGTTCCCAAATTAGAAGTTATATTGCTACCATATTGTGGCTTGTTCATC
This sequence comes from Leopardus geoffroyi, assembly GCF_018350155.1. Taxonomy (NCBI): domain Eukaryota; kingdom Metazoa; phylum Chordata; class Mammalia; order Carnivora; family Felidae; genus Leopardus; species Leopardus geoffroyi. The sequence goes on from NC_059327.1 coordinate 114,630,835, forward strand.
TGTCCACTCAAAAACTCTTAATGAGAAATTATTATAAGTCCTATTTAGCTGATGGACAAAATAAAATTTAGAGAGGTAAGGAGATCCAGCCAAAGCTACACAAATTACTGGCAGAAGAGACACGCTCGGCTTCTGATTTGGAATCCCATTTTCTCATTATTCAGCTATCCTTTCTCCAAGTAAAGTTTAGGTCAAGGGCATTGAATACCCAACTCACTTGTTCTAAAATGGTCCTCTTAATTACCAGTGCTCATTAACTTTATATGTCATTATTAGCGCAAGGAGGTGGGGAGGGAAGTGAGAGATGTAAAGGAAACAGGAAGTAATAAATTAATTTCTAACCAAGGTCAGCCATTCCCCAGAGCACAAAGCAATGCATGGTGGATTGCTCCGGGGGCTTATATTGGCAGAAAAGTTATTTGGACAAAGTTCTTAGGAAGTAGACAGAAAATTCTGTCAAAGATACAAAATATTCATCAGCTAAAAACTACGGTGAAAAAGAGATTTGAGTTTAAATGTTTCTTCACAAGTGCCTTCTTCTATATGTCTCCTCTTTACAAAATAACTTGTAACTGAAGTAACCTACAGGGAAATAAAATGAGACAGTGTTAGATGAAAGGAATCTAAAAGAGAAAGAGACAGGGAGAAACAGAGAGAGAGAAAAATGACCAAGCACCCTTTCAGTTTCCTAGGCAGTTCAGACAAGCATTGCGACGTTTGTAGTCTTCTTAAGGCAGTGTTCAGTCTTCTGGAGAGTCACATATCACTAAAGTCATCAGTAAATCGGTGATTCATCATTCTTCAGTTGAAATGTAAATAAAACCTGCTTGACACAAGCTAATAATAGTTTGGATACGAGATTTTAATTACACTCAAGACTTATAAGATTTTTCTATGTAGTCAGATGCAGAAACTTCACAGATTTGTGCACAAGGACAGAAACCACTTGCAAAAACTCACGTTGCTAAGAATGGACATAAAATATTTTAAACAAGTGATCAAGTTTAACATCACCCCGACATGAAAAATCTCCTGATGTGACTCCGAGGAGACCTCTTACCTGGATAGAATTCTCACCAAAAGGTTTCACCTGGATCTGGTAGCAAGCCAAGTCCAAAATGTTGGCCTGGACCCTCCCAGTGTCTGTGTCATGAAAAACAAATCAAAAGAAAACAAAAAATCAGAAATGGGGATGCGGGACTGTTCTAGATTAAACGTGACTTCAGAGACAGGACCACTAAATCTAATGAATGATATTTGAGAGGGTCCTAGATTTGTTTAAAGAGTTACAGAGAATATTTTAATTGGGAAACCTGGAATACTGACTACATAGTAGATAATAATAATATTATTATAACAATATTTTATTACTTATCTGTGATGATGGTGTTTTGGTTATCTACAAGAATTGCTTTGTTCTGAGGGGACATGTGCTGATGTATTTAGGGGGGAAATGTCATGATATTCACAACTCTAAGTGGTTAGGAAATAAAAAAAATGTTCATATATGTATGTTTATATATAGGTACGATATATAGAAACTCTTGGTTTCAGCTCAGATCGTGATCTCACGGTTTGTGAGATCAAGCCCTGCATGGGGCTCTGCACTGACAGCATGGAGCCTGCTTGGGATTCTCTCCCTCTCTCTCTGCCCCTCCCTGGCTTGCACTCTCTTTCTCTCTCAAAATTGAAAAAAAAAAAGAAAGAAAATATGACAAATGTGAACAATTGGCGAGGCTAGGTAATGTACTATTCTTTCAAGTTTTATATAGGTTTGACTTTTTTTTCTTTTTCAAAAAGAAATGAAGAATGAACTCAAAATGGAGGCAATTACTGACCCGTGAAAAGTAATCTATCCAGCAAAGGAAGTGCAGGTAGTTTTTACACACTGAGCATTCTGCATCACCTTCTCCAGGCTTTATGTCCTTGAGTCACAGGCAGAGGGCAAAGGTTCAGCTCCTAAAAGGGTTGGAGCCCTTTTCAAAGAATGAATGTTCAAAGTGATAAATCTAACCTTCATTTTCACTCTTTGGTCAAGGAGGTATATTCTATTATTATTATTATTACTATTATTATTATTACTATTGTTATTATTATTTTAATGTTTATTTTTGAGAGAGAGAGAGCACTCTCACAAGCAAGGGAGGGGCAGAGACAGAGGACGACAGAGACTCCCAAGAAGACTCTGAGCTGTCATGGGGCTCCTACATGGGGCTCCAACAGACCATGAAACCATGAGATTGTGACCTGAGTCAAAGTTGGACGCTCAATCGACTGAGCCACCCAGGTGCCCCAAGATGCATTTTAAAACAACTTTTTAATCCATATGAAGTGCTCTCTGTCAGATACATTCTTAAAATTTCTTTTTATTTTAAAGAAACTAACAAAGTTTGAGCTTCACTTCTTTCCTCTAGGGACTATACAAGGAGGCTTTAGAAATACATGGCTTAGCATCAAAAGCAACTTATAATCTGGCTGTTGAAATTACTTAAAGTTTGAACCTTGAAACAAATATCTCAGACCAGCACTGTATTTAAATACATTTTTCTAATTCATGATGTTACAAAAAAAAAAATAATCGAAATAGGATGATCATACAAACCTGATATTTTCATAGATCAAAAACAGTTGAGTACAGGCAATTTTGTATAGTTCAACTATGCATTTTCTGTTTACTGTACTGTCCAATTATAATATGAGGTGCTTTTGTTTGTTCAAAAAATTACTCTTTTAAAAAGAAAGAGTTTATTCAAGTCATTGAAAATCCTCTCAATTTATAGGGAGCTCTTTAATTACTTTATTTTGAATAACAAAATATTTTGAGGGAAAGACACATTCGCCTGAATTGACCTCAAACGGTGCCTACTTTGGGTGTTTTTACTGGTTACCTGGCAGAATCAGATTTCTTTTTAATCAAAAAAATATTACATAGATCTAGTAATTACTGCAAAGGGGTTGATCCTACAATTGTAAATGTTTGATTTTGTTTCATTCCATTTTATTTTTTTATTTTTTATTTTTTTGAGAAATAGTGCACACAGGCTAGCAGGGAGGGGTAAAGAGAGAGGCAGAATGAATCTTAAGCAGGCTCCACACCCATCTCAGAGCCTGACTCGGGGCTCGATCTCATGACCGTGAGATCATGACCTGAGCTGAAATCAAGGGTCAGATGCCCAACTGACCGAGCCACCCAGGCGCCTCTATTTTTATTTATTTAATCAAGGTGAAATATACCTAAGCACTCACATTCACTTTGTTGTGCAACCATCATCATATCCATCTCCAGAACGATTTTCATCTTGTAAAACTGGAACTCTACAACTGTTTAAATCATAGCTCTTCATTCCCCACTCCCTTGATCCCTGACAATCAGCATTCTTTGTGTCTCTATGAATATGACTATCCTAAGTACCTCATATAAGTGGAATCATACAGTATTTGTTCTTTTATGACTGGTTTAGTTCACTTACCATAATGCCCTCAAGTTTCATCTATTATAGCACATGTCAAAATTTCTGATCTTTTAAAGGCAAAATAATATTCCCTGTATGTATATACCACATTTTGTTTACCCATTCACCCATCGGTGGACATTTCAGTTGTTTCCACCTTTTGGCTACTGTGAATAATGCTGCTATGAACTTGGGTATACAAATATCTCTTTGCAACCCTGCTTTTGATTCTTTTGTATATATACCGGGAAGTGGGATTGCTGGATTATATGGTAATTTTATTTTAAGTTTTTGAGGAACCACCATGGTGTTTTCACACTGTCTCTACCATTTTCTATTCCCACCAACAGCACGTGATGGTTCTAATTTCCTCACCAACATTTGTTATTTTATGGGTCCATATTTTTTTAATAGTAATCATGCTAAGGGTTGTGAGGTGGTCAATTTTATTTTGAAAAGATTTTTATTTTTATCTATTTTTTAATGTTTATTTACTTATTCTTGAGAGAAAGCACAAGTGGGGGAGGGGCAGAGAGAGAAGGAGACACAGAATCTGAAGCAGGCTCCAGGCTCCGAGCTGTCAGCATCTCAGAGCCCGATGCAGGGCTCAAACCTGTGAACCGTGAGATCATGACCTGAGTTGAAGTCAGATGCTTAACCTGCCGAGCTACCCAGGCGCCCCATGAACAAGATTTTTAAAGCATAACCTAGATGGTTACTTTACAAGACCACAAATATATATCTTTGAAAAGATTTGAGGAAAAAATATTATTAAATAAACAAGTACCTATGGCTTATAATAAAATATACAATGACAGCATCAATCCTGAATTTTAAAATCGACAGAAGATGATCTGCTTTGAAAACTGTATTTGAGGAATTAAAAGATGTTTTGGTGAAGAAAACACCACTGATGTCAAAGTTGCCCATGAGGAATCTGAATCAAATTGTGTCATGAAATGTGTAAGTGGAAAAAAAGCAATATTTCTAAATTAATATTTTATGCACCTAATTTTAAATATGTATGTGTATCTAAATTAATAAATTATAAGTAGGCAATTGCCTGTTTTAATTATATCCCAAAAGTTTATATATTTAAATAGGCAAAAAAATTGACTGAAAAGTTTATGTATCCAAAACAGCCAAAAATATGAGCTCAACTTATATTGGGGCCCACCTTCTACCCACATGTACGGTATGTGATGTTTATTGGTATTTGACGCATTTATGACTTTCTCTCTTTGCAGAAAGAAACTGGCAGCCTGGGCATATCCTCTGAGCAGAGATCAGAGATGATATTTGAAAAAGGTGAATTTGAAAATGACTGACTAAATTTTTAATGGAAGACAGCATGAAGAGATCCCCATGTTAGGTCCTAGGAGTCAGACTATGAGAGTATCACAATGTCATTATTCTAACCATACAATATGTAGAGTGGTAGTCGTCCTCTACAGACCACAGGTCGTGGTAGACCACATCACAAGCCTCTGGGCACACCTGGCCTGGACTGGGCACGAGAAAGAATCAGTTAACCAGACGTGGTTCTTTGTTCTCCAAGAGCTCGTTAACCTTGAAATCGGTACCCACAGAGGTTCCAGAGTTTGCTGCGTACTAAAAACCACACACACAACAGTGCAATAACTAAGAATGTATGTGTTTCGTTCACACAGCAAGAACTGACGGCATACTATATACCAGGGCTTGTGTCAGATGCAAGGAACACAAAGCTAAACAAGACATGGTCACCAAGAGCAATGGCGCTGACGGCAGCAACTTCTCTGAGCACTGACCACGTGCTGCGCACACTCCTTTACAGTCTGTGAAACATCTTGCATGATCTGGTCCAAGGCTCCATCCTAACTTCATTTCCTTGTACTCTCTACTGCCCTTTCCTCTTCAGCCACACGGGTCTTGGATCCACTGACCACATCAGGGTCTTAGTACTGCCTGGTCCCTTTGTATGGTGAGCTCTTTCCCACAATGTCTTCAAGGCTCAACCTTTACTTCCTCTCCTCAAATGTCACCATGTCAGAGGAAGCTTCCTTCATCACTGTGTATAAAGTAGCACAGCCCTTCCCACTCATAGTGGATGTGGTGATGCATGACCTGTACCCCCTTCAAGACTGAGGCACTCATTCCCCCAGGTGCTGGAGGTGATGGCAGTTGACAACGCTAAACTCTCAGCTCTCTGGAAATTGCCCTGAGCTGAGGAGAACCACCTTTCATGTTTGGCTGCTCAAAGCACAGGTCTAAGCGCCCAGACCCCTTGCCCTAACTGGGGTCAATTCTGAAAGGCCTTCTCAGCTTCAGAGCTCCCCATGGGGTCAGCTGAGGCCTTTTACCCTCCTGTGCCTTTCTGCTCCCACAGGTGTTGATCCTGAGAGTACTCTCTCTTTTTTTTTTTTTAATTAAATATAATTTATTATATCAAATTGGTTTCTATACAACACCCAATGCTCATCCCAACAGGTGCCCTCCTCAAGGCCCATCACCCACTGTCCCCTCTCTCCCACCCCCATCAACCTTCAGTTTGTTCTCAGTATTTAAGAGTTCCTGAGAGCACTCTCTAATGAGCCCCTGTGGTTCTAGTCTCTGTCCCAGAATCTGCTCCCTGGGGAACCAATCTGCCACACCCCCTATCATTCTCTTTCTCTTTACTCCGCTTTGTTCATCTTCAAATAACTTAGCACGCCTGAACTGATTGCATATTTATTTGTTTATGTTTCTCTAGCCCTCTATATGTTAGCTCCATGAAGGCAGAGACTTTGTGTTGTTTACTGTGGTGTCCCTAGAGTACCTAGGCACATCGTAGGTGTTCAAGAAATATTTATTGAATAAATGGATGGACAGATGAGTTAATAAACGTCACTAGGAAATAATACACGTTGTTGTTTTTGTTGTTGTTGCCATTTTACAGTTGAGGAGACCAAGGCTCAGAAAAGTTCAGTAACTTGTCCAAAGTCTCTTTGCTGATGATTGGTGAAGTCAGTAGAAAGATATAAATGGGATATTTCAAGAGAATGTAGACAGTATGACATGTGCATTACATGCTAAGGCAGCTAGAAGCAAGCCAAATAAAAAGATACATTGGTGGGGCAAAGTAGTTTTTTCTGCATCATAACTTAGAAAGAATACTTTTTTTTTTTAATTCAAGTAAGACAAGGCGGGGGGGGGGGGGGCCTGAGTGGCTCAGGCAGTTAAGCATCTGATTCAGCTCAGGCCATGATCTCATGGTTCTTGAGTATGAGCCTGTTATTGGGTTCTGTGCTGCCAGTGTGGAGCCTGCTTGGAATTCTCTCTCTCTCTCTCTCTCTCTCTCTCTCTGCCTCTCTCTCTGTCTCTCAAAATAAATACATAAACTTTTTTAAAAAACATTAAAAATTCAGGTAAGCATAGGAGTGACTGGGTGGCTCAGTCAGTTAAGCGCCCACGTCATGATATCCACTCAGGTCGTGATCTCGTGGTTGTGAGACTAAGCCCTGGGTCAGGCTCCATGCTAAGTGTGGAGCCTGCTTGGGATTCTCTCTCTCCCTTTCTCTCTGCCTCTCTACTGCTCACACTCCCTCCCTCTCTCAAAATAAATAAATAAACATTTTTTTTTAAAGTCAAGTAAGCATAAAGAAGCATTTTACCACCCTGGTGAAATGGCTAAATATTCTTGACTTCAAGTAAGACCAATCAGTGCCCAACCCAGCCCTTTACTGAGACCCAAAGCCATCTGAAAATTGGTATTTCTATCACATTTTCATTTTTTCCTCAAGCATCAGTTACTTATCATTTAGCTAAGATTTAGATCTAAATGGATTAATAAATAGTAAAATTTATGTCATTTCCCATATTCCTGGCTGTCCCAATGAGGCAGGGGCTCAGTGGGGATGAGGGAAGAGAACAATCCCTTTTCATATTGAGGATATCAGTGATGCCAACAGCTGATGGACGACAAGGCTATGAAAAATGGATCCTTAGAGAAACCTCTATATTTTGATTATAAAACTCTATCTTTAGACAACTGACTAGTTGCTTAGAAAAGTGATCAATTATTTGTCTTTTTTTCCCCTCTTGTAAGAAGATTAAAAAAAAATGTCCTGAGTTCCTGTCACAGAGAGAAATGGTAGAAAGTCACACTATTTTTTGGAAGCAAAACAAGAAGCATGGAGGACCTGAGAGAATAAGATGCTGGGGGTGGGGATGGGAATGGGGGTTTGAAGGAAGATTGGGAGTCCAAAAGCTAAAACAGAGGCCTGACTTCCTTTTTCCCAACAAAGAAACAAGTAGCCGTCACTTTGACCTTGTGGGGGATATTTCAAAGATCACAAGCGAAAAGATTTACAATACAGGAATGTGGAACCATAGAAGAAAATCAAAGAAGAGCACGTGACTTTCAGTGGCTTGCAAAAGAAAAGATAAAGGAAGCAAGGAGACAGAGGGAGCTATACCACAGAGTTGGAAAAAAAAAATAATGCTTTTACAAGTCTATCAAAGGGAATAAAACCACCAAAGGGAAATGTACCACTAAATAAAGAAGGAAGAGAGGAGATGAAACCCCAAACTATTAAAATACTTAACAGACCACACTGCAAACTGAAAGTCCTGTGCTCATTAGAAATGTTGGACACGATGTATTTTTCTCTAATTATTGCGATCTCAAGGTTGACCATCAGGGAATTGAATTCGACACAGTTAAACTTCACTCACTCACCATCTCCCTTCACCAAACCCTGGTTTGGAGCTGAGCTAACTTCAGATCGGAAGCACTGGGTGTTGACAGTCTGGAGCTGTCTGGAACAGTGTGGAACCAGCTTTGCTTCAGTTCCTTCCAGAGGTTACTACCGCCCTTCAGCCCACCTCCCACCTCCACCTTTCGCCTCCTTCCCCACACACATATCCCAGCCAGGATTACCCTGGGCCTCCTTAGCCTTCCATTTCACAGCTATTTACAGAGTGCCTGCTAAGTGCCAGCACGACACTGGGCCTTGAACCTGCAAATGTGAGCAGAACAAACAAAGGTACCTGCCAAACATGGAATCACATGGAAACAGAGACCTTAATCAGATGATCTCACACAGACTGTATTGCGAATCATGGCAAATGCTAATGGAGCACTGTGAGAATGTACAATGTAGGGCTCAATCCAGCCTGCTGGGTCAGGGGAACTTCCCTGAGGAATTCAAGTTTGTGCTTAAATTTATTTTTTTTAATGCTTTTATTTATTTCTGAAGGAAAGAGAGACAGAGCGTGAACAGGGGAGGGGCAGACAAAGAGGGAGACACAGAATCCAAAATGGGCTCCAGGCTCTGAGCTGTCAGCACAGAGCCCAACGCGGGTCTCAAACTCACGAACTGCAGGATCGTGACCCGAGCTGAAGTTGGTCGCTTAACCGACTGAGACACCCAGGCGCCCCTCAAGTTTGTGCTTAGAACTGAAGGATGGGCAGTAGTGAATTTGGGGGTGGGGGTGGGGCTTGGAAAGAGATTCCTGGCAAAGGGGGAGACAGCCATTCTGAAGGCACTGAGGCAACATGGAATGTGACGCAGTTAAGGGCCACCAGAAGGCAGTGTGGATAGTGAGGAAGAAAGTGACACAATACAGGGTCAGAGAGGTGAATTGAGGCCCACCAAGTTGGGTTTTGTAGGTTATTTCGGGGGCATTGTGTCTACTCCAAGAGTGGTCAGCAAGGCTTTTAAAGGGGTGGGGAGGGGGCTTGACATACCAGGTATTTTTTTTATCTATTCTGTTATGTAGAGCCAAGACCAGCTGGGACTCATTACAAAATTAAAATGTGGGGCTCCTTGTTAAAAAATTATTAAGAACCTCAAGGCTGTGACAGCAGAGCATTAAACTGAGCATGGGGCCCTCCTACGGGGTGGAGCAGACCCTGAGTATCCAGGTCATTTTGGTCATGGGTAAGTCAGGACAGCTCCATGATGGGTCTCAGCCTCTGTGTTAGTCAGGCCTTCTCTGAGCTCCATGAGAAAGCAAGGTGGTCCCCTCACTGTGTAATACAAAATATCACCCACAGTTTCATTTCTGGTCACGCATAGTCTTTAACCAGTAAAAAGAAAGACAAGTTTAGCTGAGGTAAATATATGAGAAGAGCAATCAAGCTGAATGAGAGACCTGGCTTGAGGTTTTTTAAACTAACAGGATGCATCAATCTCTCTCCAGAGCACTGGGCATCTCTCTCCAGGTCAGAGCCCAGACTACAGGGAGGCAAGTGAGGCTCCTGGGAGCAAAATTTAAAGAGGCACTTATTCTCAAGGTCATGCAAGTTCAGGGTCAGTACCTGAGACTGAGTGCCTCCTTAAAGCTTTCTGCCCTCAGCCTGGCGTGCCTCGCCCCACTCCAGGCAGGTGTCAGGGCCTTTCACCAGGATGTGTGAATCTAAAGAGTCTTTGTGACACCAGGAGGCACCAAGTCACTTCATGCCAGGGCTAGACAGAGGCCTAAAGAGTAGGAGAATAGCCCGTCTCTAGGTCGGGAACACTTTCTGGAATCCGGTGACAGGGAGCAGGCCCTCTGGACACATAAGCTCGAGCCAAGTGAAGGCTTGGGGATCCCATTGGTATCTTCCTGGTGTTACATTCTGCACACTCGAGTGACCTGTGTAGGCTCGGGTCAGTCAGAAACAGTTGAGCTGACTTACTTGTCTAGGAATTCAGACAGTCAACTGCTGATATGCAAACAGCTCCCCACCTGTGCTAGCCCGGCCTAGCTTCGTCAACGCTGTATTCATTTCAGTCAAACCTCAACAACACACAGGCTCTCGCTCCTTTATGCGAAGAGGAACAAAAGCGATTCTGTTGATCCTGTCTTCTTTTTTCATTCCCCGGGCGTCTGGCCACTCCTATCCTCCTACCTTCCTCTTACTTCCTCTCACCGGCCCCTAATGTAGCTTCTGCACGCCCCAGTGACCGGGACAAAAGCCTCAAAAGTAATCTCATTTGTGGCCAAGCAAAGCCCTCTGCAGGTCCCACCACCAGAGGCCTGGCTGGGCGCACAGATAGCAGCTTCCCAAGGTGCAGACCATCTTCACAGAGCAGTTTGACCCTGGAACCCTGCCTGATTTCATCTTCCTTCTGTCTATTGCTTTGTCTGGATTTTTGCCCCCCTTTTGCCTTGAAAAGTGCAATGACTCCACAGCGACCGATTTTCCTGGTAGAGGATGGAAAGGCCGTTATTAATTTGTCCTCGTGTTAATATACTTCACTTCTTTTCATCTTTATTACCCATCTGTATCTTCCTCAGAGGTCTTGTTTACATAAAACAGGACTCTTGGATGCAGAAAGTGCTTAACGAGTCTCAGCACCACCACTACAGAGCAAACACGATACACTCACCCTGTATAATTACGAATCATTTGACAGTATTAAAAAATGTCTTCAGCAAATGGTGCCAGGCAGCTTCTTTCTAGATTTTTTTTAAATTACTATAAAGATTAGCCATAAACTAAATTATGAGCTTGGTGTATGACATTCTGACATTAAGCTCCAACAATAAGGGCATAGATCTTGAACTGCTGCTCAGATTACAGGCTCAGATTAATTTGACTCTTCTTCCTCTCACAAATCCCTCCCTCCCCTCCTCTCTTCCTTCTTGTTTTAACCATTTGCACATAGAGCGCTACACACAGAGAGATAAGACTTCAGGGTTCTTAGCCTCCTCGATTCTGCTCACGTCCTATTTCCTCACCAAAAGATTTCCACTTCAGCAAGACTGATATGAGAGCCTGAGTTGCTCATCAGTGGATTTGCCTCTGACTGAGACTGTATCATGAACAAAGAGCTGGGAGCAAACGGTTTCAACAATTATTTATTGAGCACCTGCTATGCACCTGTCATGGTTTTAAGTGTTGATGAAAACCATATGTGGGAGCAATTAGTTCTATCTTGGTCTGATGAGAAAGCCTACAGAGTTCAGGAGATATTTGATCTGGGTTCTGAAGGATGAGTAGGAGTTTGCTGTATACATAAGGAGGAATGACATGTCAGGCAAATGGCCCAGGATAATGAAGACATGGAAATGTGAAAGTACGCCAGGGTTTGGGGAAGCCTACCATATTCTGGTAGAACTGGTTTATGGGGATTCTAGGAAGGCATGACTGGATTGGAAGATGAAAGTGGGACTGAGGGATGGATGGCTTGTGAAGGGACTTAGGTCTGAATAGTAACAAGTTGCTCAGTCACACAGTGGTGTCCTCCCTTAGTTCTCGTGAATCATAAGCATAGTTTCATGGGAAAATTCAAGGGTGAATAATGCAGGATAATTCATTCTTTTACACAGACATTTTTTGAATGCCTCCTACATGCATAGCACTGAACTAGGCACTAGAACGGAATAGAAAAAAAATGTGATTCTTCCTCTTCAGGGTTCATAATCTGCCCGAGAACACAGAGGTACATAAACAACCACATCGCAAGGCAAAATGAGACAAGGGAGTGATCAGAAATGTATAAAGAAAGCATATGAATGGGAGTAATGAATGCCACCTGGAAAGACTTCAAGAGTGTGTCTGGGAGGTATAAGGAATAACATAAGCCAAAGGCAAGGCATTCTAGGCAGAAGGAATGATCTGAGCAAAATGAATAGTATTTGAGAGATCAGTTTATGTTCAGAAAAAGGTAGAGTATAGAGACTAGTTTTGAGTAAGAACGTGATGGTAGAAAGATAGGCTGGGTGAGTTTAGGGAAGGCTTTGAATACCATAACAAGAAGTCTAGGCTTTACCCACTAGAAAATGGAGATCAATATAAGGTTACTTAACAGTGATATTATATCAAAGGCATAGTGTAGGCATATATATTCCATCTTGAAAACCTACTTCTTTTGATTTAGTAATAGCTGCCAGGAATATTGTCTTGAGAAGGATTCTGGGCTTAGTGAGGAAAAAATAGATTCATTTATCCATTCAGTTATATAACCAGCCTAAAGAGTACTCCTTCTGTTTGAATAGTAGAGCAACTCTGGGAAAACAATAGTTTAATTGTCTTTGGACATATCTCCCTTTTATTTACCTCAATAAGATTTCAGGAATAGTGGAGCAACGTCCATCAGGCACTTTTATAAGAAAGCAATACAATCTTAATCAACTCAACAGCAGAACTGAGACATTGTTAGTTAATCCTGGCCAAGTCCTTTGAAGTCCTTTGAAACACACTACAAATTGTTATTAGTAACCAATGGAGGAGAGACATCTTTCCAGCACCCAACATAAAAGACCAACTAGCAAGTTTGAAGATCCCCTCCCTCTTTCTCATTCACGACAGCTTCTCACGGTGTTGCATCAGCTGATGTTAAGAGCATCTCTGCCTTTCCTGAATATCAGAGGATAGAGGGAATAAGCAGGGGCAGCTGGCTGTAGAAAACGCTAGCGTTACTTGCCAAAAACAAAGAGAAAACAACCCAAGTCAGCTGGGAAACCTTCGAAGAAGATAATAATGGGACACAGCCCCAGAATCTTTGAGATGGGAGATTGAACAGAGTGTGTTCTAGAGTCTGGATAAGGAATCCTTAATTAGGGACCATAGGATCTCCTCTTGCTAAAGGATTCCATGGACAAAATTTGTCCAACCTTTTAGCTTGGACCGAAAGTAATTTATATCTTTATTTTCAGTGACCTATAATTGAAATTTAGCATTTCCTTTAATTATGAATGTAATCAAACTATAGTAGCATTAGCAGTACCTGTGACTTTTTCACTAATAGAAATCAGAGTAATTTTCATGTCATATTACAGTAGCTGCAAGTATCACGAAATATTGTTTATGGTCATCAATATTTTGAATTATGGTAGTTAGACTCAGTACTAGATCTCGTTAAGTGTTAATAAACAAGTGCATATATCACTATATCACAAATGTAGCTATAGATAGATAGATTGAGTCTATTTTTCAGAGCAGTTTTAGGTTCACAGCAAAATTGAACAGGAAGAACAGAGTTCCTGGGGTGCCTGGCTGGCTCAGTCTGGACAGCATGCAACTCTTGATCTTGCAACTCTTGATTTTTAGGGTCATGAGTTCGAGACCCACGCTAGGTGTAGAGATTACTTAAATAAATAATTTTTTTTTTAAAAAAAGAAAGTACAGAGTTCCCATATACCCCTGTCTTCTACCCCAACATGCACTGCATTATAGTAGGACTTTACAAAAATGATGTTCACAACAACCCTAATGATTTTACAATCATCCCTAGTTCACAGATGAGAAATGTGTGATCCAGAAAGTTTCCATAATATTTCAGAGGTCACACAAAGGTGATCACTTTGACTTTAAACTGCATCAAAATCTAAAAATTGAATACTGACTGAGCATTTACTGACATTACAGAATTATTGTTAACTGTTCTTTTAGGTGTGATAATGATACTATTACAATTTTTGCAGATAAGGACTCCAAAAGATATACGCAGTCCTTATATAAAGATATATAAAGATACATTTAGAGATATATAAAGATATACAAAGTCTTATATAAAGATATATTTAGAGATATATGCAGAAATATTCATTGATTAAAAAAGTCAAAACTAAAGTCGATATTCCACATCAGGCCCCAGTATTCCATCAGAGCACATCCCCAGGATCTCTATAGTTTAGAAAGAACCTCACCCAGTGGCCAGTGCAGGGTCTCTCCCTAACAGGTTTTGTGACTTTGGGTGAGTCATGTCACGCCTTCCTTTTAGAAATGAAGACCTGGGCATGATGCTCTCCAACGCTCTTCTCAAACAAGGTGGTAGTTATTTACCACCTTGTCCTTGTAGGACAGTTCCATAGTTAATAGTGGTTCTTTAATGGAGTATGGACTGTAACCAGAAAGGATCCAATCTGCCTAGGTTTAGACATAATCTTCACCAAGAAAACCTTCATATTCTACACCAAAGGTCTTGAGAGTCAAACTTCTTACTTCATTTGTGTTTGTTTTAGAAGCAGTAGAACCCTTTTTTCAAATGAAATATATAGCTGCCTAATTTATAAAATCTCTAAAGAGAGCTGCTCTCACTTAAATGACAGCTAAGAATCCCCTAAAATAGGCCCCTCTAAAAACCCACTCATCTATACCACCCAGAAACTGCTTTCATGATTTATGTTTATGTATTAACTTACTTAATTCTCCTACCATCCAAATAAGATGGATATCATTTGAAGACGAGATGAGGAAACTGAGGCACAGAGAGGTTAAGAAACTTGTCCAGTGTCACAAACATAGAAAGTATCTGAGCTGGGATTCAAACCTGGGCAGCCGGGTTATAGAACCTGTACTCTTAGCGGCTATACTATGCCCTCTCAAAGCAGTTACACACTTATCTTCCATTGTACTGTAAGTTTCTTGGGAAAGGGTAGGAGTGGGGGTGTGTGATTTTGTATTCCTAGTGCCCAACTTAGTGTCTAGTCAAGAATAGGTATTCCGTAAGCATTTGTAGAGTGAATGAAATTTATTGGACACTTTTCAGGGGATAAATCAAAGCCCAATAAACTTTAGAGATATGAATGGGTGGTAGAGATCAAGCTAAATTCTTTATTTTAAAAATAAAAAACCCGAGGCCCTGAAAAGTTAAATGATTTGCCCAAGACCAGCTAATTAGCAGCAGAACCAGAATTAGGTCTCTTAACTAGTAAATCACTAAAAGAATCAAAATGATAAAGGGACTGGATTAGCCAATGCCTATGTCTCTTTTTATGTTGAAGCTGTTCTTTTTCTAACCATGAGGTATTGACAATTAGGAGAGTGGAAAACTTTGTCCCGGTCACTGTAGCACTGGAAGGGACCCTAAAGGTGGGCTTTAGGGGAGTTTTTTTGCATTCAAGTTGCCCTTAAGTGGCACCAGTTGGCAAACCACAAAGTGTCTACTAGCCAATGTCATCACTAAAAATATTGCCTACTTATCCCAAGTTACCTCTTTATAGAACTAGGAAACAAGCTATCTCGTTTCTTTATAGAACTACCTCCTTTGAGGTAGGAGACAACAAATTACAGCTTTAGCCCCCATTCCAGGCCCAAGAACAATCAAAATGTAATTAAAGAGTCTCAATTCAATATTTGGATGGCTCAAGTCAATATGTATGTCTAGTCCTTTTCTAACCTGGTTTCAGTAACTGGGGTCCTTAACTTTTGAGACCAAACCCTCACATATAACCCAGTTCTTACTAAACTCTTATTTTTCCCCTATTGGGCCTAAGATACATTTTTGATAACCAGCTTACAGCAAAATGCAGGAATAGAAAACACCTGCCTGGCAGGCTGCCACTCTACCCACTCCCTACCCTCCACTTCTGTAGACATCGCTAATGGATCACAGCATTCCTTCCTGTAGATCCTAGAAACAGACGCAGGATCTTACTCTGGGAAGCCACTGCATTCAAGAGGAAACCTATTTGCCACAAGCTTTATTCCCTTACAGATCTGTCATTTGCTTCATTCTCATGTTTCTCTCTTGAAGGAACTAGAGGTCTATCAGCGCACAGGTCTTGCAGCCTATCAAACGGCCTTTCCGATGCTGAGCACTGCCCCCATGGCTAAGATCAACCACACAGAAGATATAAATTGTCCTCCCTTCCCTGAAGGAGTGGTTTAATGGACATCATTTGGGACGAAAGCCAGAGGAGAACAGGTATCTCATTTAGAATTCAAGGAAAGTTAGAGGTGTGTATGGAATTTAAGAATAAAAAGAGAAAGTATTAGCTGAATAATGTCAGAAGAGGAATTTGAAGAAAACCATAAGCAGAAATTGAGGGCCAATATACAGAGAAAGGGAATTAGAAAGCAGAGAAAACAAGACTATGATGTAACAGATCAAGAAAGTGGATGGGGGGGGGGTTGTCTAAGTGGTGCAGTCGGTTTAGCGTCCGACTCTTGATCTTGGCTCAGGTCATGATCTCACAGTTAGTGAGTTCAAGTCCCGCATCAGGCTCTGCATTGATGGCGGGGATCCTGCTTGGGATTCTGTCTCTCCTTCTCTCTGCCCCTCACCTGCTTATGTGCTCTCTCTCTTTCTCTCTCTCTCTCAAAATAAATAAATAAACTTTAAAAAAAAGGATGTTGATGGGTAGTGAATAATTAATAATTATTAATAATAATTAATAATAATAAGAGAATTAATAATCCATCATACTTGTCTTATTACTGCCAGGAAGCTCAACTTTGCTATCTGATAACAGTAACTATATTAGCTCTTATAACTAGACCGTTCTGTGCTCACCTCCTTTTGGAGGCTTAATATTTTGTTTTGTTTAAAAAATATGAAGTGTGTTTAAATATACACACATCATATATGTGACAATTTTTGCATTTTCCATTTACGATAAGAATTTTGAAAACCCTAGCTGATGAGGAGGGCACTTGTTGGGATGAGCACTGGGTGTTGTATGTAAGGGATGAATCACGGAAATCTACCCCCGAAACCTGTATACAGTATATGTCAGCTAACTTGACAATAAATTATATTAAAAAAAAAATACCCTAGCTGAAAGCCTATACGACCTTAGGCATTCATCTGGAAGGAGAAATTTAAAAAATAGCAAGAAATGAAAGGTGAGAAGTCTTCTATTAACCCTCCTCAGTACAGCTAAACAAGTCTTCGTTGGGTACTGAGCATGTATTGAGCTCTGAAATGGGTGACGTGAAGGACACGAAATCGAAGAGGTGACCCATGTCCTATAGAAGGTTATCATCTTAGGGAGACTGACTATACAGAAATACAATTGTTTGTAAGAAACAAAACAAAACAAACAAACAAAAAACACCAACGTGTGACTCATAATGGATATATAGTCTGAGCGCAAGGTTATACTAACCCAGTGTGGGGCCTGGGCCAGCAGCATCTGCATCACCCAAGTATGTGTTAGTAATGCAAATTCTCAGGATCCCCTCCAGACATACTGAATCAGAAACTCTGAGATCGGGCCCAGGAATCTGTGTTTTAACAAGCACTCCAGGTGATTCTGGTGTGCTAAAGTGTGAGAAACTCCACCCACAATATTCTTTGCCCGGGATACTTACACATTTCCTCCTTGTCTTCCTCCTATAGCATAGGGCCAGACCACGTAGTCCTACGTAGTCCTGAAGAACAGAATTCAAAACAAAGCCACTTTGCTGAAGCTCTACACTAATAGTTCCATTTACAAAAGTTTTAGACTCAAATATCTAAGCAAGAGGCCTTGTTTAAAATGACATCAGCTCAGGGTGTCTGGGTGGCTCAGTCAGTTCAGTATCCGACTTCGGCTCAGGTCATGATCTCACAGTTTGTGAGGTCGAGCCCCGCATGGGGATCTCTGCTGTCAGCAAGGAGCCCGCTTAGGATTGTTTGTCCCCCGCTCTCTCTCTGCCCCTCCCCTGCTTGCACTCTCTCTCTCTCTCTCTCTCAAAAATAAAAATAAACCTTTAAAAGAAAATGGCATCAGCTCAAGTGAAGATGGCCTATGCATCCTGAAAGAGGTGAATTTCAAATATAAAATTGACCACAGTTATTGATCATTTCCTATGTGTTAGTTGACCCACTATCCTCCAACCCCTCTATTCCCCCTCCTAAAAAAAAAAAGAAAAAGTATAAAGAAGACAAAATTATGGGGCGCCTGGGTGGCGCGGTCGGTTAAGCGTCCGACTTCAGCCAGGTCACGATCTCGCGGTCCGTGAGTTCGAGCCCCGCGTCAGGCTCTGGGCTGATGGCTCAGAGCCTGGAGCCTGTTTCCGATTCTGTGTCTCCCTCTCTCTCTGCCCCTCCCCCATTCATGCTCTGTCTCTCTCTGTCCCAAAAATAAATAAACGTTGAAAAAAAAATTTTTTTTAAAAAGAAGACAAAATTATCACTCCCAATTTACACAGAAAACATGGAAGCTGGGAGCAGTCAAGTAGCTTTCCTAAGACTCAACAGTTTGTAAATGGTAGATCCAGATTTGAACCCAAATCTGTCTGACCCCAGACTCTATGCTCTTTGCCACCCGCCTTTATTAAAGAAATGAGCAATTTTCTGAGAATGCCTGAGAACGTGGAGGCCCAAGCAATACATCAACCCATCATTATGTTACCAACCCCACCACCAATTTGTTGAGGTCACTTCACCATTAAGCCTTGTGTGTTTTTTTACTTGCAAAAGGAGAGATTCTGCTACTTGACCACCTACTTCCCTGTGAGCTGGAATGAACTGAGGTATGTAAAACTTTAGAGAACTAAGGACGAAAAGTGTTATAAATAGTATTATTACAAGTAGCAATAAATCAGGTAAAGAATGTAATGTGCAAGTTGGAACATAAACTGGAATTAAGCCTCGTAAATATAAAAGAACTCAAGGCATGCAGTTCTTTGAATTCTAACAGTAAAATGCTTAACTTAAATTTTAGATTAACAAGGCACCCAAATAGCCACCTCAGAAAGGTATAATTTGAGAAGGTTGGGGCAGGATAATCATCAGGAACTTTTTTTGAAAAGGTGGTTAATCTGATGTATATCTTTAATGTTTTTTAGGAAAAATTACAGTAATAAAATTTGACAGTTTATTATATGCCAGTTAGAGTTTCTAAGCTCTTTACGTTACTAAATTATTTACTCTTCACAACAGTCTTACAAAGTAAGTCATATTATTATCTCCCATTTTAAAGAGTGGGAAGCTGATAGACCGCCTGGGTGGCTCAGAAGGTTAAGTGGCCAACTTCGTCTCAGGTCATGATCTGGTGGTCCGTGGGTTCAAGCCCCACGTCGGTTGGGCTCAGTACTGACAGCTTGGAGCCTGGAGCCTGCCACGGATACTGTGTCTCTCTCTTTCTGCCCCTCCCCCGCTCACACTCTGTCTTTGTCTCTGTCTCTGTCTCAAAAAAATAAGTAAACATTAAAGAGGGGAGAGCTGAGAAAAAGAGTTTAATACAACTTGTAAGTGGCAAAGCCAGAATAAGAATTGAGGCAGTCTGGTTCCAGGTTGTATAGTCTTAGCCGCAAAGTTATGTGCCAGTACTTATAGGTTGATAAATTACTATTTTTAAAATCTCTTCTTCTTCTCCCATTAGCTTGTTGTATTTATCTATCTTCTCTGTGTTTTTTACCATCATTATCTCTAGCTGGGTCATGACTCAGAACTCTACCAGTAGGTCAATGAATGTTGCAATAAACTATAATAAAACAAAACACCACAATGACCATGACCTTTTCATTCTTTTCCAGTGAAGCCATCTAGACAAGAATGTTAACCAAGCAGGTTTTTGTCAAGGAATCCCAAAACAAGAAGTGAGCACTTCTTGGAGCACCTGGATGGCTCAGTCGGTTGAGTGTCCGACTTCAGCTCAGGTCATGGTCTCACGATTCGTGAGTTTGAGCCCCACATTGGGCTCTGTGCTGACAGCTCAGAGCCCGGAGCCTGCTTTGGATTCTGTGTCGCCCTCTCTTTCTGCCCCTCCCCGCTCATGCTCTGTCTCTCTCAAAAATAAATAAACATTTAAAAACTTGAAAAAACAAACAAAAAAAACCAGAAGTGAACCTTCTTCTCTGGCACATAAGAACACTGAGTATGTGTGTGTATGTGTGTGCATATAGACATATATATATGTCAATCATATACACACATATACAATTGATATATATCTCAATTCTTTGCATTCAGTGATAACAGTTGCTCTTCACAACCTCACATGGTTACTTCCTCTGGCAATTTCTCTTGTCTAAAAACTGTGCCAAATTGATGCCTTTCAGATAACTTTCTCAAAGTAATTCTATTTCAAAGTATTTTAGAGTTGGTCAAATTCTTAGAAATCAACTGAGTTGATCCTATGAAGCCCCAAGAAGGAAGCAACTTGCCCAGAGTTACACAGCGGGTTAGTGCATAGCATGACTCTAAACCCGGCCCTGTTAACCAAGGGGCCCTGAGGCCTGGGAAACATCTCTAAATCTGAACAGGAAGTAGCACATGGGCTCTCCAACAGACCCTACTGCCAGCCCCAGTTTTACCACTTACTAGATATGCTGAAGAATAATTTAATCAGACAGTACTATCAGAAAGAGATTAAGGGGCTCCTGGCTCAGTCAGAAAACCACGTGACTCTTGACCTCAGGGTTGTGAGTTCAAGCCCCACACAGGGTATAGAGATTACTGAAAAATAAAATCTTTTAAAAAAGAGAGATTAAAATTTAGTTACTTGTAAAAGGTATATGCCCATACACTTAGAAAAGCCAAAGAAATTCACTAAAATGCTATTTATATTCATGAGTAATCTTTAAATTTCCTGATGCATTATAAACATGCAAAACCTAATAAATATTCCTGTTCACCATTAATAACCAACATAATGTTTAATTATAACTACAATGTTTAACTTCTTCTCAAATAACTACCAAAACTATAAAATACTTACAGATTTAGCAAGGGATATACATTACTTATATGTTGAGAGATTTAACTTACTTGGCTTGGTACAAGGAGAAATATTTCTGCTTCTAAATGGAAAAAATAGATATATAAAAGGTACCTGATTCTTTTCACACATGCACACGCACATACTCCATAAATACATCTTCAATTCAACCCAGTCAAAAGCTCAGTAAGATTTTTACTAATATTCTGAAAAATTAAAATAAAATTCATCTGGAGAAACAAATAAGTGAAACTATAAGTAATATTTTCAAAGAGATGAGTAAGAATAGGGGCGCCTGGGTGGCTCAGTCGGTTGAGCGTCCGACTTCAGCTCATGTCACCATCTCATGGTTCGTGAGTTCGAGCCCCGGGTGGGGGTCTGGGCTGATGGCTCAGAGCCTGGAGCCTGCTTCCAATCCTGTGTCTCCCTCTCTCTCTGCCCCTCCCCCATTCATGCTCTGTCTCTCTCTGTCTCAAAAATAAATAAACATTAAAAAAAATTTTTTAAAAAAGAATAAAAGACTTATTTTTATCAGAGAGTAAAATACAGTATACAGCAAAATCAAAACAGTGTGTTAGTTCTACTACAAAACTAGACATACACACTCATGGACCTAGTTACACCTAAGAATGCAATATATGATATGGAAATTTAAAATATTTTTACAAATGATATTGTACTGTCTTGTTAGAAACCGGGGAGAGAAATAAATTTAAGTCTATACCTCACTCAAACTCAAAAGAGTTCCAACTGCTATTAAGAATTAAAGAAAAATAAAAAATTAGCACAGAAGATCTAATAATAATCAAATATCAAGAGAAGTAATAACTTTGTAAGTTTGAGAATAAAATAGACACAATTTCCGTATACAAAGACAACTTCCCTTAAAAAAAGCTTTAACCTATGGGGGCATCTCACTGGCTCAGTTGGTAGAACATGCAACTCTTGATCTCAGGGTCATGAGTTCAAGCCCCATGTGGGGCATAGAGCTTAATTAAAAAAAAAAAAAAAAAAAAAAACTTAAAAAAACTTTAAGCTATAAATATTAAAATAAAAAGACAAATAGACTAAGAAAAATTTTCAGTAAAAATGGCAAATGCTCATTTTTGTATCATCTTCACAATATAAAAAGTCTGTTCAAATCAATTTTTGAATGATGCGGAAATAAAACTAAAATAAATTACATAAAGAACTCCCACACATAGACAAGAAAATCGTAAGACCCTCATAGAGAGTTAGGCAAAAGACAAAACAGAGGCAATTCATACAAAAAGAAATACGATTAATAAGCAAGTCAATGGAAAAATATTAATATCGCTATTAACAAAAGAAATGCAAATTAAAGCAACAATGGAGCACCATATTCCAACTACAAAATTAACAAACATTGTTTTTCAATAAAAATAGTCTGTGTTGGTGAGGTCATAATGAAACCATACACTTATATATTTCTGGTATTAAGGTAGAGAAACAAATACTTAAGCCATAAAAATGGAATGTACTTGCGTAAAAAAAACTTAAAATTTTTTTTAATGTTTATTTATTTTTGAAAGAGAGAGGGAGAGAGAGACAGAGTGTGAGCTGGGGAAGGGGCAGAGAGAGGGAGACACAGATTCTGAAGCAGGCTCCAGGCTCTGAGCTGTCCGCCCAGAGCCAGACGTGGGGCATGAACCTGAGAACTACGAGATAATGACCTGAGCCGAACTCGGACACTTAACCCACTGAGCCACCCAGGCGCCCCCCGCAAAAAAAACCTTAAACAATAGAAAACCTGTAAGCACAGTGTTTAGAGCTGTGTTATAAATTTAAATTTAAACGATTATCTAAATGTCTCAGCATATACTTCTTACAGGAAGCTTTGCCTTACTCCCTGACATGCTGCTTCCTCGCCTTCAGGCACCTCAGTGTTTCTCCTGAGTATATGCCTATCACTGACATGTCCCTTGCCTTTAGCACAGGGCCAGGCACATAGTAATTAGGGGTTTAGTAATTAGTGAATGAGTGAGTGAATGAATGAATGAATGAATGAATGAGTGAGTAAATGGATCAAATGAATCCATGTTAAAAAGCAGCAGATTGCATTAGTATGGGTCTTGATGAAATATGAACCTATTAATTTGCTAATTATGAAAATTATGTTGCAACTCGGAAAATGCTTCAGGATAGCAGTGCAAAGTGGGGGAAAAAACAGAATACATAATTGCACATATATTATGATTGTAACTAGATAATAGTTGTAGGCACATGGACAAACGCTGGAAGATAATATGTAAATTTAATAATGTTTTTTGTTGGAGTCATGGGATTATGGATGTTTTGGTCTTTTTCTTTTTTTTAAGGCATATTAATTTTTCTCTTTTTATAATTATAAAAAGGCAGGGGGGAGTGGGGAATGCACAAGTCTTGAGTCAGAATACTTGGGTATCAGTACCAAGTCTACTACTTAATAGCTTTCTGACCTTGGACAAGTTACTGGAACTCTTTGAGCCTCAGTTTCCTCATCCATTAAATGGGACTATAATAGCTACCTCTCAAAACTGTTTGTAAGGTATAAATGACCTAATGCATGTGAAAGGATTTTATAAACTATAAAGTGCTATATAAAAGTGACACCATTATTATTAAAGTAGCCTCTCTTTCCTAAGAGAATTAAGCTTTTTATTTCCTCCAAATTGTTCACATTTAGTCGTTTACATACAATGCAAAAACAATTCCTATGTTATTGAAACACACACCATCCTAACCGTGTCTCACAAGCTAATCCTGAACAAGCCCTAAACTCTGGCCTATCGGGCACT
Organism: Leopardus geoffroyi; assembly: GCF_018350155.1. Classification (NCBI taxonomy): domain Eukaryota; kingdom Metazoa; phylum Chordata; class Mammalia; order Carnivora; family Felidae; genus Leopardus; species Leopardus geoffroyi. The sequence goes on from NC_059327.1 coordinate 114,654,410, forward strand.
ATTGCATTTCCAATCTGGTAGAGGAGACCTATGAGATGCTAGGAATAAATTGAGACCTAAACCCAAAGTGCAAAGCTTTCCTCAGGTAATCAAATAAGGAAGGTCAGAGAAAATCCATCACCAACTTTTGAAGGTTAATTATTTAATTTTCCAAATACCAAAAAAATATAAAAGGGGAAAGTCTCCCTCCCATTTCTGTCCCTGGTGGCCCAGTCCTTTGCTCCCACATGGTGACTATTATTATTTTATTATGTGTCCTCCTAGGATATTTTATGCACATTTAAGCAAACATAAACGTCTTAATTTTTTCCTTAAAAAATGTAACTATACATCTTGGTGCTGTTTACATATTGGTGCATAAAGAGTTTCCTTATTTCATTCTTTTGCAGTTGTGCTCTATTCCATTGAATGGATGAGCCTTTATTTATGTATCAGTCCCCTTTGAAAGAACATCCAGGTTGTTTCCAATCATTTGCTCTGCCCTCTGAAAAAGGAAGATTTCATTCTGCCGTGAGCAGTGACAATGAGACATGCCGGGGAATGTGTGCTGAGTGACCCCAATCTAGAAAGCCCATTTGCTTGCTTCTCTTTTGAACAGTTAGACAGGCCTTTGGAATCTGCTCGGTTATTTTTCTTGCCTTGGATCAAAACTACATGATTGGGAGAATCTATTTCAGTTTGCCCTTTTCCTAAAAGACAGTATGATGCTGTAGTTAAGTATCTAAAGCCAGACAATCTGGGTTCAAGGGCTGGCTCTTCCCACTTACTATTCAAATGCTCTCTATCTCAAAATAGAGATAATAATAGTATACACCTGACAATGTTTTATAAGGCTTAAGTGAGTCAATATACATATCAGTGGCTCTTATTATGTCCAGCATCTTTCAGAGGGTATTTGGTAAGGAGCAACCAAAACAATAAGAGGTATCATTATCTCAAGAAATTACGCCCTAAGTCAGCGGTTCTCAAAATGTGGTCTGTGGACCAATAGTAACACCTGGAAACGTGTGAGAAATGCAAACCTACTGAATCAGAAACTCTGAGGGTGGGACCTAGCAATCTGGGTTTTAATAAGCCCTCTAGGTAATTCTGATGCATGCTATGGTTTAAAACCTATTGTTCTAAAATGTCGGGTTTGGCATCTGAGGGTAGTTTAAAAACATTCAGATCATGGAACACCTAAGAAATCATGTTCTTTGTGGGGCACCATGAATTGGTGACATAGAATTCCATGCATTTTACCGGTGGAAAATATGCCCATATTATTTGTATGCCATTTTTTTTCTTCTCAAAATATATACATATGATTGTTTCCTTTTTTCCCCCTTTTTTTATTTGAGAGAGAGAGAGAGAGAAAGAGAGTCTGCTTGAGCAGAGGAGAAGGGCAGAGGGAGAGAGAGAGAATCTTAAGCAGGCTCCATGGAGTCTGACATGGGGCTTGATCCCATGACCCTGGGATCACGACCTGAGCCAAAATCTAGAGTCAGACACTCAACCAACTGAGCCACCCAGGAACCCCTAGAATTCTTTTCTTTTTAATCACATTTCCAAAGTTTTTCTTTTAGCATTTGTTTGCTACTAGTTTTCTTTTAGCATTTGTTTGCTACTGATAGATTAAATGGTAGCAGGTATTAATATTTAATTAAAATACAGGGAAAAAAATTCAAAATTGAAAAAAATTTCTAACTTTTGAACTCACTCTATAATTGCAAAATGAGACTTGGCCACTGTGATTTAACTTTCGCCATTTTTTTTTTCATCTATGTATTCATTCAGCAAACATTTACTAAGCATTGACTACATTGTCAAAAATGTGCTGAGTGCTTGGAATTCTAGTGAATAAGACAGGCAGGAGGAGGATATGGCCTATCCATTGATCTGTCATATGATCTATCTGCAGAAAATCACAGTCCCATTTGTATTATACCCATATTTTTATGCCGTTGGGGAGAGTTTCTAGAATGAAACAAACCGTCAATGTCCCTATCCATTAATGGTTGTGGACCAGCACAATGGTTTCTTCAATGAAGAAATGTTACTGTCCTATAGCAAAGACCAAGGGCATCAAATAGGTCTGAGGTCAATTCCAGCCAGTTGTCAAGGCTTCCCTGGAGCATTATCTTGAGAAAGATTCTGAGGTATTATGGCCGGGCAGGAAATAGTGCTGTGCACAAAAATGAACCCTTGGAGAGTGTAGCCTTCCTTTTCCCTTGGGATATGGGAGGCTATTTCTCAGCATTTCTTGCATTATAAAATGGTACCTTTTGCCTTGTCTCCCCCTGAGGCTACTAATAATGTTGGGTTTCTCCTTTCTCCTTGTAGTTTCCTTCTCCAAGAGCCATTGGGAATGCCCTGGTCAACTTCAGAGACAGTGAACAGTGTTTCCGATGTCAAATATATGAGCATGGGATGATTTCCTCTGTGGTGTTTGGGCTGAGGCTCAAGTGCCCAGTCCTATTGCTTTCTTCCATTGGCTTTAAGACACCTGGCTTGCTTGTGAAGCAGCGTGAAGCAACAGGATTTGTTTTCCTGAATAAAAGAGCATACACTTTCCCCTTTGCTACTTGGTTGGCAATACACAGATGTCAACAAATGGCCCTTCACCTTCCACCTCCATGTCAATCAGCCACTTGGAATAAACACAAAGAAGATTCCCACTACAAGCTTTGTGTTTCATGCAAGAGAATACAGAGGAGATAAAGTGGGCATTAGAGTCAGGAATTCAGTGGTTGGGCTGGTTCTCCATCTGCTCTACAATTAAAAAGGTGTGTATGGAATTTCTAGATTACTCTTTATTTGCTTACATGCCTCTCTTACAAAAAAAAAAAAAAATCATGAATCCCTATTTAGGATCCATTAGGATCATAGCTCTAGGGAAGTCTGAACCAGATCAATCTGGTTCATTTGGTCTGCTGGAGCTATACTTTGGAATGTGTGGTTCAGAAAAACCTGTTCCATGCTTTAAGAAATGACAATGACCCTGGAACTGCAAAGATTTTTTTTTCCACATTCAATTTCCTTCAAGAAGAGTCAATATGGAAATATTCCCAGGAGATTTCTCCATTAGCTCTGTTGAGAATATCTGGAGATTATATTTATCCCGATTTGCTGAAGACATTAGAAATCATTGTTCTCTTCCCCTAAAAATGTTTTTTCCTTCTCTTTCCTAATATTTTGCTTCTTTATTCAAATCCAACCAACTTCACAATGCTTGCTCATCACTGGACTCTTTGCAGGTATTATTTGGATCTCCTTTTGTTGGCTCTCCTTTCTGAGTACTTCTGTTTTCTATGTAAGTTTATGAGTGCCTCAGACACTGTTTTTAAGCTCTTGCTTTTTTCTTTATACTCATGAAAAATATATTCTGGGGTTATCGCATTTTAAACCCTACCACAAAATGATGATTTTACAACCTTTATAAAGTTGCAAACTGGAAATAAAACCAATGTTTCCCATAAGATAATCAATTGTAAAAACTATTAGTTATCCACCTGATTGATTCAAATTTTAGACCACTGGCACATCTGATTCGCAGGTGGCTGTCAACCAACCCTAATCATAATGGAGACAGGAAGAGAATTGTGTGTTAAGTTAAATCATAGATAACTGTTCTTATAGGAATATCAATTTCCTTCCCTTACCAGAAGTGACACTGAAGAGTAAAATTGACCGGCTTACTCTCATATTGTTTTTCTTCCAAACTTATTTTGGAAAACAGTGAGCAAAGACAAGAGGGGAAAAGAGAGTAAAGGAGATGTGAAAATGCCACGAACTATCCCTAGAGTAAACAAAACAAAACAAAATAAACCTGGATTTTGTTGGGACTTTCAAGACTGTGGACATAATATGCCATGTCCATTCACTGGCTCTAAGCACGGTTTTTACAGCCAGTCATAAAATGGAAAGTAAAGGTTCATTGTGAAACAGTTGGCACACATTTAACAAAGGTAAGACAAGCTGGCACCACTGTAATTTATACCCATTAGCATGGGGTTCGGTGGTGATCTTATGGTAGAGGGCACAGCTAATAAAGAACTTCAAAAGAAGAGAGAACAAATTATGAAATGTTGATTAGTGTAAGCAGTTTACATTTCCAGCTATGGTGAAACTAAATTTAAATTGCAAAGATCCGCAAATATCACTATTAGTTCATATAAACAACCCAGCCATTCTATAAATGGATACAGATTTCACACAATGAATTTTGCCATAAAAAGGAATCAGTTATCATATCTGAAATCGACACTATTTAACTTTGCAAAGGAATGAAATGATAGCTCTTAAGAATACTCAAGAGAGGTTATCTGTCAAATCTACACTTGGAAAGATTTTCCTTGTGAAGACAGAAAATAACTGGATCCCTTTGCCTTGTAATAACCCTCCAGATTTCTAAAAATGGGAACTGACTCCTTAATCCTTATTTTTACAGGTAAAACAATTCCATCCCCATCAGTTTTTTCTTAAAAAACTCGTTTTCCATATCCTTTGTTACTTGGTTATTTTTCTCTGGTTATTTTCCTCATTCCCACTTTTCTCTTAAAAAAGAAAAGGAGGGGGGTGCCTGGGTGGCTCAGTCCATTAAGCATCCAACTTTGGCTCAGGTCATGATCTCATGGTTCCTGAGTTAGAGCCCCCCTCAGGCTCTGTGCTGACAGCAGGAGCCTGGAGCTCCTTTTAATTCTGGGTCTCCCTCTCCTCTGCCTCCCACCGGCTCGTGCTCTCTCTCTCTCTCAAAAATAAATAAACATTAAAAAAAAATCTTTTTTTAAAGAAAAGTAGGTAGGTCTCAGGAAAGGTTCTTCCAAACTTCACCCAGAAGCATTCCCACTTCTTCTAACTCGTGTGGGTTTTTGTCATTAGTTTTGATGGCAATTTCATCAAAAACATAACCAGATACTTTTAAATTCCTAAGAGAAGAGATTTGAACACAAATCAAAGATGACAACTAAACCTCTAAAATTATAATAGCCCTAATCCCTCTGTTAAGTGTACAGAGGGTCTGCAGACCACATGAGCTCACCCTGGAGAACATGCTGTATTTACCTGGGAACCAACTGCTGTACTATGACATGGGCTCTGTGCCTGTCTTCGGTCTTACACCAAGAACTTATACTCTGATGCACAGTAGAGAAAGGGGTACTCAGAATGCTGTGCTGAGGCTACTGAAATCGGTTGCTTTTTAGTGCATTACTTTAGTCGTGAGAACGTTGGGTAAGTCAAGCTCTTTCTGAGACCCCAGACATCAAAGAGAATTCAGTTAAGGGCAATGCTTTGAAGAGCAACAACTATACTATTCTTTACCAGAAGTTGTGTGAAATGTAGGTTTGGCCCATTTATTTGTGTAATTCTTTTTTTTTTTTTAACGTTTATTTTTGAGAGACAGAGAAAGAGAGGGAGAGAGAGAGAGAGAGAGAGAGCTATTGGGGGAGGATCAGAGAGAGGCAGACACAGAATCCAAAGCAGCCTCCAGGCTCTGAGCTGTCAGCACAGGGCCGATGTGGAGCTCGAACCCATGACCCTCGAGATCATGACCCGAGCTGAAGTTGGACGCTTAACCGACTGAGCCATACAGGTGCCCCTATTAGTATGATTCTTATGCACATTTCAAATGCCAAGGAAATCTGTTGAGAAACGTAGATTTGACCATTTAAAACTTGTACGTCCTGGTATTTTGTTTGTGGACAGCAGATTGCACCATGGTATAAACTGAAGCATCATGTTAGTTGCATCGCGATGGCAGCACCAGCCATGCTCCTCAAAAGTTATGGAATAAATACACACAACTGTAAAATTCTTGGTAGTCAAACCAAAGCAGAGACTTGACTTTGTCTAACCAGAGAGACAATACTTCAGAACTGAAAGGAGTGCTATAAATCCAAAGTTCACAAACTCCTATTTTTTTATCACATGTCTTTCAAGTACCTTACTGCTCCAAGTGTGGTGCCCATACCAGCAGCATGGACATCACTTGGGAGCTCGTTAGAAATGCTACCTCATTTTGTATACACAGTGGAATACTATGTGGCAATGAGAAAGAATGAAATACGGTCTTTTGTAGCAACGTGGATGGAACTGAAGAGTGTTATGCTAAGTGAAATAAGTCATACAGAGAAAGACAGACACCATATGTTTTCTCTCTTATGTGGATCCTGAGAAACTTAACAGAAGACCATGGGGGAGGGGAAGGAAAATAAAAAGATTAGAGAGGGAGGGAGCCAAAGCATAAGAGACTCTTAAAAACTGAGAATAAACTGATGGTTGATGGGGGATGGGAGGGAGGGGAGGGTGGGTGATGGGTATTGAGGAGGGCACCTTTTGGGATGAGCACTGGGTGTTGTTTGGAAACCAATTTGACAATAAATTTCATATTAAAAAAAAAGAAATGCTACCTCGGATTTACTATATTTGCATTTTAACAAGATTTCCAAGAGATCTGGACATACATTAAAGTTTGGGGAATACTACTTCATAGATGACTTTCTAAAGTAAATTTTACCTGCAAAATGATTTTATCCTCTTAAGCTCCCTTTCCAGGCAGTTAAAAGCACTAATTTAACAAAAAACATAGCAATGAAAAATCTCTTGTAGAGTCATCAGCAAAGCTTTCTGTCTTTAGAACCATAGGATGGCCTACTTCACCCAAGGGCTAAGATCAGGGGGAAAAAAAGAGTTTAAAAAATAGCTCTTGGCAAAACATCAGATATTCCCTTCCATGTCTTACCTTGTCTAGTGAGGAATCTCCCTAGAATCAGCTTCTTTATTTCACACATCTTCTACCATTGAGAGTCTAGAAAAACTTCAAAGGAGGACCAGGTGCTCTAAGACTAACAGGTGTTTATTATTATAATTTAATTTACTGAAAGAATTTAGTTCCATAGCAGTCCTAAGGAGATTGTGAACCCAACTGGAAGAGTAAGGAGCCTACATGCATACTCACCAAAGATCAACTCTACCCTACAACTCATAGCACATTGACCTTAAAAAGGTGAATGGAGGGGAGAAGATTCTATCACCAAGAGTTGTGCGGGGTTCTAACTTGAGCCCCTTCCTTTGAAATGCTCAATGGCTTCCAAGCCAGCTTGTAGTTTAGTTCTCTCCTGTGGATAGAACATTTTACGAATAGTGGCATAGTTTCTTATGGTAAAGGGCAGATATCTACAGACTAGGTTTCAAAGGATATGGAAAATAACTTCTCACAATTCTAGGTTATTTTCACTGGGGACCCTACAGCAATTGGTGGCCAGTCTTGCTAGTTCCCCAGCCCATCCCTTTCCAGAAAGTACTTAGGCATTTTAAGGAAATGTGCTCTTAAATCCTTCTGGATTTTTCTGCCCAGCGTATGTCATGTGGCAATGTCTGCAGAGAGTAGTCTGACGATGAGTACTATACATGATTCCTTAGAGTAGTGCTTCCTGAAAAGCGGACCAGAGGACAACCGTATCTGAATCATCTGGAGTGCTTGTTCAAATGCAAGCTCATGAATCTCCAGATCTAGTAAATCAGAATCCATGGAAGCTGGGTCTTAGAATCCACATTTTGAACACACTCCTGGGGGATTTTTTTTTTTTTTTTTTTTTTTTGCATGTAAACTACTGCTCATAGTTTGAAATGTGCTGAATTTTGGACTATGAGAGCACTTCAGTCTGCATAGTATTCTATAACTATCTCCAACATTTCACTTCTGGTTTGAATGAGCCTGAGGTATCTCACTATCTTAAGGAATCTCAACCCAGCCTAGGTTATTTCTCCATGTAGAAGTGTTAGAGGAAGAAACAAAGTGTATCAGTGGATACCCTAAAACACTGAAATGCTTCCCTGGTGATTTAAAGTTTGTTTTTATTTATTTTGAGAGAGACAGAGCACATGCATGCAAGTGTTGGGGAGGGGCAGAGAGAGAGGGAGAGAGAGAATCCCAAGCAGGCTCCATGCTGTCAGCATAGAGCCCAACATGGGGCTTGATCAAACCCACCAACTACGAGATAATGACCTGAGCCAAAATCAAGAGTCGGACCCTTAACCGACTGAGCCACCCAGGTACCCCTGCTTCCCTGGTGATTTAAATTGTGGCTTGGTGTATCTCCAACCCAGGTTCTCTCTGCCCAGCCAAAAGATGTTTCCACAGGCAGGTTCTCTTGAACTGTGGGATTAGAACAATCACTGAAAGACAGAAGTGATATGTCAGCTAGATGGATTGAAGAAACCCCTGAACTTTCACCTAGACTACCTACAAACATACAGCATTTCAGTTAGGTAACTAGTTGGTCCGTGCCTGAACTCACTTTGCAACTGATTGATCATATCTTGGGTTGTTTCAGAATTTGCACCAGAATTATGCTTTCATTTCTTAATTTCTACACCGAGAAATGAGTAGGTTTGAATTTTCCATCAGTTCTGGTCAAGAGTGCCTATTTACCAAGCTCTAAACTCACTGTGTTCTCATCACATTATTGGTGTGTTGTTTTTTTTTTTTGTTGTTTTTTTTTTTTTTGTCTTTCCCTGGTAGAAAGGGAACATTTAAATGAATAGTAGAATAAAAAGGTTATCCAGAAAGAGAGCCATTGCAATCATTGTTTAGAAGTGTTAATGCACATTTTCATTTAAGCTCCAAAAACAACAAATCAACTAGCACACATTTTAAACCACTTGTATAGTAAAAGAGTTCTTTTTAAATTCTCTGATTCTTATCAACATAAGTTCAGTTTTCCACTGAAATCAGCAATGAGGTAACAAATTTCTGGCAGGGTTTTCCCATCAATCTATACACCCAGCCCAGATTCATAAGCCATTATCTGGACACCTACATATTATGATCAATAGTTAACTGCCTCATTTTTACTTAAGGTGAGATTTCCTCTTTGAGGGCTTGCATTTTTTTAAAAAAATCCACAAAGAATTGGGGCGCCTGGGTGGCTCAGTCAGTTAAGTGTCTGACTCTTGGTTTTGGCTCAGGTCATGATCTCATGGCTCATGAGATCGGGCTCTGTGCTGACAGCGTGGAGCCCACCTGGTATTCTATCTGACCCCTTTCTCTCTCTCTCTCTCTCTCTCTCTCTCTCTCAATATATAAACATTAAAAATTTATTTAAAAAATATATAAAGAATTAAGTTTCACTTCAAAGGAGTAATATAAAGAATGCTATGCTTGGCCCAAGAACTAAATCATTTCCATCCTCATGAAAAGCAGACAACCATAGGTATATGTCCAGCTCCTAATAAGTAGCCATCAATTCTTTTCCCCTAAAATGACTAATTTTTGTCCCTATAAACTACTGAGAACTAACTATATTCAGAATGAGACAAGCTTGGCATTTGCATGACAGGAAGTAAACACATGAACTTTGAGGGTAATGTAGCCACTGTCACATCTTAACCCTTTGTTCTTTGTGCTCTCAATATCATTGATATGTAAACAGAGATTTATTCTGGATGAGGCAAGAAAGATTTTAGTCGCCTCAACGAGCTACTTACTTAGTATTGTTGTTTCTGGGTCTGAAGTGTTACTGGCCAATTCATTTAGAATGTTTTAACACAACTTTGTGTGTTCAAATGACAAAAGGGTAAATGGTGTGTGATAGCTAGTCAGAGGTAGGGAAAAAATGGCTCTTTTCAATATAAGCTTTGTGAAGTACACGTTTACAGTTGGATGGGAGTGAAGAAGTTGCTGCCTGAGCATTAATGACACTACATGGAGACAAAGCGAGTGCTTAGTCCAAGTTCACAGTACTCCCAGCAAAGGTGGGCAGTTCTCACTGGTCATCAGTTTATGAAATTACTAAGGACTTCTTTGCCCTTAATTTCCTAAAGGAATGGCAGGAAATGAAATCAAGAACCCTCACTATGTAATAAATCAAAAATACACCTTTGCAAGTAAGTTGAGCAATTTGCCTCAAGTGATGTAATTATTCCATGCTGAGCCTAGATTAAAAGTCAGAACGTAGAGAGGCCTGGGAAGAGAGCATAGTGTGTGTTCTCTGGGTCCACACTTCATCAAACAGGATCTCACATCATTCTTGCAAGAATCCTATGAGGTAAGTTTTCTTACATCCGTTTTACAGGTGAGGAAATAGGGACTTGGTGTGGGTCCTTTGGCCACCTTCACACAGTGGGAAAACTTCAGAACCAGGAACCGAACGCAGCCTTCTCTCTTTAAAGCCCGAATCTCGTGTTTCCCCAAGTGTAATGCACACTCCGCTCCTTTAGGCGGTACAAGGAATCAAACCAGTGCAGTTCTCCACTATACCCTGAGTGAGAATCACCTGTGAAGCTCGTTAAACTGTAGAACCCCCACACCCTTCCCCAGAGCTTCTGAGTCAGCACCACCCAGGTGATTCTGAAGCAAGTGTTCTGATGGTCTCACCGTGAGAAACACGCACTAGGGATGAAAATGTAATTAGCACTACGAACCCACTTCACAGGCATTTTCCTTTTCAAATAAACTTAAAAAAAAAAGTGAGGGGGTGGATTTTAAACTCACACGTTATTGTTTAAATTTCACTGTATGTAAAAAGAAGAAATGATAGCGGAGGTGGGGGCAGATCTGACAAAGATCCTAGAGGTGGTACTCGAAACACTGGGTTAGCAGGTGAACAGCCTATGACCGCTACTCAGGTCTACGAACAGAACTCTGCTGGCCACCCAGCAGCCCCTCAGAGTGCCTCAGCCCATCGTAGACTGCTCCCTCCCTCCAAAAATAACCACTACCTGAGATTAAAAGCAATCATTTCCTCGGAATTCTTTCTAGTTTTATCGCCCAAGTGTCCATCCTGAGATACTGTCATGTAATCTTACCCATTCTTTAAAATAATCTTCCATTCTTTAAAATCTGGCATATATTTTCAATCTCTTTTAATCTACTGGTTATCCTTTTTCTTTCCCCTTACAATTTATCTTTTGAAAAAAAATCTCAGACTAACTGAAGTTTCCCATAGACTGGATTTTGCTGATTGCACACCCTTGGTGCAGTTCATTTTGTTCCTGTCCTTGATATCTCCTGCAAATTGGTAGCTGGGCCCAGAGACTGATCAGATTCAGTTTGGCAAAGCTCTAGATAGTGTATTCTTCCAACAAGTGGCATATAATGTCTGATGTTCGCTCCTTTTTGATGTAAGCAGCCATTGATTCAATGCCTGGATCTATTAATTCATTAGATGTTACAAAATTGTGACAATTCTGATTGTATCATTTTCTTTTCATTTGTTAGCTCTAACAATCTTATAAGGAGATATGTGGTGGTATGGTTCACAAAGGAAAGGTAGATAAATGCTTGATTTTGTTTTCTTTTACCTACCCAGTTTTTAAAGCAACAAATCAGTCCCTGTTATCTTCAGAATGGGCTTCAAGCCTTCGCAATTCTTACCAAATTTGAAGCTCAAATTGATCGTTGGGAGCCATGTCTTCAAGGTGGTGCCCAAGTCCATTAGACATGACCCTACTGGTCTTTGATAGCTTCTTGGCTACCTGGCATTACAAGATCTTCCAGGCTCATCTTGTGTGTCCCCTGCCCCAGACTTGGAATCAGTCATTTGCCAATAAATCCTGGTTTCTTTTAGAGGAGAATAGTATTTCTAGACCACATCTGGACCCTAGGAAAACTCATTGTTTCAGAGGTGGTTATTATTTCTAGAGCTTTTCAGTGAACAGAGCTAAGAAACACACACACCAAATATGCACATATGTTTTTTAAAAATACAATACCTCATAGATTCATACTATAGTGCATACCTAGGACAACAAGATTTTCACAGGGTTCACGGGACAATAGTTCTCGAGTTCTTCCATGTTGATTATAAACTTCATGCCCTTTTTTACTTGAAAGTCAGTTTTGCTAGATATAAAATCTTGGCACACATTTTCTTTCCTTGAGTGTCTTTCTTTATTTTATACCATTTCCTTCTGGCACAAAGAATTGTTGTGCCACAAAGTCTGATGGCAACCTAATTGATTTTCCTTATATGTCATATGCTTTCTTTGTCCACATACACAAAGGATTAGGATTATTTTTTTAAGCTCAGTGATTTTGTGAGAATTTTTCTTTACAGTTCAGTAATTTTACAAGAATTTTTCTTCGTGTTGGTCATTCTGGGTTGATACTCTAAGGTTCACAGTGTGCTTTTTAAAATGTTGTTTCTTTTTTTTTTTTCTCTGTCTTTCAGAAACATTTTCTGGAATTTTTGTATTTGTTCTCTTCTTGCACATTGGTTGTCTTCTTTAGGAATTCCTAGTATCTTCAGGTTTTGTTTTCTTTGCCTGTCTTCAAATGTCTGCCTTATTATCTTGAATCCTTTTTATTTCTTTCATCCTTTATTTTCAAACTTTAAAATTGTCCTCCTTTTCACCTTCTGCTCCTTCACTGGCATTTCCTCTAATTTAGTGTTCATTTTTACTTTTATTAAAAAATTTTTGACACCTATCCTCCATTCTATGACTTTTTTAAAGTGCAACTGTTGTTGTTCTTTCGTGTTCTGAATAATTTTCTTAAAATATTTAGCTTGCCTTTGAAATAGTACGTTATAGATTTTATCTTTTTTTTTTTTTTTTACTTATTTCTTTCCGGTATGATTTATTACCTGTAGAAATGTTATTCTGCTCTCAATACTCTTTTTTCTTTTGATAACTGTGTGTAGAATTTGACCTTAAAATTTCTGCTACTAATTCTTACATAAAATTAGCTTCCTGAACTTTTAGGAAGGGTTTTGGTTCATACAAATTTTCTAACTTCACAGAGATCTCTCTTCTGTTGTTTTTGTAGATCGTTTGAAATATAGACACATATGGCAGCTTCAAGTACCTGACCAGTACTCCTCAAAACTGCCAAGATCATAACAAACAAGGAAAGTTTCAGAAACTGTTATAGCCCAGGGGAGCCTAAGGAGGCGTAATAAGTAAATGTAATGTGGTATCCTGGATGGGATGAAACAGAAAAAGGACATTAGGTAAAAACAAAGGAAATATGAATTAAGTACAGACTTCAGTCAATAATAATGTATTATTATTGCTTCATTAATTGTAATAACTGTTAAAGATGTTAATAATAGGGGAAACTGGGTGGGAAGTATATGGGAACTCTGTACTGTCTTCTCAATTTTTCTGTATCTAAAATTTTATTTCTAAAAAATGAAGTCTAGTTTTCATGCACACATGTGCATTCACACACACACACACACACACACACACACACACACACACACACAGGGCAGCTTGCTTTCTAAGATTTCCTGGCTCTGTTTTCCCCACCCATCCACTTTTATCTGAACCCTCTCTTTTCTGCACCTCTTCACTGTGAGGTCCTGCACTGGGAGAGAGCCCTGGAGGGTCAGTCTTAAGTCTTAACTGGGGCTATATTGCCCCAGTTACTGTAAACCTTAACATGAGAAATTTGTACCACCAGCAATTGTCCTGACAAAGTCAGCTGTTATCAAAATGATCTGCCTTTAGTTCCCAGTTTCATCTTTTTGGGGGCTCATCCATTATTCTCATATTTATCAAATCCAGCCCCATTACTTCCCTCTGTTTTCTTTTACACAGATGTCAGAAAGATACCGATCGTGCAGCTCATATTCTAGGGGTCACTGGTTTACCTTGTTCCCCGGATTTTTCATAGTTGTCCATGGATTTTTAGTTTTATGATCTAGTTGCTGTGTTTTTTTTTCCTTATAGTTTCTGATCTTGAGTTTCCATGTACATATTCATTCATATAGCATACAATTCACCCTGTGTTTTTTTGTGGGGAATTTAGGAAGACCCCCAAATCATGCTGCCACCATTTTCCCAGCATTCCAAAAACAAACTTTAAGGCCATCATCAACATTATAGAACTGAGATAATGAGGATTTTTATTATGGTAGAAGATCCAATGGCTTGTTTAACTATAGACAGGCTAGAATGTGCTGTGGGTGGTAAAGATATGGTTCTGTGTTTTTCCACGTGTTTCAAAGCAGAAACTCAAGGACTTCCTGTCACCTGTGGCATATAACCAGTTCACAATTACTGACGGTGCTGTCTACGAAGGCAGCGGCAAGGACATTTGAAACGCATCAATCATCCCGATGATCTCATTCATGTTACTTTACTGAATTTCTCCTGGTTGATCGGTCTTTGAGGAGTACAAAGAAAATCCAAAACACACATGAGTGTGATTTCATCACCTTCTGCCAGGACATGATGCCTGTGTGGAATTTTCCTCCTGTCACCCAGGAAACACAGCTTTACACTGGAGATCCTCTCAATGAGGCAAAACTTAGGTGACATCAGAACAGTTGACATACTGGGAAATAATACACCTTATTTCCAGGGGCCAGTTTTTAAAATTTCTTAAAAAACAAAACAAAACACTCTCCAGGTCTTTTTTGAGGTTATTTCTCCCTTTCATAATTTGGGGGGGGGCGTGGAGGAGGTGCATAGAGGCTGTGTTATCATCTTGAAGAAAATTTTCCAGGCCTATCTGACAAGAAGGCTGTATTTTCAGCCCAGACCCCATGAACCTGATTTTACTACTATCTTAGATAGACACTTTTAACAGGGCCTGCTCACATAACAGTCTATAAACTACTAACTTAGCAAAATTAAACTTGTTAGAAAGAATCCACTCAACTTCCAACAATTTCTTCCCTAAAGTATTAATAAGTCTCAACATAAACTTATACAAATTACACTCTTCTGTCTGCCCTTGACCTTTCTTTAGGCAAAGTGCTAAAAAAAGGCAGCCAAGAAGAGGAAGTAACAGGAACCCTCACTTAATCCACAGCCTGGATAATCAAACCCTAAATAAAGGATATAATATTTTATTTTAAAGCTGCAACTAGACCTTGTTGGAATTAGACAGGGCCTCTTTCTCCCCAGAACATTCTAAGGACGAGAGGCCACCCTCAGAATGCCACCCTAACACAAACTGATCCCCATACACATCACTAGTCATGGTTTGTTTTCTTATATGGCAAAAGTTTATTTTATTTCGCTGCTCCATCAAAATTTTTTATCTCATTTATCATACAGTTCCTGCCTGGTGTGTTTTGCCAGAACTAACATGCATGAAAATTATGTTAATGGGCCTTGGACTGGTTTTAATGTACTTCATATAATCAAGAAACTAAACAAACAGAAAGGGCTCTGAAAGGTGCTCATTCTACTCAGAAGAACTGCTTGCTCTTGTAAGACACGTTTTTGAGGAGAGTACCTGCCAAGGATCAAACCACCAGCAATTCCCTTAGAAAAGACCTGTTTATTGAAAGAAGAAAATAGACTAAGGGACTTATCATTGTATCCCACCCCATCAAGTACCCTAGGTTTCCATTAACCAGTGGCGGTTTCATGGAGAGAGACTGGGAAGTGATTTGGAACGGATTCTTAACACGAAAACTGACCAAAAGAAAAATTAAGTTTCGATTTTTGAGGAGAAGCCAGCTTGGTGAAAATCGTCCATTGCTTGAGGAATTCAATGTGTGTGTACACAAGGATGTCACTATAATGCTGGCCCGGTGGTCTACTTCCAAAGCACACTGACGTTGGGAAAAGCGATATTATAAAGAGGTCTTTCTGCTACTTTTGAGAATTGAATATCCTAGGATTTAGTACAAGATGGACCCACATTATCATAAATTTTCCTCCATAAATAAGTTTTATAGAAAAAATTCCATTAAGCTTGCTGAAGAACTGAAACTTTGAGGATGAGTTTCAAATAGCTTTGTGATATTGCTTTGAATATTTATATCTACATACTAATTTTTTGTAAACAGCTGCCAAAAAATTTCTTGAGAGCCAGGAGTTGGGCTAGTCTCTGGGATACAACAACAACCGCATACACACAACTCCTTTATTAGCAATGTAAAAAGAATGCTAAAACCAGATAGAATCTATGTGTCTGAAATGAAAATAAAGACATTGGTCTGCAATTTTTAGTCATTTAAATGATAGTATCAGATAGACTGGTTGCCCAATCAAACCTATAGAGTTGGACTGTGGTTAAAAATGGCTGAAGTATGTGATCTCTGAATGATTGCGATATGTAAAATATGTAACCCTTATTCTTATTTTGGATAGCATCCAGGACGTTGAGGTCATTTCTGCCCCAGTGACAGGAGGACCTCTGCGCTTTTCACAGGAGAAATGTCTGTTTTGTTTTTGTCTAATCTGTTTTCCATTGAGAAGAAGAACTATTTTGCTTCATGAAGAATAAGAAGGCAAAAACACAGCTGGACATCACCAAGCTCAGAGGGGCCGGCTGTAAATGTGAGAGCTGGCAGTGGGGGCGGGTTGCCAAAGCAGGACCCTGGAGATTGAAAGCTGGCAAAGAGTCTGTAAGCAAAGGGGGCTGAAACATGATATCATTTCAATAAAGCACCCTGTCAATATGGCTCACCAACAGCTAAAACTCCACAATTGGAACTTTTGTTCTTTGACTCAATTAAACAAGGCTTTGTCTATGGAAATAAAAACACCCTTGAAGAAAGATAGCACATGAAACTTACCGTTTATTTGGCACTTCAATTCAATATATGAGTCAAACTCTTTCTTTACTGTTTGTTTAATACGAGTAGCGGGCAGGGGTGTAGGGGTGGAAGCAGGGCAACAGTGGTGAGATAGAAAGAGAAGGGATAAAGGCTGAGAAGACCCCTGGGATCGAAAGGGAAAATAAACCCTGAAGGAGTGAAATAATAGAAATAGAAGTATAAGTAAAAATAGAAATGGAAGCCAGATCTTAACCATACACTCTCCCCCTTAGGCATCTCGCTAATAGTTCTCCAGGTAGAACAAGGTAATAATCCCTTTCTACAATGTTCAACCATGTGACAAATAGCAGTCTATAAGTACGCCATGTTTTTAAAAAGATGTTGACCAATTGTACCTCCGCAAGAGTATGACTAGGGAGATGAGAATCATGCAGGATCTTTGAGGAGACTAAGTATGGTTGGCTAGCAAAGATTTAGCAGAAGCATGATAATTAAGTTTGTGAAGGGCAGGAAGGCAGATAAAGATGTACACTGAGAAGTGTTGCCCTTGATAACACATATAAGACCAATGAAAGGAGCTAGATTTGGGATCAGTGTAGAATTTTCAAATCCTCAAAAAAGGAAATGAACTCCTTCACAAAATAGTGAGGGCCTTATCTCTAGATGTACTCAAAAGTCAGTTGCTGAGTATTCATTAAAGTTATTATAGAAAGGATTTATATTAGTGAGAGCTCTCAGTTGAAAGTGACAAAAACTAATTTAATTTAGGTGGCTTAAGCAAAAAGGAAATTAATTGCTTCAATATAATTCTAGATTCAGCATAGATGGATTCAGAAGCTCACATAGTATCATCAGGAATCTCTATCACTTGGTTCTCCCTGCCTTTGTGTTGGCTTCATACTCAGGCACGTCATTCCTCAAATGGTGGCAAAGAGGACAACCTACAGCTTCAGTCTTACACTACATCAGCTAAACAACAGGAATGGAAGGAGTTTCTTCTTTCTTGATGGCACCAGCAATTGCTGGAATTCACTCTAGCTACAGCTAAGTGCCTCCTCTGAACCTATTTTTATGGAAATGGGAAAGCAGCAGTCCCACGAGCCAGAACTAAGTCACGTGATTGCCCTTGCACAGTTCTTGGTGGCCATGGGCATGGAGCACCCTCTTTGGCCAGGCCTGGGTCACATCCACACCCTTAGACCAGGAGAGGAGGGTGGGCTGGAGTCAACAATCCCTCCCTCCTAAACCATGTGGACTGAGAGCTGCCAAAGGAAAATCAAGATGCTATTATCAGAAAAGAGGGAGGAGTTTCAGGATAGACAAAAATAACAGTTATCCTGTAGCAAGGATAGGAGACAGGCCTACAAAACTTTTATAGCCTTTTCCAGTTAAAATTGGGTTTACTGCTAAATACCATTTGCTAAATTAAGAACTAGGTACTCATTCTATAATTTAGAGCCAAACTGTTGACTTTTAGTTACATAATCCCTTAGATATACAGTTACATCAACTCAGAAAGCAAATTATTCCAGCAATAGCCTGTTAATCACCTCCCTTTGTAAGATGTAAGACAGAAACCAGTGGTGTGCTAGCCAAATGACTGTTGGAAAATAAAGCCCCGATGTATAGTATTTGCCAATTTCCATGGTGTAAATACTCCCAGAAAGGCCAGTTTCAAACTATCAACATGAAGTCACTAAAAACAGAGTTGGGAAGAGATGCACACATTGATCACTCCCGAGTTGGTGCCGTCCCCTCCAGCACACGACTTGACAAGACCGAATAAGTGTTCCAAGCTCATGAAAAATGATCTCAGATGATGGAGTCCAGTTTTTTTGTTTTTTGGGTTTTTTTTTTACGTTTCATTTGAGGATACGGTAAGAGACTGAATTTAAAATATGGCCTAAAATATGCAAATTAAGTCTATCAATGTCCCTACAGTGGCTACTATTAACTATTACAGTAGATATTTTCAACACAATATGGAATTTCCCAGTAAGCTCTTCATAAAATAGTTCTCTTTTTTTTTTTTTATGATTTAACCTGAAGAATAATGAAAAAAAAAAAAAAACAGAGGCATTGCTAGTTGGTGACTAATTATGATGCCTCCAGACTTGTTTCAAAAACCTAAGACCCTTCCCCACCTAACAAAAACCGGGATACTTTTTGGCAAAAAGAACCAAATCTAATGGGAAATAAAACACGTCTGCAATAGTTTATCAATGACTTGATTTGCTCTGTGACAAATGCAAAAATTCCACAAAAACAAATACAACTATGTATCAAGGTACATGGCAGGCATTCGGCAAGAGGGGAAGAGACCATGGGAGCTGGCACAGAAACTCAATAGGAGAGTCATTCCTTACAGGATGAGAACACATTAAAGGGACCTCTAGCAAAGCTTTTTATTATGTTTCCTCCAGAAGGTCTCGGTTCAAACTTCCAGCATCCCACATTCCAAATAGACCACTGCAGTTATTTTAAAAGGAATTACTTATAATTTAACCTTTTCAAATATTGCAAAACAGAGTATGGGTAAATATATATTTCTTAGTTTGTTTATAGTATCCTGTTGGAATTTTAGAAATTGATTTTGTCCTCACTGTCAGCAGCCTCAACTATTTAACCATTCTGAACTGTGAAAAAGGCAATTTCAGGTCAACACTTGGAAACAGTAGTAGTTAACAATTATGTAACCCTTACTTTGTCCCAGATGCTGTTCTATTTAATACAGGCCCTTTGATGCACTCACTCAACAAAGAGTGTTGCACCAGACTGAGGTCCATAGCCCCAGAGAGTGGGTTCCAAGAGGCCATCCAAACCAGTAAGGACTGACTTCAAGGGTCAGGAGCTGAAGCCAAAACCAAGTGGTGCACAGATAGAATGGAGTGAGAGAAGTAGGAGGCCGCTGAGCGAGGCCAGGCACAGGATCTTCCCTTTTTTCACATGCTCATGTGGCTTGTCCCACTTATCATGCCATAGATGGAACAAATACAGAATCCCTTTTTGAAAAGTAGAAATCTGAATTTTAAAATGGGTAGATTAAAAAAAATCTGTGGGGAAGGTATTTTTATGGAAACCATAAAACCCAAAAACTGTACAAGGAAAGATTGATCTATTGAATTTGTCTCAAAATTTAAACTTCTGTAGGAAAAAAATACCATGAAGAAAGTAAAAAAGACAAACTTGAATTAAACTTTTGTAATACATACTGCTTGTACAGAAAGATATAAATCAGTAGAGAGAAAGAAAGAAAGAAAGAAAGAAAGGGAAGGAGGAAAGGCAAAAGAAAGAAAGGCAAAAAAGAAAAATAAGCAAAAGACAAATGTGAAAATCTTCTAATAATTTTATATACACCACTCATAATTTTAAAATATACACATTAGGGGCACCTGGGTGGCTCAGTGGGTTAAGTGTCCAACTCTTGATTTTCAGCTCAGGTTGTGATCTCACAGTTCTGTGCTATAAGCACAGAGCCTGCTGGGGATTCTCTCTCTCTCCCTCTGTCTCTACCCTCCCCCCACCCCTGTTCACATGCACACATTCTCTCTCTGTCTCTGTCTCTCTCAAAATAAATAAACATTAAAAATATTTTAAAATAAAAACACCAGTCATAATTTTAACAATGCAAATTAATACAACAATGAAGTATTCTTTTGACCTACACATTTAAAATTAAAGCAAGCATGTCAGCAAGTGTGTAGTAAGAGATAAATTACGAAACTTTTCTCGAGGACAATTTGGCAAAACATCAAAATTCTAAATGCATATATCCTTTGACTTTGCAATTTGGTTGAAATCCAGAATCCAGAATAATAATAAATCAATAAAATCAGGATTTTGACTAATGAAGAAGCAAGCCACCTAAAAATGAACACTATTGTTCCTAGACGATTGATGATGTAATTTATAATACGAGAGAATGTGAGCCTTCTTGGACTGGCCTGATGGATAGCAGGTCAACTTAGAAGAATATTTATGAGCAGAGGTAATAACAAATTCTGAGCCTACTTTGATCTGTGATTTGGTTGAATTGGTTTTTCCTTTGCCCTCCCTTAGGCTGATCATTCGGAAGAAACCAAGGCCACTCAACACCCATAGGTTAGCAAGCTAAGAGCAGCACTGTATCAGAGGTCGGGGAGGACAGAGAGAATGTGATGCAGGGTGGCAGAAACAGCAAATGCTATGTGACTGCATGGGTGGGAATTTGGCTTCACAGAAGCATATTACCTGACAGGGGCCTTGAACAGAAAGAGCAGAGACTTGGAAAAGCCAGTCCAAGGGTAGGGAAGAGCAAGATCAAGAGTCAGGAATGGGCAGAAAAACTTGAGACTTAAAGACAAATCTAGGAGATATTGGACCAGGAGCGAGGAAATTCTTAGCATTTATCTATAACCATCAATACATCAAGGAAAACAGAGACCCTGGGTCTTAAGATATCCTATATGAGTGGGTCCCAAACTTTATCCATTCATGACCTTCCCTCCAACTTCTTGCCATATTGGACAACAGGTGTACTTGCTCTAAATTTTTCCTTTGGGTCACTCCTTTTGTATTTAGCCTTGTCTCAAGGAATAATACCCATGAAATAATACGTTTGCATATTAAAAATAGTTCTTCAAATACATGTTAAGTAAATATACAGCTGAGAAAATGTTTTTAATTTTTTTTAACGTTTATTCATTTTTGAGAGACAGAGAGAGATGGAGCGTGAGTGGGGGAGGAGCAGAGAGAAAGGGAGACACAGAATCCGAAGCAGGCTCCAGGTTCCAAGCTGTGAGCACAGAGTCTCATGCAGGGCTCGAACTCACGGACTGTGAGATCATGACCTGAGCTGAAGTTGGATGCTTACCTGACTGAGCCACCCAGGCGCCCCCGCTAATAGAGTGTTTTAAAAAGCTCACTGTATACCACCTAATATACTGACATGTGAACCAGCAGAGTGACACATATCCCACCTTGAGAAATGCTGGTCTTCAGATAGAGTCACTTAGGAACTGATGTGAAAGCTGTCATTTGTTCCTGTGTACATCAAATATGACAACCTAGGCCAAACATGAAGTGTGAAAGTGAGGATACCAGATGGCATTTTTAAACCTTGCTGAAGCATAACTTAACATACTATGGTACGATGAGAAACTAACATTTTGGGGGCAGCTACTGTGGGTAGTACATGTGCTGGTTATTTAAAATATCTTCTGAATGGACATGGAAGTTTCACAAAATCAAGTAATATAACCAAGCAAGTGACCTCCATGTACAAACACCTTCATATTCCCAACCCCTGACAGCCTGATATTAAATATCATTTCAAAGTAGTTTAGGCTCAGTTTTACTCCCAACCTTTGAGGAAGGTTGTTGGATCTCACTTGAAAGGATGGCCATCCTTTAAGGAGGAAGACCACAATACCACAAGAAACGAGGAAAGAAAAATATATAACCTTCAATTACCTTACAACATTTACTAAAGGCGGGAGAGGTTTCAAAACAGTGTGACAGCCGGCTGGAGTCATGGCGTGGTTTCTCCTTTATCTGTTTATTTGCTTAAGGTACATGTATTCACATCTCCCACCAGTCCTATCATTTTCTGAGCGACCAAAGATTTTTAACCAGGCTTGTAATTGTGGCAGTATGGACCCCTCTTCATGGAAAACGAAATGACTTATCTTCCATGGGTCAGAGAAAGGAATCAGGGAAGCATGGTTGTCTTAGCCTCCTGGTTAAATGAGCTCTGATTTGGGGGGTTGGGGCAGAGTGTGATTTTATTCTCCTGTTTGTCCCTACACCATACAAGAGCCCTCTTCTTTATGTGTCCAGCGAGGATGAGGTAGGCCGGGGCTGAAGGTGCCAGGGGAAGCATGTTGTGGGGCACTTGGAGAGAACAACCAAAATGATTAAACATTTCGGAAGCTGTCCTCACGATGACAGAAGCAAAAGAATTTAGATCGATTGTGCCTTCAGAGAAGAAGGTTGTGAGGACAGGGATATGACTCTCCATCCTAAGGGATAGGGATGGTTATTGACAGGCACATGGCAAGGATCCGTCAACCACATGCACACGAGTGGAGCAACACTGAACTTGACGGGAGGTGTTTCTTGTGAGCTGCAATTCCCTGACTGCTTTCTAGAACATCACCAGTATACGAGAGGCAGGGCAGCAAACAGTGTAGGCACACAGACTCTGGAGCCAGACTTAGTCTCAGTTCCCTTGCCTGTAAAATAACAACAATAAACGTGCCCACTTCACTAAGCTTCCGTGAGGATTATATCTGTTACTATATGTAAAATGCTTGAACCACTGCCTGGCACATGGTTAGTGCTACGTGTTTGTGATTGTTGTTTTGTTAGTGTAATATTAACCATAAGTACTTGCTCCATTTCCATCAATATTAACAAGTTTGGGGATTGGTCCTGAAATAATACTATGGTATGGTGACAGATGATAGCTATACTTGTGGTGAGCATAGCATTAAAAAAGTTTGGAGAGGGGCGCCTGGGTGGCGCAGTCGGTTAAGCGTCCGACTTCAGCCAGGTCACGATCTCGCAGTCCGCGAGTTCGAGCCCCGCGTCGGGCTCTGGGCTGATGGCTCAGAGCCTGGAGCCTGTTTCCGATTCTGTGTCTCCCTCTCTCTCTGCCCCTCCCCCGTTCATGCTCTGTCTCTCTCTGTCCCAAAAATAAATAAACGTTAAAAAAAAAAAAAAATTATAAAAAAAAAAGTTTGGAGATTCAATTAAAGGGCATGAATTGGAGGTAAGATGTTGAATAAAACAAAATGTGTTACTGCGGGGGAGTGGGGATTTTATCCTTTAGGGTTGACCTATGTTTGTTGTTTCAGACAGCTTTTCTGAGCTGGTGTGAACATAGTCCTTCCTAGCGGGTAAAGTGTATACAAGATGACCCATTGAGTTCTTCACAGCCAGCTGGTTTGGTATCAACAATGTGATCACAGCAGCTCTGGACAGACAAAACTTTTCCTAAATGCAGCTACAAGAGCATCTCCTGTCAGGGTCTATGTTGTTTTATGCACAGGCATATGGCCAACAGATCTCTGCTATCTACCAGTCAATAAACATGTGTGATGGCGTCTCTCCCCATGGCAGGAGGGGAGTGAAGAAGTGTCTTCGAATCCAGACTTTACAAAGGATGTGAGCAGGCTCTGTGTGTCTCTGCTGTCCATGTCAGTCAATAAAATTAGGTCCTTACATCTCCCTTTTCTTGAAGGCATTTAATTAGTTACATATTCATTGTTTTAAGAAGCACGCTCGAGTAACAATAGAGCTTGAGAGCAGAAAAAAGAACTACTCAGGCTGGGTTCTGACGCCATAAAAACTTGGTGATAGGAAGTAACCTCAAACACTGGTGAAATCTTCTGAACGAAGTGGGAGTCTGCCTGCTGAAAGATGCCCCATCCCATCTGCTTAGTGGTATACAGATGTGGCTCAGTGGGAGTTGAAATCCTGGAGATCCTTGACATTTGCAGATTCAGCTATTCATAGAAGACCATTGGGAAGCCACCTCAATGGGCTATGCCATGTAATCATTTGTAATTCTGCTGCAATGCCGGAGCTCCTGAGGGACCACATAGCTAGTGACGGGAGCATGGTGTACTATACTAGGCCAGTCCACTATACTGTCCAAATTGGGACAACTTTTTTTTTTAATTTTAAATGTTTATTTATTTTTGAGAGGGAGAGACAGAGACAGAGTGCGAGTGGGGAAGGGGCAGAGAGAGAGGGAGACACAGAATCTGAAGCAGGCTCCAGGCTCTGAGCTGTCAGCACAGAGCCCAACATAGGACTTGAACTCACAAACCGTGAGATCGTGACCTGAGCCGAAGTCAGATGCTTAACTGCCTGAGCCACCCAGGTGCCCCTGGACAACTTTTAAGAGTAAGAGGCGGGTGCTATTAATAATTACAGTAGGATAACAGGCATAAACTGCATCTGTACTAGACAAATTAAAACATATGATCACCCCACCCAAGGTCTAGCTTTTGGATCTTCTGTTAGTGTAAGTCACATCTGTGATTAATTAAAAAAATTTTTTTAATGTTTATTCATTTTTGAGAGAGGAAGAGAGACAGAGCACAAGTCAGGGAGGGGCAGAGAGAGAGAAAGAAGGAGACACAGAATCCAAAGCAGGCTCCAGGATCTGAGCTGTCAGCACAGAGCCTGATGCAGGGCTCGAACTCAGGAACCTCGAGATCATGACCTGAGCCGAAGTCAGTCACTTAAGTGACTAAGCCACCCAGGTACCCTTCTGATTAATTTTTTTAATATATTTATTCAAAATAGCAATACAGTAAGAAATAAATTTTTATTTCAGGTTGGTTAGTTTATATGAAGATTTGCAGCCGAAACTGTTAACTGTAGAAAAGCTGGGGAACTACAGAAACATGTCCATTTTGGAGATTCATCAAAATCTTGCCCTAGAACTTTGTGGAACTCCCAAGAATTTACCGACTTGTCAAGCATGGCATAAATCTGAACCCTGTGTGTCTACCAAATTGGGTCAGGCCACTTAAAGAGTGAGTCGACCACCTGAGCACAACTCCAAACAACATCACCAGGGCTTGTTATTCAGATCACTAAAGTAAATGATCAAGTGGGCCACTGGTGATACTGATGTCTTATGAGGCACTTACTGACAGCTGAAATTAATTATTTAACTTAGGAAATTTGGAATCAGGAGCATCATTAAAAAACAGCCCCACTAAGTCTTCTGGGTAAAAGGAAATCATTGCAATGCGCCATATACCCAGAATGAACCAGGCTCTTCGCTACACTCTCTATATATGTTCTGATGTAATCTTCATAATGCCATGAAGAAGATACCATCCCCATTTAGCAACTTGAGGAATTAGAAAGTTGGCATGACTTGCACAAGGAAGCGATATAAAATATAAAAGTTATAAAAAATATAAAACCAGTGCATGCTTTTACACAATCATGGTCAGGAGCCATGTTGGCAGCAGAAAGTCAACTTTCATCTCCTGCTCCGCTGGGAAGGGGAAGAGGAATTAATTTTTTGCTGCCTCCAAGAAACCACTACTAGTCAGTCCATCATGCGCCAACAAAATTTAGAGACTAATTAGACTAAGATTGGTACCTGCCTACAAACTAACCTGTTTCTGGCTGTGAGTTTATTGCTCTGTGCAATTCCCAGGGGAAGTGCAGGCATTCTGGGGCAGCCAAAGTGACATAAACAGGGCAGTGGTTTGCAAATAGTTTGCCACCAATGGGTAAGAGAGCCCATCTCTTTCTGAGTCTTCAATTCAACATGAGTGTTGAGTCATTAAAATGAAGAGGAAGAAACCGGCACTAAGGGTTGCAACAGGGAGAGAGAGTAACTGCAAACTGCAGCCGGGAAGTGGCCAAAAAGCATTCTGCAACAAATGCAATGATAACTAAGTGTGGAGAGCACCAGTCTGTTTAAAAACAAGGCACCCATCTGCAGTATGTGACTCCCAGATGAACTCGCTTTAGGGTAGAAGGGGAACAGACTGAGGCTTAACACTGTAGTAATTACCTATAATTATCATTTTGGATTTTTTCTTTTTACATAAAAGGAAATACGTATAGTTATGCTGCAATAATCCACTTATGTATAGTTTTTACTAATTCTATGATAGGAGATGGGAGTTTGTGTAGGAGAGTACTTTCAGGTCAAACTCTAAATTTTTTTTTAATGTTTATTTTTGAGAGACAGAGAGAGACAGAGTGCAAGCAGGGGAGGGGCAGAGAGACAGCGAGACACAGAATCCAAAGCAGGCTCCAGGTTCCAGGCTCTGAACTGTCAGCACAGAGCCCGACGTGGGGCTCAAACTCATGAACCGTGAGATCATGACCTGAGCCAAAGTCGGATGCTCCACCGACTGAGCCACCCAGGCGCCCCTCCAGTCAAGCTTTAAGTGAAAATGTGTTTCAAGTCACCATAAGCTGGGTAAATACAAAGATCTGGGATTTTTAACGCATGTATGAAGCATTGGAAGATTAGCAGATTGGCAGATTTCTAAAGTAAGAGAACTCAATTCATCTAGCAAAGATTACCTGGATCTGTGTGTCCAGCTGGGCAGTGTGTTCAAAGTTGAAAAAAAAAAAAAAAAAAGTGGTTTGGGCTGACTTTCTTCTTTCTTAGAAAACTCCTTGGGTAGAAACAGCCTCCCAAACCCCCCAAGAAGACAAACACCTAGTCATCATTCAAAAAGCACCTCCCATGTCACAGTGAAGTTTTCCATCAGCTCTGCTGCAAAGCCTTCCCTCAGCCCCAAGGCAAAGGTTTGTGATCTCTTAGCAGGCTCCTCTGTCCCCTTGTGGAGACATCCCTTTTCCCTGCTCACCATACACCATGTTAGCATTCAAGAGTGGTCTGCCTCCAGCACATCATCCCACTGACCTCCAAGGCTGATTCTCGTGACCTGGATGATTAGACACGGGTTCTCTTCCTCATTCAGTACCCAAGAAAATGACATGCGCACCTAGTAAAAAGCTTCCATTTGGTACAGGGCAAAGAAGTAACTCACAAACAAGTGTCTGTCTGTGTGTGTATATTGTCCACTGGCCTGTGGTTTTTAGGTCTTGTTGATTTTTGTAATCTGTGCTTATGTAGCACAGATTATATGTACCTCATACATCGATGTGTGTTCTTGCGATAACTGCAGGGAAAATAATGCAACAATTTTCCTTTCCTTTTCCTAGGTTTTTGTTTTCTAGGACCCATCTAGATCTTAAAATGTTTTCATTTTCACTGTAAATGAGGTAGCCTCAAATTTGTAAAAGGAGTCCAAATTTTTATATTTCCAGCCCTGAGATCCAGACACACAGAAGCAACTTCCAACATGACTCTCCACTTCTACATCTAATGAGCATCTCAAGACTATCATGGCCAAAACAGAACAATGGATTTTACCCGCAACCCCTTCCTAAAAGTGACCCTCCCCACTCTTCCCATCTCCATGTCCTCAACATGCACCTGGTACCCTGGATCTCAAATCTGCCTCCTGCTATTTCCCTGGTCCAAGCCATCACCATCTCACCTCCAGGTAGTCTCCTGTTCCCATCCCTGTCCTCTACACACAGCAACAGCTAAAGCACCCTTCTTAAAATATTAATCATATCATGTTATTCCTGCCCTCAAAAGTCTTCAGAGATTTCTCCAGATACTTAGAACAAAACCCAAATCCTTCCTAGGAGCCTCCAATGTTCAACACCAAATGTGGCCTGCCCACCTCTGATCTCACTGCCTACCTCTCTCCACCATATTTTTAGGGTCCAAATTCCCTTCTGTTCTAGGAACCTGCCACATTTTTCTCCTCTTAGAACTTTGTGTTTGTTCTTCTCTTTGCCCACGAGGCACTACCAGGTCTTTCGGCCAGCTCTGTCATGTCATTCTGGTCTCAGCCTAACTATTAGCTCCTCAGAGAAGCCTTCCCCAACCAACCTTCTCAAGTCACTCTCCAAGCACCCTCTAAAACAATCCCCTATTTTGTGTGCTTTGAACATTATTTTGTTCATTGTCTATCTCCCCCACCAGAATGTGAACCCTGTGGGAGCAGGGATCTTGCCTGTCCCATTCACTGCTATATCCCCAACTCCTAGAACAGGGTGGGTGCGCACTTGTGGAATGAAGAGGGAGGAATTCTGGTGGGGAAAGAAGTTGTCAACAAGAAATTTGAATTTTAGTACAGTCACCAGGAAGTAGCTGTTCTGTAGACACATGATGCTTACTTTGTTGTCAGCCACAGGAGTAAGTGAGGACTACGTACAAAGAACTATCCAGTGACAAATGTGCAACAGTTTGCTCTGTGACAACTTCCAAACTGCATGCAAGTATGTCAATGCGCTCGTAAAACAGATGTTATCCAAATTGCCTGTAGGGCCAACACAGCTGTGTCGGACAGGTGGCTGCTTAGAGAGTAGGCAGGACTGTCACCTCACAGGATAGATTCTCACTGACTGAAAGCATCATAGTAGATCCAAAACATGCCATACCAAACGAACACCCCAACCTTTCGGTACAATGGAAAGAGGATGAAGAAGTGATCTATTTTACAAATTGCAAGACTTGATCTTACCCTGACCCAAATCCTGGTCACTGACTAATTAGCTCCCACTTTGGGTACGTATATTAGCCTCCTTCTCTGATTCTGTCCTCCTGATACCAATCTCACACCCTCAATCCCCTTATCACCCAGCAAAAATGGTGTTTATAAACTGAAAGTACCCCAGAGGCCATCCCAGAATGAATGCCATTACTGTTGGCCATGTCGATGGCCAATATGAAATATAATGGAATCTGTGTAATGAATATGTGATAAAGAGCTCATCATTGTCAAGCTGAGCCACCAGCATGGTACTAACCATATGGAGCTTAATGTGGCTATAACTCCTTACAGACTCACCCAACCTCCTCTGTACTCTTAGGAGCGTGTGATGTGCTCTTAGCTGAGAATCTAGAGAACTTCCTACTCTCTCCCTCCCTCCCCACCCATCTAAAGATATTTAATTTTTTGCTTCCTAGTCATATCTTAGAGAACAAGGTGGGGTGGGTGAGGGAATCAGAAGTCCTCATTTTGCTCTGGTTGAGTCCTTACTTTCATGTGGCATGGAGGAAGCACATGGGCTTTGAAATCATGCATATCATGTGACCCGGGCAATTAGTGAATTCCTGTCTTCCGTGACTTCCTCTGATGTTTAAATCCCTGTTTCAGGCCTTTTGTGATCAACAAGTCACAATTTGGCCATCACCTATCACCAGCAGGAAATGTTGTGCATCTTAAGAAATACCTCTCTGTGATGTTTCTTATGTCACACGGCATACCCGCTGTGACAGGTGCCATGGTGAGAGAGCCACCTCAAGGTTCTGTGATGAGGTTCTTAGAGAAGGGAAACAGAGGGCCTACCCCATTGCTTTAGTGGCTGTGAAAGAAATAAAGGACAACATCCAACAGAGCTGGATTTTCAGAGGCGGTAGTTAGGTATTCAAGCTCTGGGATAAAAAAATACAATGCTTTGCCACTTACTGGCCATATGATATCAGGTGACTAACAACCTCTTTAGCCTCAGTTTCTGAAAATGAGACAAAATACAGCACCTATGCTGCAGGCTGCTGAAGGACTAAATTAGGTAATATATGTGAAGACTTTAATATAGCTCCCAGCAGGTGGGAAGTATGTCAATAAATCTTAGCTGCTACTTTGGCAGTATGGAGAGTTTGAGTTTCCAGATGCCTGGTGATCAAATGCATCTTTAGCTATCGTTATTGTTTGATGATTTTGTTGGAAGCACTCATGCAAGACAGAGGCTCTTCCCGACCTGCATTTCCAATATTCCTGGAAGGGTGAGAGAAGGGGGTGGGGGGGAGTGTGCCAACAGAGACATTATTCCACAAAACTAATTGCCTGGGAGTCTAGGGCACAGGTGCCTTGGCATGGGTACTAGATGACAAGGCAATGATAGAAATAACCAACTCATGGGATAAGGGTGAGAATTAAATGAGCTAACGTATATGTAACTACTAACAGTCTAAGAAGTCATTGCCTTTTCCTCTTTCCTTTGCATGGTTTGGAAAATGCTTCAGGTCTTTATTTAGTAACTTGCCAAATAAATTTTTACACCCCCCTCCCCCGGGCAAATCTTAAGAGGCCATTTCGTTCCATGATAAATTCTTGAAATGCTATGTGTTTCTTAAACATTTTTTTTTAATCATCTCGCCTTCCTTTCTCACCCTTTGATCCTTTCGTTCCCTTGTAGTCTCTCTATTTCTCACATTCCCTTAATTTACATTTTGTTGTAGAATCCTGGTACAAGAGCTTTATTGTGGCACCAATCATAGAATGACTTTTTTAAATGGTCAGTTTCTACAGAAGAGTAGAATCCTAGCAGGATGCATCCTGCCACACTCTGATAGATATCCTTTTTTTTCCGAATAAAGAAAGAAATGGCTCTTATGGTATTCTATGCAAATGAATGCTGACTATAAGTTGGAAACACATTCAGCTGCCTCCTCAAACAAAGATGTCTTTTCAATGTCAGAATTCTTGAAAGTCCTTGAATAAAAATTCACTTCCCTCTAGAGTCGTATTGATGTATTTTTAATATTGCTATTTTTCTTTTATTGTTGCATTGAGATGCATTCTCATTTTGTTTGTAGTTTATAATCAAAAGGAACCAAGGGAAAAACTAGTAAGGGTCTATTGAAAGAGTTAAATCATTTCCCTACAGCTTTCCTAAGCGGAACTGATAGTCTTAGTCTGACTTAGAGAGCTGGAATAGAAAGGCTGCCAACATCTGTTTTGGTCAGAGACAGATAAAAGAGACTAATTCATAGTGGGAATAACCCATGTGTGGCATTCTGTATTCCATTACCCTTTCCACAAAAAAAAAAAAAAAATACGCATGATACAGATAGACAGATATATTTCTACCTAAACTTTTCCACAGTGAAAATAAAAGAAACGTGAAAGGCTCAAAAGAGTAATTATTGATTTATTTACCTAGAATGAAGCCAGGAGCACATCAACATCACCACCACTACCTTGTAAGGTTGGGTCTCAGCCATCTGACAGAACTGGTCTTGAAATCTAAAAATACAGAAGTGAAAATAACTTTTCAAATACCTGTAGAAACATGAGTTAGGGTTGACAGAAACAACTGAAATACAGGAATAATGTAAAATCTTTATTGTATCCATTAGTTTCAACCTTCTCTCCATTAAAACTAATTCAAGAACCGTTAATATATAGCCAAATAAAGTTACCTGAGATCCTCTTCTCTCATTATTGGTAAAGATGCTAACAGGTAGGCAAGAGAAGTAGTAAGCTATCTGGATAATTGATGAAATGAGTAAGCCACATAGAAATAATCAGGGCATGGCTGTATCGAAAGATCAACACTAGAAAAAAAAATGTTTTGCATTTAACAGGAATGCAGCTGTGGAGATAGAGAGAGAGAGATTTAGTTTCTTTGGTTGGTTAGTTGGTTGGTTGGTTGGTTGGTTGGTTGGCTGTGAATGAACACTGTCAGCTTCCTTTCTTACCTAATAATATACAAAAAGCCTCCAACATCCAGGATCATCAAGAAACTTGTTTAATTCTGAATTACTTCAGGTAAGTAGCTCAATGCTCAGTAGCTTGGCGCTTTCTTTTTTGACACTAATCCTTGCATGACTGAAACAGCATTGTGATCAGAACAGAGTCTTATGATACACTTTTGACAGTGAACAGGAAAATCTTGAGTCAGTGCAGCCCAGTGGATGAACTATATGCCACAGTTTTGACACCCAGAGCCCGTGATTCCCATGAGAGGAAAAGATCCACCCTGGCTACTCCAAAAGTGGAGGGCACAAGCACTCTTGTTCTTCTTATTGAGATTTGGATGCTCTTCTCCTACGTAAAAATTAAGCAAGAGCTCTTCATGACTAATCCTAGTCTTTTGTTTCTTCTATCTCTTTCCTTCTTTTTTTTTCTTCTTTGTCATCTTTTTCACCATCCCTTTCTCTTCCATGGCCATGGAAATTGGTCGCGGTCTAGGTGGGGGTTATGCCTTATACCTGAATACTAGAATACAAGCTCACTGGGGTCTAAGACTGTACAAAGAAGGGGCTCAAACATGCACTTTAAATAGAATAAAGCCAGACTACCCCAAGGTCCTATACTGAAGAAGTAACCATGTCAGAAGGGGAGCAGTTCCTCCCCAAGGAAGGTCAGGCTGGTCTGGCGCATTGTTTCTTCTATCTCAGCATCTGAAAACATTTGCTTCTGAGCAACTGTCTTGTTAAATAACAACTGTAGTCTTTGATACTCAGAACATAGTACAAATGTTTTATGTTTCTGAATTCTTTAAACATCTCAGAGCCTTAATTAACCAGAACTCAATGAAATGGAACACTAACTACCACTACTCTCCAAAAAATATTTTAAATTTTTTTCATCATTTTACTTTTATGAAAAAGATCCAAACTTTAAGTGACTCACAGAGACCACAGATACAACTGATAAAAATCTCTCCATGTACACCTAAGACAGTATATATTCAGGCCAATCTCTTAAATCTTCTACAGGCAGAGCATGTAATACTGAATGCATAATGATCATACGTATTGAGATTTTAATGCTGAAGCAGAACAGAGCCATGATAATGGAAGAAATATTGCTATGTTCTCTGTTCTTACTAAAGCAAGAAAAACTGCTACTGCCCTTCAGAAAGATTTTCAACAAGAGAGAATATTCTTTTTTTCTTTGCATTCCAGATAATTGAATTTCTTTTTTCATCTGCCAAAGAATGTCAGTGCTCTGATCCTTCTAAGAAATCTGGGAGTAGTAGCCTGGAATTATTTATGATTTATGCCTACTGCCATAAAGGATTTGAGGCCCGTATTCAAAGAATTGATATGACCAATATGCTAGCCTCTGCCCTTGACTTTTTGACCAAAGATGTGTGCTTCTTTTACTCTAACTATAAAACAAAAGACAGAGAGTCATAGGATGACAGAGTTAGAAGGGACCTTTACTACTAGAAACTGTAGATCATTTTATAGAAAACCAAGTTCCAGAAAAGTAAAATAATCTGTCCAAGGCCAAAGGGCTCATCAGTAGCAGCGCTGAGAGAAGAACCAGGTCCCCTGACCCCAAGTCTTTTCCCATTGGCCCAGACAGTCTCCCTGCTGTGCAGCTCTCCAGAGGATACTGCAATAAGGATGAGACAGACCATTTTGTAAAGTCAGAATACTGGAGCATGCCCGGAAAGTATAAAGTACTAAGGCCAGTTTTCCTCTAAACACCAAGCTCTACCCTCTTACTGAGATAACCTAAGAGGCACCCCAAATGGGTCACAAACTAGCATCTCAGCCGCCATGTGGCCACCAACATGTGCCTCCTTTGCCCTGCCCGTGTTCCTCAGATTACTGTCCCTGGCAGAGCCACTGATCAAATGGAGTCCAAGAAGAACCTGCCTCTGAAAGCACCAATGCCCACCATTAGGCTTCCAGATTGCTTTCCCTACTGTCAGTGGGGAGTGCTGGTGGTAGAGGCCAGCTCACTTGTTGTGGACCAGAGCTTGTAGCATCAGGAGATACCAGACCATTAAGCCGGGAGTGGGGATGCATACAAGGGAAGGAGGTATAGTAGGTCAGTGAACTAAAGAGGGTCTGAAGCGTGTATCGGGAGATGGAAAATGGCTCCATGGGTTCAGAGTCCCAGAGAAAAAGAATGTCATGGGAACGCAGTCCAAAGAAATAACTGGATTTTTTGTTTTTCACATGTAGTCTTTTGATGAATCAGGTCCACATTTAGGGCCTGGGGGCAGGAGCAGGTACAGGTATAACTTTTTCCTTCTCTTCTGGCAAAGCTGTAGTTAATTGTTGGGGTGGGGGTTCCAAGAGCCATCTCAAGTGGACCAAGTGCCTTTCTCCTCCACTGGCTCCATAGCTCCTCCTCCAATATCTCACATGGAAGAGGCTTTGGCTCTGGAAAAATAGAGGTATATTCTAAGTAAGAGTAGGAAACTCAACTTTATGGGCAGTGGTGTGCTAGGAAAAGTTTGACAATCAGCTCTCTACGAAAAACATGCACACATAAATACATGTGTACGTGTAATACAAATTTCCTGACATAAATAATGTTTGACTATAATATATAACTACAAGAAAATATTCAAGCCTCTGCATTAGAAATTCCATATAGTCAGGGGGCGCCTGGGTGGCGCAGTCGGTTGAGTGTCTGACTTCAGCCAGGTCACGATCTCGCGGTCCGTGAGTTCGAGCCCCGCGTCAGGCTCTGGGCTGATGGCTCAGAGCCTGGAGCCTGTTTCCGATTCTGTGTCTCCCTCTCTCTCTGCCCCTCCCCCGTTCATGCTCTGTCTCTCTCTGTCCCCCAAAAAATAAACATTGAAAAAAAAATTAAAAAAAAAAAAAAAAGAAATTCCATATAGTCAGTTGATTTCTCACAGAACACTTTCCTTGATTCTTATCTTACTGTTGTATCCTTAGCCACCCATGGTTACAATGATCAAACAAGTATAACTCCAACATGAATACTGGTGAATATTTTCATTTATATTAAGGAGTAATAAACAACAAAGACACGCGTCAGAACAACACCTGTTCATGGATGATGTAAGCAGCTTCGTTGCTGAATCAGATAATAGTTTCTGAATATCAAAGGAATATTTCCTCAATTTGAGGGGGCTGTCCACAAGGTAACGGATACAGGCACAAAAGAGATTTAAATTTAATGCTACTCATGTTATTACTATTTTCTCCATCATTTTCTTACGTCTAGATAGTCAACAAAAGGATAAATCAAGCCATGATTTCTAGCCAATTTCCGTGGTGTAAATACTCCCATCCTGCAGATTTCAAACTATCATTGTGACTCACTGACTACGCGGTCGTGAAGAGCGAGGCAGCACGGCACTATCTTTTCTGTTCATGGTACAGGTAGGATGGATGTAAATCAGCTCAAGAGCATGGGTCATGTTAAAATGTAGCAAAATAATTTAAAAGTGGTGAGTGGGGGGTTTTGTTACCTTTGTTTTTAAATATAACTGTTGTAATTGTAAGTTTATGAAATTGAATTCTTAAATAGCGGCTATGTTTAACCAGGGGCTCACAGAATTCCTAAAAACTTCACAATCAGCTCTCATAAACTGGCACAGGCCGGCTCTAGCACTCCACTGGAGGGAAAAGACATTCTTTGGAAAATGAGTATCAGGAAAAAGATTGCTAGTTCATAAGGTATGTGTTCATATTAGGTTATAAAGCCGTTTATTAAGAAACTGAATTTTCAAGCCCTTGTCTAGTCAGTAGATTTGGCTTTTCTGGCCAAGTGTGGGGGGTTGGATTCTCCCACTTCCCCCACAGGCTCTAACCACCCCCAACCAACTCTCCCACAGACACCCACTGCATAGAAGGGATTCATTTAGCGCACCTCATGAGAGCTTCACCTTGTCCTATCCAAAATAACTCTTTCTGGAGCCAATTTTTTAGTGTAATTTATTCCAAACCTTTGATGGGGAAACTTGTACTCTTGAAGCTGTTCAGATGTGCAGCCAGCGGGGAGCTCCTGGGCCACACTGGCTTCTACAGCTACAGATGCTGTGGCCAAGCCCGACGCCCAGGGACACCACGTGGATTTCTAACATTCCTTGAGGGATAGCAGATCCACAGCCTATAAATGAATGCATTATGCTTATCCACGTACATGTTTTTAATCTGTGACAGGTATTTTATGGATTGGAGCCTTCATTTAAATGTTACATAATCCTCCTTTAATAAATAATGTGAATATTCAATATAATTGAAACAAGAAAGCCTGCCTTTGCTTCCGCATAAGTGGTTCAAAAACAAAAAGACTCAGCACAGATTAGAGACTGATCATCAAAAAGATCAGTTACATTAGAAAGTATGATCACGTGTCTGTCATAGCTTAATCGTAATGAAAGAAGTATAAATGATATTAGCATGTTTGCCTTCTTACATGGTCATCTTGAGCTCTTCAGACATAAGAAGCCAAAGAAATGCACCATTTGGTGAAATTACTAATTTGGCTTAACTAAAAGCAAAGCCAGGATGAATCAATTAAAAATACTAAGTTTCAAAATACGTTTTACAAGACACTTTTTAAAGAAATTAAGTTGCATTAATTTTCAGGATAAGACGTAAGTGAAATTCCATCCACACTGCCAGGGAGGGTATTTACTTCAACAGCTTAAAGTGTACGAGACTGATGTAGGGAATCTGTTGATCTTAAAGAGTTTGTACCTGTAGCATTTAGCACAATGCCTGACTGAACATTCAAAAGGAATTTCTAGGGGCGCCTGGGTGGCGCAGTCGGTTAAGCGTCCGACTTCAGCCAGGTCACGATCTCGCGGTCTGTGAGTTCGAGCCCCGCGTCAGGCTCTGGGCTGATGGCTTGGAGCCTGGAGCCTGTTTCCGATTCTGTGTCTCCCTCTCTCTCTGCCCCTCCCCCGTTCATGCTGTGTCTCTCTCTGTCCCAAAAATAAATAAAACGTTGAAAAAAAAAATAAAAAAAAAAAAAAAAAAAAAAAGGAATTTCTAAAATGAATGGACGAATTAATACCTTAATGACTGATGACAATTTATTAGCATTATTTTTTAAAGTTTCTTCTGTTACATAGACTAAAAAATATGTTTGTAATTTTACTTATGGTACTAATTTCTTAAATAAACATTTTCTCTATTAATATTATTAAAATTTAGTCCTTTACTAAATTATCATGTTTTGAATTATGAGAGTCTGTAATTAAGAAGTCCTAGTATTCTTCTGTGGCTTTTTCCTGTCCAGGATCCATTTCCCTTTCTGCCATTAATAACACCCTGATTTTCTCCTGGGGAACCATCTCTCCCCTTCTCATAGTCCATCCGGATACACTGAGATGGACCCCAACACCAGTCCACAAGTGGTCATATGATCCAAACCTGGTATTGTCAGTGGTTTGTATACAGGGACTTTATGCACAAATCCCAACTGTGTACCTGAGACATCCTTAGAAGAGAACCTAAGCACCCTTATAACAAGAGGATAAATAGCATGGGTTCTCCTCTGCTTTGTGAACTGTGCTTAAGTATGTGTGGCCTGGTGAACCTTGGTACTTTATGCAAGGCAGTGTGCTAAGCGCTATCAGAGTTACAAAAATAAGTTAGATGGTCTCTACTTTCTAGGAACATAGAGGCCACCTGTGGAGTCAAATGTACTCCACACCAAGCACAGCATGAGTGCTAGAACAGATGGGCAAGCAAAGGGCTATCTCAGTGGAAGTAAGAACTGATTAAATCTAGTGAACAGTAAATACGAGCATTTCTGCACAATTTCCAAAATGGCTTGGTTTTTAACAGGTGCCAGAGAAGAAGCCTCACAAGAAAAAGGAAAAATCCATGGAAAGGCACTGAATAGGGAAAACGCATAAGGGATGCATGAAATGGGATTAGGGAATAAACTAGGAATGGAGCATTTGTCAGATTGAGGAGGGCTTTGAACACCTAGCAAAGAAACTGGACCCAATTCCAGAGGCATTTTTTAAAAATTTCATTTTACATATACATATATTTTAGAGTTCTCTCATCCCCAGGACCAGGGCCAATTAACACACTAGTAAAACTAGATATTATGGAAAAGTGATTTACATAAGAATAATCACTGATATTTCTTAAATCCCAAACACTCCCTCAAATGTTATTTTCTTGGGTTTTCTCTCCCCAAATTCCTCTTTTTCCCCACAAAAAAGTAAAAAGTAACATCAGGGATTCAGGCAATTTTTTTTAGTCTTGCACTTTCAAATATTTTTCTGTCCTTTAAATATTTTAATCAACTTTATTTACAAACCACTAACCTAGGAATTATTAGTCTACAAAACTTCAACTTGAAAAAGTATATAATTGCTTAATGATAGATAACTTAAATTTACTTTAGAAGAGAGACAAAAGAGACCTCAGTTTCCTGCCAGAAGCTCGACAGTGGGAGGGCATCCAGCCTTTGGAGAGGAAAATGAGGAAAACTCCTTGCTGGAGAAGTATATGTGCGTGCGTGCGTGCGTGTGTGTGTGTTGGGATTTATTTATTTATTTATTTATTTATTTATTTATTTATTTATTTATTTGGAGTGGCGGGGGGAGGGAGAGGGGTGAGGGAGAGATTGAGAAAGAGAATCTTATGCAGGCTCCACACTAAGCATGGAGCCTGACACAAGGCCCAATCCCACCATCTTGGGATCGTGATCTGAGCCAAAATCAAGACTCAGGTACTCGACCGACTGAGCCACCCAGGCATCCTGAGAAGTATTTATTTTGATACAAGGATATTGCAGGCCAGAAATATTGCTTTCCAGCAAAGATCCTCATGGGATTCATACATGCTTTCTGAGGAAGCAGAAGAATAAAGTCCTGATGTTTGCATGTCCCCTTAGATTCACCAGCACCACAGAAACTTAACTGGAATTAGAGGTGGAGGAACAAAATCTAGACACCAAGGTGGGAATCTGAGAGGAGGGAAGGGAGAAGGTCTTCTCTGATGAACACTGACCCTCTGTGGAAGACCTTGCCACATGATGTTCAGTTAGGTTCTCTAACGGGAGTAGCCACTGGTGATTTCATGGACTTGATTTTTGTCCTAGTGACTCTACATTTCCAGAAATATCAGTCTTCAATGTATCTATATTTGTTTAGGTTTTTTGCTTAGTTCTTTCACTAGAAAATCTATTGCACTCTGAAGTGCAAGAATTGGTTAAGTGGAATTAACTTTCGCCAGTCACCTCCTTTCTAGCTGTTCCTAATCACTTATATTTAAGGCTTACATCGTTTAAGAATAACTTGAGGTCACAAATGTTCATAGAAGTTTAAACATTTCAAAAATTTTACATTCTCTTTCAAGTACTTTAGAAAGTTGCATAACAAAATGTTTCTCCCTATCTCTATGCAGCTGATTTTTAACTGAGTGAAAACTTTTGGTCCAAAAAAGAGAATTATCCAAAATTCAAGGATTGCCATCCATGCTGTCAATTCCCAAAGAAATCTGCAGCAATGAGGGCCTGGACTCAAGTGTTCAGCTGCCACAGTCTTAAACAGCTTCTCTAGAAGAAGCCAGAGGCACGAATCCAAGGCAGTCACAGCTCTTTGTGGCTCCAATGGCCAAAGCAGGACTGCTTCTACTTGCCAGTGCCCCACGAGCCACGACAAACCACACAGAACACTCTGTGGAATTCAGCCTGGATCCAACCCTGCCCCTGGTATATAGGAAAGCCCATCAGCTGAGCAGGTCAATAGCAAAAGAGAAGTATATCAAAGATAGGGTTGCCCAGTGCTCCCTCTTTTTCTTCTCTCTCCCTTCTGTCCCTTCCTTCTTTCTTCCTTCCTTCCTTCCCCCTCTTTACAACTTTATTGAAGGATAATTGACATAGAATCAACTGCCTATATTTAAAGTATACAATTTGATAAGCTTTGACATAAATAAATATAAATATGTCTCCATAAAACCACACTACAAACAAGATAACAGACATTTCCATCACCCCTCAAAAGTTTCCTTGTGACCCTTTGTAATTCATTTTTTGTTCCATCCTTATGCCCAGACAACCACTGATCTGCTTTCTGTCACTGTAAATTTGTTTGCATTTTCCAGAGTTTTATGTAAATGGAATAACGCATTATATATGTGTTCCTTTTTGTCTAACTTCTTTCAGCATAATGATTTTGAAATTCAGTCATGTAGTTCTGTGTATCAATACTTTGTCCTTTTTATAGTAATTTTCTATTACCTGGACATACCACAATTTATTTTAATATTCACCTACTGATGAGCCCATGGTTGTTTCCAGTTTTATGAGAGCAAAGCTACTATGAACAATTGATTACAATTATTCATGTGGAAATATGATTTATTTTCCCTTGGGTAAATGGGGAATAAAATGACTAGGTCATATGGTAGGTATATGATCAACTTTTTAAGAAATGGTCAAACTGTGTAGAATTGGTATTATTTTTTCCTTAAATGTTTGGTAGGAATCAAATGT
This sequence comes from Leopardus geoffroyi, assembly GCF_018350155.1. Classification (NCBI taxonomy): domain Eukaryota; kingdom Metazoa; phylum Chordata; class Mammalia; order Carnivora; family Felidae; genus Leopardus; species Leopardus geoffroyi. The sequence goes on from NC_059327.1 coordinate 114,694,377, forward strand.
CATCTGGACATGGGGTTTTCTTTGTGGGAAGACTTTTAACTAATTCATTATCTTTAATAGGTATACATAGAGTCACTTAATGTTGTCTCAAGGCTCACTGATGCTGTTTTGGTCTTTTTTTCTCTTTGTTCTTTCCTTTTTGTTGTTTTTTGTCTTTTTTTCTTTCTGTGTTGCTTTATGGATAATTTCTATGGCTATGTTTTCAAATTCACTAATATTTTCTTCTGTAGTGTTTAGTCTACTAGTAATCCTATGTGGTGTATTTTTCATCTCAAGCTTTGATTTTTCATCTTTAGAGGTTTCATTTGGGCCTTTTTTAAGATCTCTTCTACATCTCTCCTTATCATGCCCATGCTTTCCTCTATTTTCTTAAACATATGAGGCATATTTATAATAGCAATTTTAATGTCCTTATCAATTAATCTTAGGATTAGGATAATTTCTGGGTCTGTTTCTATTGATTTATTTTTCTCCTCGTTATATCATGTATTTTCCCATTTCTTTGCAGGCCTAGTCATTTTTTTATTAGATGCTAGACATTGTCAATTTTTTATTGTGGAGTGATAGATTTTTTTTGTGTTCCTTTAAATAAACATTGGTGTGGGAAACTCAAGTCACTTAGAAACAGATTGAGCCTTTCAAGTCTTGCTTTTAATCTGGAAAGATGAACTATTCCTGGCTCTGTGTGGGCTCCAAAGATTATTCTACCTAAGTCTTCCTACTGATTCCAAGGCCTCAGAATTTTCCTCACACACATTCCCTGACCAGTACTTAGCTAAAGACCTGAGGGCACACTCTTCACATCTCTACAGCATTTCCTGTCTCTCTCTCTCTCTCTCTCTCTCTCTCTCTGTGTGTGTGTGTGTGTGTGTGTGTGTGTGTGTGTGTGTGTGTGTGTAGCTTTCTCCTCTCTGGTACTTAGCCTGAGATTTTTAGCCACCTTGGCCTCCTCCTTCTCCTCAACTCAGGGAGGACTGCACTGCAGCCTGGAAACATTCACCAGGCAGTGAGCTGGGCTAATCACAGGGCTTGCTTCATTTGTTTTCCTTTTCTCAGAGATTATTGTCTTATACTGCCTATTTTAACATAGACACTATTTTTTCACATATTTTTGCCCTTTTTTTAGTTGTCTAATGCAGAAGGGTAAACACAGTCCCTGTTACTCCATGACAGCACAATGTGAAATTCTGATTCAGGAAATTTAATGTCAGGTTCAAAGAACTTAACTATATTCTAAGGGTTAATGTTGAACAATTTCTACAAATTTGTCAGTCCAACCCAGAGCCATACAACACATGTGTACTAAGTGGATTCAGTTTGTCTGATAGAAACCCTATTTCATTTCCATAAATTAAGATTCAAAGTAATAGTGTGTGTTGCTCCATATTATCAGATCCTAGTCTGATGATTCGGTGATATTTTCTCTCTAGTTCTGTGCATATATGCATGTAGTGGGGGGGGGGTGTTCCTATAAATACACATGAGTAGATATTTTATAGCCAGCTTTGTGACTGGATTTAGACTTAAAATTTACAAGTACACTTTTTTAATGCACATAAGAAATAGCTACTTGTGAATTCATTAGTTAATATTCTGTTTATAGAAGTATTGTGCAGAATAATCCTTTGTTCATATGAGTAAGATCCTGCTGTCAGTAGGAAAATGTATGGAGTGAGGTGCCTTAAGGAACCACCTTGGAGCTTCACCACACAGTCAGCGAGTATCAATCAAGAGCCCTCTGCATTTTCCATTTCCTAAGATCGAATTTTACTCTCAGAGGAGTAAGCTCTTGAATTGACTAGAGCCATGCATGAGAATTAGTTGCCCATTCACCTGCACCCACAGCCCCCCTTACTCCAACTCTGTTCCTAGAGTTACCTTGGCTGCCTGCCCAGACCCTTGACTTATTGAATTTGGGCCCATCATGTTTCTCATGCCTGGCTGAACCCAAGGCCATCCACCTTTCCTTGACCTTTGGTATAAACTTTCTAGACTCCTGTCTGCCTGTCCACCTGGCCATTGCTTGGCCTGATGCCCAGCACATGTTAAAAGCAAAAGGCAAGATTTAGGAATCTACTTGTTTCCTCTGAACTACTGAAAGGCAGCCGGCAGTCAAGAGAGATGGATATGGTATGTATTTATAAAGTTAAATGAACCAAGGACACAGCTACAACATTAATGCAACTCAGCAAAATACTTTTAAGCCAGGCACTGTGCAAAGGTTGAGAATACAAACTGAATAAGGCATTAGCCTGATGATGGAGACTCTACTTCTAGTTTGGAGGACAAACAAGGAAGAGATTATAATAGAGCATGTGAGAGAACCACAGCTTCTCCTTGCCTGCCTAATTTCAAGCTCTCTACTTTTATTTACATATACATTTGGATAACAGACTATATATATTACTACTGGATGACACTGACACCATGTCCTGATTGATTTCCACAGTTTATATGCCTGTCTTTCTAAGTTGTAAATTCCCTAAGGATAAGGGCCATGTCTTATTCCTTTCTTGTCACTCAGTGACTAGCATAAGTTTTCCTTGAATTGAAATGCATGAAGTTCACATATATAAGGGTCTACTATAAAGTAATAAATTACTTATATAAGCAATGCATACTAAACTAAAGCACACCCCTTGATAAACAGCAATGATTCCAATTATCTTAAGAAAATACGTATCGTTACAATTCACAATGGGGAATTAATAGGTTAATTAACTAAGTGGTTAAAAGGTAAAGTAAATGTATTAAAGTTGTTTATTGTTTGTTTATCTTACCCCAAGCCTTATCTTTAATATATGTGTATAGTAAGGTTATATCCATATATAAGCAGCCAGGAAACTGCTTAGAATTCATATTTTCAAACAAGAAAAAATTCTAGATCTTGCCATTGTTACCATTTGTCAGTCTTTGGGCCACTACCTTTATCTATTACACCTTTACTCTACATAAGAAGATAACCTGGAAGAAAGAAGATAACTCTAGATAGTTTTGTGCCTAGGAAGAGACAGTAAGGGTTTAGCTAGAAGCCAAGGAGGGGCAAGAGGCAGGAGGGACAGTCAAGCTGACTCTTGCAGTTAGGGTTCCTGCAAGTGGCAAAAAGCCAAATATGTAATAAAGGAAAAATTTTTTATGCTTCACTACAGCTGGATTTGGGGCTCAAACAATGTCATCAGAACCCCATCTCTCTACCTCACAGCTTGCTCTCCTCTGTGGTGGCTTCATTCTCAGCCTTCATCCAGCTCACTGAACAATTCTACCTTTTGTAGAAGCTGAGTGCAGTGACATGTTTTCTAGAAACTTACCATTGTACTTGATAGTAAATAAAGGATGCACAAAATTGTTTAACCACTCTCTGATATGCTGCAATGTCAAGCTCATTGACAAAAGTATTAAAATGTGATCTAACCAAGAGAGGGGCAGCACTTTCAATGTTGACAATTTCTAAACTCAGTGGTAGCTTCGAGTCTCATAATCATGTACTATATTATACAAAATTACATAATTTTATAGGTTTGTTGATGGATCTGAACTTTAATAAGCAGTACTTATTCAGTTAATATCGCAAAGACCATGATGGGATTTATAATCTAGTTTTTAATTACATCTTATGTCCTCAGTTGCCCATTTGTTATGGTAAAATAATATCATTTAGTTCTCACCTTTGGTCTGGCCTGGCTTACTTAGCACATGTAATTTGCAAGGTCAGACTGTGTTTTTTTTTTCAAGTATTTATCCTCAGCAGAGTGTGTGTCCAAAGTAGGTGGGTAATAAGGATATTTTAAATAAATGTTCTCCATCTTCAACAGTCCAACCAGTTATCAGTCTCTGCTGTTCTGCTGACTCTGCTGCCCACTGCATTCTTGCCTGCTAACTCATTTACATAGTGTCATGCTTGTGTCTCTCAAAATTCTGGATCATGTACACTGTGTGTATGTGTGTGTGTGTGCAGGTGTGTGTGTGTGTGTGTTTTAATTAAGGTGTAACTTACATATAGTAAAGTACAACAATCTCAATTGCTCAACTGTACAATTGGATGACTTTTTACCAAGAGAATAGACTTGTATGACCACTAACCAGCTCAATAAATAAAGCATTTACGGAAAGGCTTCCTTATGCCACCTTTCAGTGTCCCACCAAAGATAACTGCTCTTATGACCTCTATCATTATCGATTACCCTATCTTTGAACTTCATGCAAATAAAATCATAGTCTATATCAGTTATCTTTACCATATTACAAACCACCCCCAAAGTTAATTGTTTGAAACAACAACCATTTTATTTACTCATAATTCTCTGGGTGGGCAATTTGGCCTGCATTCAGCTGGGAAGTTCTTCTGCTTCTTGTACCTTGGGTCACTCATGTGGCTGCAGGCAGGCATGTGGCAACTCAGTTTGGTGGTTCATGATCTAATGGGGCTCAAATAAATATCTAGTGGTTTTTGCTGTCAGTTGGGCTGTATGTGTCTAGCAGGGCTGGCCAGGCAATATCATGTGCATCCATGTTCTGAGGGGGTCAGAGCTGCAGTCCTCTGAGGTTCAGGCTGAAGAGCCACACGATGGTATTTCTCCCCCCACATTCCATTGGTCAGAGCAAGTCACAACAGCAACTGATATTCAAGGGACAAGTATATAAACTCTGTCTCCCGTCGAGAGTAGTTGCCATTTTTAATTCACTACACCCGACAGGTACTTTTTGTGTCTGACTTTTTCACTCAATATATTTATGAGATTCATACGTGATATTGTATGTATTATTAATTTGTTCTTTTTTATTGTGGTGTAGTATTCTGTTATGTGAAAATACCAGAAGCTACATATCCATTCTACTAATGGTGGGCATGCAGGTTGTTCTCAGTTTGGAGCTATTATGAATAAAGCAGCTATGAACATTCCTGTACCTGTCCTCTAGTGGACATAGGTACTTATATCTATTGAGTATATACCCTGGAGTAAAAGTATTGAGTAATAGGGTATGTGCATGTTTAGCTTTAGTTATACTGATAAATATTCTTCCAAGTGATTATTTTGCAAAATGTTGTGATCTAGAAGTTTCACAGTGGCTAGGAAAACTATGTCAACACAGCTACCCATACGTCTTCTCGGGTTCTCAGACAAAACTCTGATTTTTTTATTCCCTCTGTCAGGTACTCTTACTACTCCCTTAATGGTAAAAATGATTTCAACATAGCCATGTCTTAATTCATTTGATCTAAACACATTTCCTTGAGCAATCAAAATACCAATCCTCTTTTCTGAATGGTCTAGAGAGGCAAATCTAGTATGTCTAACTGACAGGGTGTGCAGCGGCTGAGTCCAACAGTCATGATCAAAATTGCACCAACACCAAAGTGTGAGAGAAGGGGAAGGGAGGGGCGCCTGGGTGGCGCAGTCGGTTAAGCGTCCGACTTCAGCCAGGTTACGATCTCGCGGTCCGTGAGTTCGAGCCCCGCGTCGGGCTCTGGGCTGATGGCTCAGAGCCTGGAGCCTGTTTCCGATTCTGTGTCTCCCTCTCTCTCTGCCCCTCCCCCGTTCATGCTCTGTCTCTCTCTGTCCCAAAAATAAATAAACGTTGAAAAAAAAAAAAAGAAGAAGGGGAAGGGAAGGGAAATTAATGTCTATTGCAGATTATTGTGTGACAGTCACTTGCTATGACCTCTGCCCACAGACTCTCACTGAGTCCTCGCAACAATCCTGGGAGGTAAGCTTGATTATTCTCATTTTATAGATGAGTAGACTCATCTACCTACCTGAAGTTTCACCTTCTAAGTAGCAGTGTCTAGATCTGGACTGTCATCTGCACTACCTAGCATTGTATCAAATAACTATGAAATAAAGATCTTGAAGGTGAGCAAGATTCATGAATTGCTGCAGTGTGGACTATAACTGATCCCTTGACCGGCACTTGAATACGCTGAGGCTCAGAGAAAGCCAAAATGACAGGAGTTGCAAACTCCTCGATGTGTCCCCAGAACACACACTATAGTTTGTTCTGAATCATTTTTCAAGCCAAATTTCCCCTACTGCCTCAGGTATCACAGAGTGAATAGCCCTTTCCACAGGCCCAGGACTGAGGATCACCGTGTGGTTGAAATAACCCAGGGTGCGAGAAGAGCATATCCAAGCCCACATTCACACATTCTGTTTCCTGACAGTATCCTCCCAATTCTAAATTCCTCTTTGCCCACCCATGATAAATTTCCAAGCTCCCAGATGAAGCTCTTGGTGTTCTATTGGAGTCCCTGTTCCCACCTTCCCCATTCACCCCAAAACACTCTGCTTCCCGATGCCAGATGTCACTCTCCTATGCATACCGGATACCCTAGAGGCCCTTCTCTTTGCTCAGCCCTCTCACTGCGCATAACACAGCCCACTGAAACATTTACATGGAGCACAATTTACAATTAAGAGTATTTTTAATCTGGGGACACCTGGGTGGCTCAGTCTGTTAAGCGTCCAACTCTTGATTTTGGCATGATCATGATCTCACAGTTTGTGAGATCAAGCCCCGGGTCAGGCTCTGCACTGGCAGCTTGGAGCCTGCTTGGGATTCTCTCTCCCTCTCTCTCTCTGCCCCTCTCCCCACTCGCATTCCCCCCCCCACTTCTCTCTCTCTCTCTAAAAAAAAAAAAAAAAAAGAGTATTTTGTCTGGGCTTCCTTCAGTTTTGTCACTTGGTTCTGCCTCACATGCCATCCAAACCATCTCTCTCCACACACAACTGCTATCTCTCCCATTCTGCAACACACACACACAACAATCCCTTCATGGAAGTTCATCAATGCCCTTGTCTTTTTTCAGTCGGTTATTAAACAAGGAATTTTTTTTTCTTCTGCCAAAGCTACATATTTTCCATAATTGCCTAGGCTTTTCTTAAGAAAGGACAAAATAAACGAAATCAATAATCTATACATGCTGCGATGGTTTCAGTCTTTGAGGTGCTTTTCCAAGCTGTGACTCACCATGGAGCTTTGAAGATCACCCACCCCGGGCCAAAACAAAAATGAGTGTCCTTCTCCTGATTAACAAGGGCCTGAAATCTCCTGAGTTCTTAGAACTTTCACCCCTGGATGACACGTGGGACGTGTCTGTGAAAACATGACACTACTTGTTGGAGCAGGGGGGTTTATTCTGAAGGCTGAATGTGTAATGAATGATTAAGAGAACAGGCTCTGGAGGTTTGAATCCTAGGCCTGCTACTGGCTAACAGTGTGACCTTGGGAAGGTTACTTCATCTTCCAGAAAATAGAAATGATATCATTTATCTCATATTATTGCTGTGGGAACCCATGAGATAATTCATGAAACGTGCTTCTTATGGTGCCTACCTAGCATATGATAAGGTCTCAGTAATTGTTAGATAGTATGATTTCAATAGACTCTGCCAGAATCACCATTGCATCTTCAGCCTGCCTCCCAAACTCCCTCCTCCTTCCTATTCCTGGACTACTGCCGTAAATGGAAATTTCTACCTTCTCTCATCAGTTCTCATTCCCTCTTTCTGATTTGGCTCGACTCCATCCCTCCTCACAACATGAATTCCTGCACCCCCATCAGGCTCTCCCACGATGACCTGGGGAACCTCTGTCTCAGTGTAAACACACATTTTGTCCTTTCTCCTCAATGCTGGCTTGTCCCTGAAGATACCATTTCCCTTACAACCCTTTCTAATGGTGACCACTCATCCCATAACCCCTCACCTTTGAGAGGAGCATACTCCAGTCACAAACCTAGTCAGTTACCTCCCAACATCTGCTTACCTCTGAAATCAAAGCCACCCATATATATCACCTTCCTCCATTTTTTTGGCGGCCATGTTTCTTAGCTTTTTCATAAATGATGCCTGGCTTGAATTTTGTTCTTACTCACGTATTTAACAATTATGCTGCTTTGATAGATGCATCAAACCCTGCATCATGTACCAGGAACATAAAGGTAAATAAAACATTGTTTAAGTTCTATGGATTAGCAGACCGGTGGGAAGGCAGACACACAATAATAGTAAGAGAACATTATTTATTATAATGAGTGCTATCAAGGAGATAACTACTGGTGCAACTGAAGCTCAAACTCCACAGGCACCTCCCTGTCTACTCTGTCTTCCCTTCCAAGCCCCATATCTTGCATGACCTGATCACCTGAACTTTTCTACTTGTCCTGCCTATAAACAGACCACCACTTTAGATCTGGTTATCTATAATTTGGAATTGCTCACCTCCAAGATCTTAAATTCCTAAATGCCTCTCGTTGATGATAACCTCTGATCCCTAGGAAACCTGCTCTTTGCCCTCATTTTCCTTCAGTTCCTAAAACATTCCCTATTCTCACCAGTCACTGGTGAGTGGGCTTTTATTCCATTTTAAAATCTTCATCTTGGGGCGCCTGGGTGGCGCAGTCGGTTAAGCGTCCGACTTCAGCCAGGTCACGATCTCGCGGTCCGTGAGTTCGAGCCCCGCGTCAGGCTCTGGGCTGATGGCTCAGAGCCTGGAGCCTGTTTCCGATTCTGTGTCTCCCTCTCTCTCTGCCCCTCCCCCATTCATGCTCTGTCTCTCTCTGTCCCAAAAATAAATATAACGTTGGAAAAAAAAAAAAAAAGATTTAAAATCTTCATCTAGTCCCATTAATTCTATTAGCCCATATTCTCCAGTCTTAACTTACTTTGAGAACCTCTAACCTGGGTCTTCAAACCATCCATAGTCACATTTTCTTCTCCCAGGTTTAACCATTACTGGAAACATTAAAAATGAAAATAACAATAATTTAAAAACTGAATAGTTCCATTTCAATCTATATATCCAGTCTCAACTGTTAACTTTTCTTATGCAACTGTACTTTCAATTCAGTGAATCCCAATCACGTTCCCTACAAAGCCAATTTCACATCATTTCCTTTCTCCAAATCCTCCTACCACTTTACCCCAGCTGAGGTCATGGGATAGCTCTTTCAACTTGCCCCATTCCTCCTCAAAATATCTTTAAATTCCTATCCATTTTCTCTTGCTTCCTTCCCAGCACAAAGAACAGTTTCCTGCTCTCCAAGGCTACCCACTATGCTTGTGACCTTGATCTTAGCAAGTTAATCCTCTTGGAACATCCATATTAATTGTCAGTTCACTTGATTTTCCCTTTCTCCCTCTCCATTCGTCCTTCCCCTTAGCCTATAAGCGAGCTACAGCCTCTCCTCCCATCCTAAAAGAGCATTCCCTGGATATGCTACCCCCTCAAGCTACCATCCATTCTCTTTTCTTCACTGCCAACTTCTTGAAAGAAACCTATACTTGCTTGTTTCCACTTCCTGACCACCCACTCATATCTTATGCCTGTGCAATCTGCCTTCCAGCTATGTGGCTCTAATAACAATGCCTTAGCACAGATCACCAAGGAAAATACAAGATACTACAGAAATCACTTGAAACCAAGTTTAAATAGAATTGAGTTAGGCCTTTTCAGTGAAATTCTCACAAGAATTAAACACCACCCAATTCTCACAATTGTGTGTTGTTGATTTAAAAGGAGAAAAAAATGTTCTTAATTGTTTTTCTGAAAAAGGAAGAAACTTCAGGATGTAAATTACAAATCATGTGGGTCCTTTTTCCTCTTCCCTGAAATACTCTAATTTCTAGAGCATAATGACAGTATGCAGTGTTTTATATAATCATCTTGATTTATAATGAATAACTTTTCCACTTTGCATAAAATGAATCATATCGGATCTTATGGTCCATACAATACTCTTTATTTATACAAGTAGTTCCCAAGAACATGAATCAATTTAACTAATTATTGCATTATTCTGAAGAAAGATAAGCAATAAAAATTTGGTGAAAATAGATCTAGAATGCGGATATGTCTATAATCTCCTGTCGTTGCAGTCAAGGACCATGATACACACCCATCTAACTGTGGCAGAATAAAATTAAAGGTTCATAATATAAACATGAGTTTTAGAAATTTTTTACACATTTCTGGTTCTGTCCAGGCCTTTGCTGTGACTCACTTTCACTGGGATTCTGCTGACAATCTGCTCTAATGCATTCTTGTCTTCCAAAGTGTATCATTACTTCTGCCTTGGCATATCCATATTAGTGTCATCAATTAACCCCATGTTTGCCAGTTTCACAATATAAATGCTTCATAATTAGAATAATGACATTCAATCACAGTATAAGAATCAACTGAGCCTTCAGAAAACTAAGGGTGTGGCCTCGCTGTCTGGTCTCCCCAGCTTTCAGACAACTAAGGATATTTCTACTTCTACCTGATGCTAGGCAGGGTGATATCTGAGAATGTTTAAAGAGTGAGAGTCTTTCTGTCATTTCAAACAAATTTACAAGTGTTAAGGTTTAATTATTTTAGAAGAAAGGTAGGAGGAAAGTATGGTTTGGAGAGTGTTAAAAATTCTTGGTTCATAGATTTTATTTCTTAGAGTGCTACTTTTATGGTATATTCTTAAGTAGAAGGAGCTCTTTACAGTCAGTCTTTACCATCCCATCACATAGTTAAGCAGGAAAGAGCTGCATGCTTGCTATTTGCCAAGTACCTAGAAAATGCCAGAGCCAGATGGCCAGGTTGCATGGAGCTTACCCTCTCGGCTGCAAAATCACAAAGGGTACAAAGTACAGAGAGCCAGGGCTATCTTTTAGTTTTAATGATCTAAGGATTCAGAGTTGAGAAATGACCTTTTTCTTATTTTTCACCAAGCGTATATTCAGTCAGGAGCCTTAACTCTGTTAGCTGTGGAACAATAACGCACCTTTGCATGGCTATTTCCTGATAAGTGAAGAAGCCTGGGGTAAAACTCCTCTATACCATAATTAAGACTGGAATACATCTTGTCCTTTGTCCAACACTGCTTACTTATACAATGCTATTCACACACCAAAGGGAATTCTAGTTACCATGAAAAACAAGCCACAGGGACACTATAGAAATTTCCCACAATTATTTGTTCCAAAGTAAATACATTTCCTTTGATTTTGACAGAACCATAAAACACAGAAGTGTATTGTGAGGCTGTTTTGCTGTGTGTTTACCAATACCCTGGAGGCTTTACTCTTTGAAACACAGCAAGATTACATCATGGTGTTTCATCTCTCATCACTTGGCATGCATGTATATTATACCTAACAATCAAACATCAGCAGGGAAAAACAATGAACTAATTCACGAACCAGGATTCTGTTTTATACTCCATTTGTGAAGGATAATCATGACTTAGCTTAAATAAGACTTTATGTCTTGATTACAGGTTTCAAAGCATGAAAGTGTTGACCAAGCCTGGGTCCATGATATAACACACGAAACAGAGACTATTCATACTTGCTTTGCTGGAGGAGCGTAATAGGCACTAACTCGTGTAACAGGATATGAACAAACAACAGAACTTCTACAAGATTGTCATTTCTAACTTTTATCACCGTTCTTCTCACCCGTAATAACAATAACTGTTTTCATTAAACTTTCTTTTCTCTTCCAATTGAAAAGAGTTTCAGATGTTTGAACCCCTGTAACTCTACTCTCCAAAATCAGATACTCACTCCGGGGGACGATTTTGTTTTCATTTTAGATGGCAAACTTCAGTTTCCGCTCTACCTCTACTTCATTAGATTATGGGTAAAGTGGGGTTATAAAAGAGTGATAAATGCTCACAAACCACAAAAGAAGTCCCACTACTTTATAGTTTCTTTTGTGGCTATTCATTCATTCATTCATTCATTCTACATTGAACATCTAAAATATGCCAGGCATTCACCTCCCAAGAAATAATACATGAGGATCTTGTAGTTCTGCAGCCTCCTTCATGTTGGTTCATTCACATCCATTCCCATGGCTACACTTTAGCTTTACATCACCTGGAAGTGGGTCACTGGAGACTCCTAAAAGCAAACCACACCTTTCTATCTGTGCCCTTCCCCCACTCCTTTACTCTTTTAAAGCTAGCCTTTGATATTGCTGACATCTTTGGTTTCTCGTCACTTGGAGGCCTTCAAACATACCTGGATTCAGATACTGGCTTACCTAGAGCCACACTTAGTCAGCAGCAGTCTAGCCAGTACCTTCCTTTCTAGCCTCCTTCCTTGTTTTATTGCTTTTGCCATGACAAAACCCAACTCAGTTCAACCCAAGTGGACCCACAGAAGCATCAGTGCAATGGCAGGGCCCCAGACGAAGTACTGGCCTTTGGAATCAGTCTGTGGTCTGCATCTCCTTCGGTGTGCTGTCAGCTGTGTGACTTTATTAAGTTAATAATCTCTGCAGACCTCAGTTTCCTCAGCCATATCACAGAAATAATAATTACTACATCACAGGCTTCCCTATGAGGAATAGAAAATGGGTATTTTAATTCTACAGCATAGATCCTGGCATATAGTAGGCATGAATAAATAGCAACTAGCATTATTTTGTCTATTTCTGGTTCAGATCTGCTAACGCTTCTGGAGAAAATTATATATTCATGTTGCTGGGCTCCATTATAAATTTATGAGCTCCAATCTTAACTGGCCCCTCAAGGGTTTCTCATCTACTCCATTTCCGTTCTCCATAACAGCTCTTCCAAACCTTTACCACTTTCCTCAAGGGTCCGACCAGCTCCCTGCCTCCCCTGCTCTCGGCGGGTGGCCTAATCTCTCCTTCACTGAGATAACAGGTGCCTGTGAGCAAGTCTGATTCTATCCTGACTTGTCCAATCAGTTATGTCGTCACACCTCCTCTCCCACTTCACTTCTATCTCAGAATAAACAAGTATTCCTGCTCAGTTGATGACTAACTAAGTGACTCGGAAAGCATTTATTAAATGTGGACCCAACATAGGACCCAACCAGGACTTGTGCTTGGTGCCAACCTGCCCTCAAACAGCTCTAGCCTCTGGAGGAGTCAGACCCACAAACCACCTAGAAGCAAACAACAGGACTTGTGCTACAACAGATACAAAGACAGGTACTAGCCAAGACTTGCAAGGTCAGCTAGGACAGCTTCTGGTAGGAGGTTGCATCTGAGCTAAAAACTGAAGAAGAAATAGTAGCCAGGTTGGGGGAAGGGGAGGGGGCTTTCAGAGAAAGAAAGCAGGGTACGTGCCAATCACGGACACATGGAAAAGCTGGGCGCTGGCTATGAGTCAAGTACCAAGAGAATGAGTGACTTCACTTCTTTTAAATATAATGAGACAAAAAATTCCATACAATAAGGGGTAGAAAACCAGTCAAGTGATTTCATATCCTTTTATTCGTTTCAAAAATACTATCTAAACAACATTCAGGTAGGACACACGCTGCCTGAAGATTAGACCCTGCAGCTCTGTGGAAGATCCCAGACCTCATAGTGGGGATGGATGACAGAGGATTGCCATGACCCATACCACGTCACTGAAACTTGTCCAGGATGTCTTTCTAGTAAATCATGAAGGTCTCCAAATTTTTTTATGCTTTCCAAAGAAGAAACTGTGGGCCCACATTATCTATATCCCAATAGGTCCTGTGATATTGTGACTTATAATAAGAAATACATATTAGGTCTTTGTCTCTGTTTCTGGCACAGAGCCCCTAAAACCATTGGAATTTCCTAAGTAATGAGAGCAATAAAATTAGGTGATTTTTGTTCTGTTAATGAGATGATTTTTGGAAAGCACCTAAGGAGGGGGGCTGGTTGCCAGAAGAACCACCCAATGTGACTGGGGGGGGGCTGGAACTTTCAGTGTCCCCCACTGACCTCTAGGGAGGGGAAAGGGGGGTGGAGGTTGCACCAATCACCAATACCAATGATTTAATCGGCCATGCCTATGTAATGAAACCTTTGTAAAAACCCAAAGGGACAGAGTTCCAAAAGCTTTTGTGTTGGTGAAAATGTGGAGATGTGGGGAGAGTCGTGCCCTAGGAGAGGCCATGGAAGCGCCACACCCTTCCCCACACCTTACCTTATGTATCTTTTCCTTCCAGCTGCTTCTGAGTTATATTCTTTTATAATAAACTGGTAATCTAGTAAATAAAATGTTTCTCTGAGTTCTGTGAACCACTCTACCAAATTAATCAAACCCAGGGAATGAGTCATGGAAACCTCTGATATACAGCTGGTCAATCAGAAGCACAGGTAACAATCTAGGCTTTCCTTTGGCATCTGAAGTGGAGGGCAGTCTTGTAGAACTGAGACCTTAACCTGTGGAATCTGATGCTATCTCCAGGTAGCTAGTGTCAGAATGGAGTTGAATCGTAGGACACCCAGCTGGTATCCAAGAACTGCTCGGATGTGTGTTCTTCAGTCCTCAAGCACTTCGTGCTGTTGACAACCTCCTTTGATGCACCTCCATACTTCTTCACAGTTCAGTATTGTTGCTATTTGGAATTACCTATGAAGGATACACCATCATCTTTTCCATAGTAAGGGCCTCTCAAGAAAGAAATTGTACCTGACATTCATATTTGTGTCCCCAACACCAAGTACAACAGTGGGCACATAGTAGGGGCCCCGTGGTTGTTTGTGAGTGTATGGATAGATAGATGGTTGGGACAACAGACGTAGGCTGGTTTCCTGCCCTTAAATGACTCCTATGTTTCATTCTTAGATTTTCTCTCCTAATTCTAGCTTGCCTTGAGCAATCCCATTCAATTCCATAGTTTTAACTCTTCTTTAGAGACGAGCATTGCTATCAGTTTCTCAGTATTTTTTATCCTTGTTACAATGTATAAACAGACAAAAAGTTCATACTATATATACTGCTATAAAATTTGCTTTTTTCCATTAATATGTCATGTAAATTATTCTATATCATTGCATACTTCATACTTCACTCTTCTTAATAGCTGCATAGTATTCCATTGTAGGGAAGAAGTGCTAGGATTTAATTTCTGTTGATGAACATATAATTTATTTCTAATTTTTCTTTCTAACAATAATGCTATACTGAATATCTTTGTAAATATATCTTTGCACAAGTGTGTGAATGCTTCTGTAGGATAAATTCCTGGAAATGGATCCATTTTAAATTTTTCATAAATACTGACAAACTCTTCTCCAAAAATAAATATGTTATCAGTCCACCTTCCTACCAAGAGTTGCTTTGAGAGTACCAGTTTCCTCATATCCTCACACATACTAAATGTCATAAATTTTAAAATCTTTGCCAATTGGATATGTGAAAAATATATCACTGTGCCTTTAATCTCCATTTCATTGAATATAAAGAGCATGGACATTTGCATTTATTCTTTTATGAACTATGTGTTCGTATATACTCTGCTTGTTCTTTTCTTTGGAGAGTTGACTTCTTATTAATTTGTAAGAACTTTTGTAAGTTTTGTTTTGCCTTATTGGTTGCAAACAGTTTTCAATTCAACGAAGCATTTTTCAGTGCATATAGGTATGTTCTTGGTGGATTTTATCTTTTATTAATATTAAAATAGTCCCTCGGTTCTGTTAGTGTATTTTGTCTTAAATTCTGTCTCTTACACTTCATTCCTAATTTTCTTTTGCATGAATATACCTGATGCATCTTTTCATGTCTCTTTAAAAATAATTCTTTGTCATTTTTTTTTTTTATTATTTATTTTTGGGACAGAGACAGAGCATGAACGGGGGAGGGGCAGAGAGAGAGGGAGACACAGAATCGGAAACAGGCTCCAGGCTCTGAGCCATCAGCCCAGAGCCCGACGCGGGGCTCGAACTCACGGACCGCGAGATGGTGACCTGGCTGAAGTCGGACGCCCAACCGACTGCGCCACCCAGGCGCCCCAATTCTTTGTCATTTTTGAGAGAAAGAGAGAGAGCGAGTAGGGGAGGGGCAGAGAGAGGCTGGAGACAGCAAATTCCAAGCAGGCTCTGCATTATCAGCACAGAGCCTGATGCAGGGCTTGAACTCACCAACCGCCAGATCGTAACCTGAGCCGAAGTGGGACGCCCAACCGACTGAGCCACCCAGTTGCCCCCTTTGTCATTTGTTTTTAAGTATGTGTCTTATAAACAGAAAATAGCGATCTTGCTCTTTCAACCAATTGGAAAGCCTTTCCTTGTTAGTGTGTGCGTGTGTTGTTGAACGGTGTGGGGAAGAGAAGGAACTCATTCACATTCAGCCTGCCGCTTATATATTCTTACTACTGACGTAGTGTTATTGCTGCCTTCTTAATTTTACTTCAACTTATTATACCCGCTTTTTGCTTCCTTTCTTCTTTATTAGCGTGTGCTTATCACTCTAACAAATATAAGTGAACTTCTATTTCTCTCTCAAAGCCAAGAATTAATCAAAATCTGTAACCTATCTCCACACAACCATCAAGATCAGAACTTCAGCAGAATTTTAACTCCTCTCCCCACTCCTAGGCTTCACTGAAGTAAACTGAAATTTTAGTCACAGATTGTTTTCTTGTTCTAATCTGTCTCCTCTGGTATAAAAATCCTTAAAATTTGCATTAAACTTTACAATGACAATATCAGTTAGTTACTATAAGTTTCATGCTCACCATTCTATCATGTAAGCGTTGGCTTTCCTTCTCGACTTCTTTATTCTGATTTATTTTTCATTTGGGTGGAGTGTTTCCATGAGAAACTTTTGTTATAAAATGTGTGTAGTAGTATGTTTTCTGTCTTCTCACGTCTTCACAATTGAATGATAATTTGTCTGCATGTAGAATTCTGGGCTCGTGGTCCTTTTTCCTTAGAATCCATCAGCTCTTAGTTTATACTATTTACCTATGAAAGGTCGATTCCAACCTTAGTAGCTTCCTTGATGAGTAATCTGTTTTTTTCTGCCTGGAAGCTTGGGTTGAGAATTTTCCAAGGGTATGAAGTATTCAAAAAAGAATTAATGTCTGTCCCAAGGATTTAATGATTTCACAAAAGTAAGTTAAGAATAATTTATATTCTACTTTAAAAAGTGGCTAATTTTCACCAAAGGCATAATAATTAGTTTTTTTTCTTAACCGAGTAGCAAAAGAGCAAATGTGATTTATCTCTATGATTAAAAAAATAGGTTATGCTTCATGAATGATTTTCTAATAGCAATGGTTTTGAGAAAAGTTTATAAAACTAAGCACTACAAAATAAGTTCTCAAAATTCCAGGAGGGTCCCCGGAATTGGGAGGGAATCCGAGATTCAATCACATAACATTCAGCAGTGGAAGACAATATGTCAGGCACTCTACCTACATTATTTTCTTCAGAAGTGGTTCTCAAAGAAGTTAAACACTTAGGACCCCAACACTGGTAGGTAACTGGCAGAACATAAATTTGAACCCAAGACTTCATGCCTCCAGTACACAGCCTCTTTTCAGCACACCATATTATGGGGAGTGTCTACAACATACAAGGCATTTATTTGGCTAAGAGTTGTGAGGGACGCAAAGGCGAACGCGACGGAGTCCCAGCCTTCAAGTTGGGTATATCACGGTAGTTGTTATCTAGGTAAACCCTATTTAGTGAACTTAGTTTTCTTAAAAAGTAGCATTTTTCTTCTTGTAAGTAAAAATTAGGCCACAAATCTGTGATTCAGAAGGAAAGTGTCCTTATCCAGGTGCATTTTTACACGTTAGCATTTAGGGCAAATTGCCCAGAAATCCAATACTAATTTACCCCCAGGATCTCAAGCCCATAGTTACTGTTGGAATTTTTGGCAAGCAGATTTCCCCAAGGGTAATAGTCAAATTAAGAAGTATTTTAAAGAAAAGGTGTGAGAGTCTTAGGCAAGAGTTCAAAGCTTGGTGTTCAAAGGTGGGGAGGGGTACTCAACCAGGCGGTGCTCCAGCAGTAAAACAGGTGAGAGGTCACCTGTTTACCTTGCCTAAGCTCCTGTGTAATGGATCAGTGTGGAGCTTGATGTGCAATGGTGACAATCTTTACTTTGCACTCAAAATTAGAGTAGATCATGTTTAAACTCCTAACTCCAAAGTTACTATAGCAGATTGGATAGGTAAACGTGTCCTGGGTCAACCCTGAACTCTCCGCAAGTATGAAATACCAGTGTGAGTTTGGCAATCCGGATGAACACCTCCCACACCCCTACCATTCTCAAAGCAGAACCCAAATTGATGAATTCTGTCCCCGTCCCTTAGGTCAACCAGAAGAATAATAATAGCGACAATACTAGTTAACGTTGTTTTCTATTTACTATGTAGTTTGTACTATCCTGAGTGCTTTAGTTTCCTTTAATCCTCACAACAATATTACAAGCTTATGTATGTATCTATTTTATACATGAGAAAACGGAGACCCCGTGAGATTAAGTGATTTACTGAAGACTACACACCAAGTAAATGACAGATCCAGGATCTGAACCCACATCGACTGGCCCTGAGCATGCATTACTGACCACTACCATTTACAAAGTTTCACGTGGTTATATAGGACCTTTAGAGAAAATTTTCTCTATCACTTGGATCAGTCTTGCTCAGGCTGAGTGCAAGTTCGGTTAAGGAAATTGACTTGATAGAGGACCAGCTCCTACAAAGTTAAGAGCTTTTGTGGATTCCAAAGGGATTTAGAAGAAGGAATGTTTTAAAAAAATTTAAACATCAAGATGGGATGGACTGGAAATCGGTGGGAGGCCAACATTAAGGGGAAACTAAAACTGAATGGGTAGGTCAGTACTCATCCCCAAAACAGTCTGTAGCAACAAGATTAAGTCATGCCCCACCACCTGGTAAGGCAAAGGTACTGGACCTGCTCACTCACCTAATCAGAGCTGATTGAAAAATTGAGTATGTTGAGTCAAATGGAAGCGCTATGGGAAAGGGGCTGCAAAAAGGCAGAAACTAGACACTAGAATAAACATAAAAGGAACAATAAACATAAAAGGTCCATGTCCAATTCCAACTTGAGAAAACATCCACTGATAATTTCCCATTCTGAGTTAAATTTAAATGTCTACTGTCAAGATATCTGACCTACTTTCATGTCTCTTTCTTTTATGCTTTGCATAAAATAAATGTTTAATAAAAGTGTGTTCATTGCTATCAAGTGTAAGATGCAAGGAAAGGCAGCCCTCTGTTATTCCTGTCTCCCACCAATCATCTTGGAGAATCACTTTCTCTTTGCCAGTGAGCACTCCCCAGGATAGGACACTGACTCTAGAAAGCCTGCGAGCTGTGTTCACAACTAAGCACTGGCTAGGTATGTTATACAGCTGCTCCAGATGAGCTTGACCAGTAAGATATGGGGCGTGGCAAACTAAGGAATCAGCAGTCCAGCATAAGGCAGCCAATCTGGTTTTGTTTTATTTTTAAGAGTCACAAGAGTATCTCACCCTGACTAAAATTCGGCTTCAGCAAAGTAAGACTAATAAGGAACCCAGAGGTAAGAACACTAGGTATGGGCTTTCCTGGCCAGCTTTTTAACTTTATATGGCTGTGAAAAAACAGAGTTGTTGTTGTTGTTGTTGTTGTTGTTGTTGTTGTTGTTGTTTGAATCTTCTCATATTCAAAGTTTCCAGTCAAGGATGTCTCTGGCTGTCAGGAGAAAATGTTGGCAGCAGGAAGGGGAAATTGGTCACCTTTTATTTCCATCAACCCCAGAGGCATTGCTTTTTGCCAGACTGCCCACCCCACATGAAAGGATTCTCTTTCTTTTGGTTTTGATCTAGTTCTCTGGCAAAACAAATGTGAATTTTCCTAGCACTTCCCTTCCTCCGGCCAAGACACAGACCGTTTGCTTGGATACATGGTGTCATTTCTATAATCCTCTAACCTGTAAGAGACTTGTGCACCAGAGTTGATGGTGGGTCTTTTGGGGATCCATCTAGAACATCTGAGGACTCATTTCCGGAGGGGTCATTTCCGGAGGAGGGGACACATGCCTAGAGAAGACATAAGCTCCATGAGATGAGGGTCTGTGTCAGTCTTGAGCAATCCTGTGTTCCCAGCACTGATCATGATACCTGGCACATATGGAGATCCAGTACATGAGAGTGGATGTTCAATAACTTCTTCTACAAACTTACTTTTGTACAGAAACTAGTGGTGCTAGATGGTAGTGCATAAAATAATCTGGAAGGGATTCTATTCCAACTGTATTCTCAGTGGCCAACGGTATAGATTATAACATCTTTTCCCAAAGTATTTTGTGGGACACTAGACTCAAAATGTGCTCAGCAAAAAATGGATCGCACAGTCAAGAAAGCTGGACATACTGCGTACCTTCATGTTAACCTATTAAAGAGGCTCTTCGGTTTTTCTGTTTAGAAACATGTTTAACTTTAACCCAGAATTTCTTAAAATTTTTTGACCGTGGAATCTTCACCTTGCACCTACTACCTACTATCCCATGGAAGTAGTGCTCCTCTGAACTCACTTTGGAATTATATTTGGAAAGACAGAGTTATGTCGTGATTGGCCCTCCATTGCTCTCAATAGTCCCTTGAATGGATATTCAGCACTTTCCTCTAAAATCATTAATTACGTGAACCTGATGACTTATAATTTTCAAATCATCCTGCATGAACATAGGGCTAATGAGTTCCTTCTGCCTTTCTATGAGGAGAGGTTGGCACTCTCCTCTCTCAGGACAGGAGTTGACTACGAACAGTTTCTACATCAGCTCAGCAGTCTTGTGCATTCCCTGGTATGGAGCTCCAAGGGACCCAGGGACCTGGTGAGAGAGGGAATTGGACTTTTGTTCATGAACCCTGGCTTCTTCTTGTGACTGCCTATGTGTCAGCTTGGCAAGGCTAAAGTACTCAGTTATTAAGCGCCAGCCTAGGTATTGCGGTGACGATAATTTGCAGATGTGGTTAACATCGACAATCAGTTAACTTCAAGTAAACAAGATTGTCCTCAATCATCTGAGTGGCCTCTTCCAATCAGAAGAAAGACCTTAAAAGCAAAACTGAGGTTTTTTTCCTGGGAAGAAATCCCACTTGTGGATAGCAGTTCCGGTTCCTGCCTGAGAGTCTCCAGTGTCTTGCACGTTCTGGTCTTCAGTAGAACCTTGACTGATATACTGTCCACTGTAGCTGTCCCTCATCAGCATCCCTCTCAGCCAGGCTAACACACTTTTCAAGCACAGTAACAAGCCCAAAGGGATGGACAAAGCATCTTCCCCTCAGGCCATGGAAAGGATCTGCCTCAAAGCAGCAGGAAGTGCAGTCTGCCTGACAAGAAGGCTGGGAAGGAGAGACAGGAATACCCTTTGCCTTCAGACTCTGGTGTACAGGTTCTCCCTGAGGCAGTCTGTGTCTCTTCCACTGTTGCTGTCCAGTAGTGGGGCCAGGTGGGGGGCAGTTTGGGGCTTGGGGGGTGGAGGTGTGGGGGGAAGGGGGAAATTGCTCAACACTGAAGTATTTCCATGCCTAGGCACAACCAGGTGAAATAATTGTGGAAAAAACACTTGCTTTCAATTTAATGATTTATTCACAGTTTAATGGTATCTCAGGGCATTTATTTTGCATTTAAGATGAAAAGCATAGATTTGTATATATTATGGAAATAGATGTACTTCTCATTTTGGTAAAGAATGTGAAAGCCCAGTCTGCTCAGTGGCACTGACATCTAGGGATGTCAGTGGGAGGGAGAGATGGGACACACCTGTTTGTGCACTCACATGGGTGTTCTTTAAGCTGCGTCTAGAGAGGACTTTAACTTTGCAATATGTGGTTAAAACACTAAAATGTGCATACTCGGTGATTCCAGGTCTAAGACTGTATCCTGAGGATATACGTAAAGTTGTAACTTACAAGAGATCTCATCTCAGTTGTGAAAAATCAAAAGCCACTTGCATGTCCAACAGCAAGGTTAGTAAACGATGGTAAGGCAATATATGGTAGAATAAAATAAAAATAGCTGTCATTCACTGAATAGTGTACCAAGCACTGTTCTATAAGGGCTTTATGTTCTCAACTCACTCAGTCCTCACAGCAAAGGCACTACGAGGCACTTTCTACATCCCCTTTTTACAGATGAGCTAACTAAGGCACAGAGCGGCAAGGTGAAGTGCACAAGGTCGCACAGTCAGCAGGTGTAGGCAGGATTCCAGCCTGAGCACGTGGGCTCCAGAGCCCACGCGCTGTGTACATGCTGTGCCTCACTCTCAAGAAGGATGATGTTATTTCAAACATGCATATGTTCAGATACGTATACACAAAGCAGCTGCTCCAGATGAGCTTGCCCAGTAAGATATGGGGCAAACAAAAATGGAAATTCTACACTTTAAAATCAACGATCTTCCCTTTTTCTTTATTGCTCATCTGTATTTACTAAATTTTCTACAATGAATATCTAACATCTTATAGTTTAAAAATAAAAACCGTCAAAATCCATTTTATTATTTTGATTGAGAACAAACTCTTAACTTGTCTGGTCAGAGACTAGAGTCAGCTCAATGAAGACCAACGTTCAGGACGGCTACTCAAGCAAATTCATTCCAGAAGAATGCGAACCAGGCAGCACAGGGAGAGAACTCCTCCAGGGCACAAGTTCCAGGCCCCCTCATCACACACACCATCAGTGAGCCAGTCAACCAACAAGCCCTCTGCTAGGAATATTGCTAATCTGAGAAGATCTGCGCCTGCCCTTAGCTAGTTTCCAAAACCCCCGTTCTCTCAACCCGGCCAATCATTATGATTATTAACAGGGACCATGAGTTTCAAGTCCATAATCTTCTGAAAAGTCAGGAAATAAAATAAGTAATAAATAAATAATATAATAAATAAATAAAATCGGTGGTGAGTTGGGACTTCACAGAACTCTTTGTCCCTGGGTGTGTAGTCTTTATACTTATTGAATGAGATAAGAAAATAATCAGACATGTAAAGGTTAGACAGAACTGAATAGACTCTTCCAGATAAACTTCAAATATCTTCATTTGACAAACATCCCAAGGCTCAGAGAGATCAAATAACTTGCTCTCAGTTACCCAGACTGTCAGAGGCCAAGCCATAATTAAAAACCAATTGTTTAGTGCCTAGTCCAACACTCCCTCTGTTTGAGCCATGCT
Source organism: Leopardus geoffroyi (assembly GCF_018350155.1). Taxonomy (NCBI): domain Eukaryota; kingdom Metazoa; phylum Chordata; class Mammalia; order Carnivora; family Felidae; genus Leopardus; species Leopardus geoffroyi. The sequence continues at coordinate 114,717,285 of NC_059327.1, forward strand.
ACCTCAAGGGTTTGGCTTCCGTTGAAAGGAGGGAAAGGAGGTATTGGTATAAAAACAATACATATTTTATAAAAACCATCTTGTATTCACTTTTATTATACTAGCAATACACACAAAAGTGTACAGAGTAACGCATGCACATAGGTCCCCTTCCACATACCATGACAACCCCCCACCAAGAGGTAATTACCACAGTCAGTAATTTGGGATGTGACCGTCCAAACCCCTTTCCACAGATACCATACATGTATTTAGTGACATGCTAGAACGAGCTTATACTAGTTCTTGAGAGCCACCTTAAATGTTCAGGAAAAGTTGTGAGCTGGTTGTTAAACACAGAATTAAAAATTAATTTATATAAACTTATAATTAAGTTGGATTAAAAACAAAGATAAAAAGTACTCAGGGGGCGCCTGGGTGGCGCAGTCGGTTAAGCGTCCGACTTCAGCCAGGTCACGATCTCGCGGTCCGTGAGTTCCAGCCCCGCGTCGGGCTCTGGGCTGATGGCTCAGAGCCTGGAGCCTGTTTCCGATTCTGTGTCTCCCTCTCTCTCTGCCCTTCCCCCGTTCATGCTGTGTCTCTCTCTGTCCCAAAAATAAATAAACGTTGAAAAAAAAAAAAAAAGTACTCAGAACTCATCACTTCCTTGTTTGTTTGTTTTACAACTTTTTACTGTTGTCTACATTCCTCGGGTTATCTCCATTTATTGGATCTGTACGATGGAAAGAATAATGGTGTGTTTCTCTACGTCTCTCCCCAGCTTCACATTTTTACATTTATAGGATCCACCATCATGGGAGCATTTACACCAAGGAAATTGACAAACGCTACAGATCAGGGCAGGCCCTCCCCTCGCTGAGACAGCCAGTTTTTGAGCATTTACTAGCATACCATAAGAGACTTTTTTACAAGTTCTTTTTTCTTTCTAATAAATAGACTATTGAAAACTTTTAAAAATCCGTTAAATGCATTTATTTTCCTTGGCGAAAATAGAGATGAAGCACTCACTGAAACATGTAAAATATCAACGTGTTTTTTAAACTATGACTCTTCTTCTCTCCCTCAATAACCTGCTCCCTTGATAATCTAAACTTCTATTTTAACCAAATCCCAGTTCCTTTTAACTTTCCTCTTCAAGGATATTACGACTCCCCTCCTCAATTCACCCCCACATCTTTCAAGCTCTCTTAAGAGAGAAAGAGAATTTTTAATGGCAGAGGTGAAGTTTCCCGAAGGTAATTACTTAATAGGCAACCAAACAAGAATGGCTGGATTTGCTTGGCCATGGTAAGCACCAGCTCCTGCTAGGGGCCACTCGGGCACTCTGAAGCTCCTGAATGTCAGAGGGAAAGCAATATACTCAGGCCCTTTTGTTGACACACCAAAAGATTAGGTTTCCTTAAATTCCTAAGGAATTTCAGAAGATTAACTTTTAGATAGGAAACTTCATAGGCTGAGCAGGCTGAGAAAAGAAAAAAGAAAAAAATCATGTCACCCTCAAGCAGTTCCATCAAGGGATGAAATTTTAAATCACATCATGTCTCACACCCATTGCTTAGTGCAAAATAAATCACTTGAACAGAGGGCAAGCCAATTTTTACTTTAAAAATGTTGTGTCCTAAGGCTGTCTTCTTGAACTTCAAAAGCACACTTTGTAATTACTCTACCTATCAAAGGAAACTCAACATTTCACCTCCAATTTCTTCAGCTTGTGTTATCACTTTTAATTGTTAATAAACCACATTAATTTTAAACTGATTATTCTGTTTGGGAATTCAATGTTTTCTAACAGAATACACTGAATTATATATAAGTGGGCTTATTTATGTACCAGCTATAGTTAGGTGGGGCTTTTTCTCACTACCTGTCATTTGTTTTATTTTTAGTAATTTCTGTCCTTTTGGAGACTGATAGCAATTCATGTCCCTCATTTTTTTAAAGGAACATTTCTAGGAATAAGAAGGATAAAAAAGATGCCAGGGATTTTGGGGGGTTGGGGTTTGTGCTCAACATTGATATCATTTGCTTGTGGGTCATGAACCTGCCCATGACTTTTTATTTTTTTTAAAGAAAGCAAAGGACTAAGAAATAATTTGCTAAACTCAGACCACACCATCAACCTTCATTCAGATTTGTTCATTTTCCTAACAAGATGTTCCCCAACCTGGAATTAACAAGACAAGTTCTTCTTGCTATCAACCTTCCTGCCTCTGTAGGCACTGACCATGTCTATTTGACAAAAGCATATATTTGCTTACAAACTATATTTATCCAGCCCAGTCAATTTGTTTGTTACCAGCCATGGTAACAAACAAAATGGTCTTGAGATGGAAACATGCCATGTTTGTCTCCACTCTAGCATCAAGCTCAGAATTCAGGAGTTGAGAGCAGTTCCTGCTTGACTAAAAAAATTCTGAGAACATAGAACATCCTTCTCTCTACCTTAACTGTGCCCATAGTGCCGAACCCTCCACCTGGAGGGAGCTCCTTCTCCTCTGCCAACAAGACCAGTTCTGCATGCCCTTCCCAGCCTCCTGGATAACTGACATGCCTTCCACATTGGACCTCTTATCACCACCACACCCACCATCATCATCACCATCATCATCCTTTATCAAGGGCTTTCTGTGGTGCCAGGCACTTTTCTACATGTTTTACATGTGTTGATTTAAGTAAACCTCACCACGACCATTATTATTAACACTCTGTAGACATAGATAGGACACTGAGGCACTGAGAGGTTCGTGTCCAAGGCCACTCAGCTGGTAGATGACAGAGCAGGCCAGCTCCAGGGACTGTGCACTCAAGCACTCTGCCATACCTCCCTACTTCATCAAGCTACTTAGTTACCTATATAATTGCTTCTCCACTGGCCTAAGTACTCCCAGAGGGTAGGGACCATCCATCATGCATTCCTACATTCCCCGGGGTGCCTGCCATAGTAGCTGGTGCATAGTAGAGGCTCATTAACTGTTTATAGAATGAATGAATGGATTTTTCCTACCATTTCCAGGTGTATGAACTGGGAGATGTCTCCGCAAGAAGACAGCCTATGGTGGCACCAAGCTGGTAGTCCTGGACGGTACATGGCCTAAAGTCAAAAATCTGTCCGCTCCTGGGCCATATAAGGGGAGCAACAAAACTGATTTGGTCAATCAGCTAAACACTGATCGGTATCACCTCCCCTAGAAAGTTATGACAAGTAAAGTGCCACAGATGGCACCTGGCATACTGTAAGTCAATGATGGAGGTTCACATAAGCTAGCAGGGCTAATGTTACGTTGGTGGTAAGGTGGGGAAGGTTGACATATTAGCATATCTTTCTGATTCTTTTAGCAATCCGCTAGCAAAATTATAATTTAAATTTATTTGATTATTTATACATACCCTGTCTTTTCCCCAAAACAGTTTATATATTCAGCAGATCTGTACATTGGAAGTGGAAAGAAATAAAAAAAAAACAAAAATAAGGACAGTAAATGGAACTTAGAATGAGGCTAATACCAAAAAAAAAAAAAAGGTGCATAATAGTCTTTATATATTTGCTATGGCTGAAGCAAAAGATTAAAATGTATATAGTAATTTATAATGTACATTCACAAAGACACTTCCTATGGGGTCTTCAAAGCAGCCATTCCCTATAGCTAATGTTATTATGTGCAGGTCACAGGTCAGGAACTTGAGGCTCAAAGAAATCAAGAAACTTGATTGAGTTCACACAGATAGTAAGTGTGACTGGAACCAGAGCCAAAATGAACCCTTTGGGGGAAGAAATTAATTACAAAGCCTGTTGCCTAAGAGGACTCACAAATCCGCCACAACTTGAGCCATCTCTTCCAAATGGGAGAAAATAATGAACCATGATACCTTGGGTAAAATCTTTCTTTGTCTGTTTAACCAACAATTATTACAGTATAATAATAATTTCACAGATGTGTAAAATCTGAGTGTGATTCTAGAACTGATGTTTTGTGAGTCTGATGGTACATCTCCACATGCTCCTGCCCACAGAAGTTACACTCTTTCCTCCTCACAGAGCAGGTCTAGGCATCCTTTTCCTGAATTTGCATTCTGGGTAAGGTCAGACTGCACCTCCTCCCCCGCCCTTTACCATAAGTTCCTCAGGTTTTAGTGGCATCTCCTAGGGGGGATGATTGGGTCTTCTCTGCACAGGGTGTGAGGAAACACAGGACCAACATCCAGACACCTTAGCATAACCCTGATGCTGCCTCCTCACCTCTAATTTGATTGGAACCAAAATGTGAATCAGAAGGGGCTCAGACATGGTACTTGAAAAAAAGAGCACAAAGCAAGGAAACGAGATTTCTGATGATGAAGAAAGAGTATTTACAGGCAGAGCATTTCCGGAAGAGTTGCTTCCAAAGAGGGACCTGTATCATACTAGTCTCGGTGGACTCTCCTTCTCCTCCACCCCTCCAACCTCTGCACTCCCTCCTTCACCTCCCCTGCTCCGCTCACCACCTCCAGGGCTGTTCCCCACCTGAGCAACTCTAAGGAAAGTGCTTTGAATCCTGCTTTTCCAGAACTGTGCTTCTGAGCCTCTGCTTCTGTCCTCAGCATCTACAGAAGGTTTCACTGTGGAGTATACCAGTCAACACAGTGAAGAAACATAATAGTGCCCACTTAGACATGGGATTAATTGCAACCAGACACGCTGAAGAACGAAAATTCCTTAGCCTTCTGCTGACTTACTGTGTGAAGGAGGGGTCCTGCTGATGTGTTAGCAATCTTCCCCAAACAATAAAATAATCTAATGCTTTCTGTTTGGGGAGCAAATCACCACTAATGGGATCTTGCCAATGACACCAACACCCTTGCTGGCCCTCACCTTTCCTGACTTTCCTTACATGGCCCCTCTCTGACTGTGATAATGTACTGCATGTACGGATATAGATACTTCTCTTTAGCGAACTAATCACAATTCTAGGGGGAAACCCCAACATCATCTTCTGACTATCCGGAGTCCAACAACTTTGTCTTAGCTATAAAAAACCACCCATGACCAATAGACTGTGGAGATATAGATATATAGATATATATAATTTATTTATTTTGAGAGAGAGGGAGAAAGCCTCTCCCAGGAGAGAGGGGCAAAGATATATATATAGATATAGAGATAGAGATAGAGATAGAGATAGAGATAGAGATAGATAGATATAGAGATAGAGATAGAGATAGAGATAGATATATACACATATAGATATACACACATACACACACACACACACACACACACACACACACACATATATATATATATATATATATACACACACACATATATGGAAAGAGAGAGAGAGAAAGAATCCCAAGTAGGCTCCCCACTCAGCACAAAGCCTGATGCGGGACTCAATCCCACAACCCTGGAATCGTGACCTGACCAACTGAGCCACCCAGGCGCCCCTGTGGGTGTTTTTTTGTTGTTGTTTGTTTGTTTGTTTGTGGGTTTTTTGGTTTTTTTTTTTTTTGCTGTGGAGGGACATGAAATAAAATCTAAAGATACCTCAAAAAAAGAAAGGGGAAATAAGTTTAATCATTCAGTCTGCTAAGACAACCACAAAACAGCATCATGGAACAAACTTGGGAGATAATGTAGTATATAGTATATAGTTGCAGAAATTGAGGCCCAAAGAAGTTAAATGGATGCCCCAAGGCCACAGTACGAGTTAGTGTCTAGACAAGAAGCTGAATGAGCAAGGCAGGCAGCAGGAGAAGAAAAGCACTAAAAGAAGGCAGCCTGAGAATCCAAGACTGCAAGACTGTGCAAGCTACTCGGTCAATTAGAGACAGACACACCCTGGGGTCTCCTGCTGGTCCCATACATTGCCTCCATCCCCACTGCCATTTCCACTGTTTACATGCCTCTCCCTTATCCTGGACTGGGTGCCATTTCACATCTACATCTGGGATCTGTCACAGCTGATGAGCCGCAGAGTGGATGACAGAAATCATGTGAGCCCCTTCCCACTCAGTGGGTCCACTTTCTACCCCAGGAATGGGTGCAGGGAAGAGTATAGCTAGAGAGCAGCAGAAGTTGATTTATTTATCCTTATTTATCTATGCCCTCTCCCTATCAGCCCCCACCCCCCAAAAAAACGTCTTGTCACAAAAAGATTTTAAGCCACCTTATTTTTTTTTAAGTCTTAAGCAGCAGAGGTTTATGACCTCTGTTTGAATTTTTTGAAAGTGCCACAATGAAACATGAGTTCAAAGTGTCATCGTCTTTTTGCAGGTGGATAGCTAAAATACCCTGTTCAACTTGCTTGCCAAAACAAGTTAAAGAGAAATTGGAAAGAAGACTACAGCACTTGTTAAAGGGTTTTTAAAAAATGAGTGTTATCACGTAAGAACTAGCTTCCTTTTTCTATGGTCTGGTACTTGCAGCTTGAAATAACAGCTGGCCCTTGGTGACAGCACACTGAGGAAGCCACATCTGCCTCTAACAATCCTCTTGGAGGCTGAAGACTGAGGCTTGAGGCCTTAAAGGAGTCCTGAAGGCTGGATTCTAATTTATTCACAGCTGATTTATTTACAGATTTTTTTTTCCTAAATCTCTTTGTGATGTTTAGTAATACACAAAGGTAAGTTTTCCCATATAGATAAAACTGATCACTACTGCCAACTATATCAAAAAACAACTGTTAAACTGTGAGTCTTTGCAAAGAGGGGGAGTGTTCAGAGCCTGGATATGCAAAATAGCATCTGATATTGCATGTTTGGAGCAACCAAACACATCTGGGAAAAGAAACCCACTGCCGCTTAAAGTACCTGCTCTATTCTCTAGCACATCTGTGGTGCAATTAAAGAACCTAGTGCACAATTAAAATTCAGGTCAGCTAACAGCAACAATGGGGCTCTTTGATGTGAGGTCAGCTTTGGTCATTCTCATATACTCATTAAACAGGTTAATCAACTTAGTGCAGGATATAGGACAGGACTGACCAAAAATCTATTTAATTACCATTACCCTGAAAGCATTGGTAGAGAGATCTATTTTATTTGTTTGGCATAGCAACTACTGTTTCATTGTCATTGCATGCTAGAGCTAAAGGTGCCACTTCTGGAATTGTGTGCTTTTTTCACAGCTAATGACATGTAGATACAACACAAATATTTGTTTGTATTTATTATTAATGTATTATAAAAGCAGATGGCTTGGTGTATGTCTTTCCTTTTCCCCCGTGTACACTTCTCTCTTTTGGTTAAAGTACTGAAGCATGGGTTAAATTTGTGGAAGATGTCTCGTGCTCTTTTCATTTGTTTGCTTTACCTTGGGTCAAGAAGGTGTGAATGTGACATATTCAGTCTGGATGAGTAAACTTGACTCAGGTTCTCCTAATGGGTTTTATCCAGCACCTGTAAGGAAGGACAGGTAATATGACCAAGTAGTGCCTATGGTGAACGCTCTAGTAGAAAGACCTGAACTTTAGGTCAAATAGACTTGGATTTGAATCCAGCTCCCTGATCTATACTCACTGACAAAATGAAGACAATAAGATGACTTTGCAGCATTGTTGTGAGGATACAATAAAATAATGTATATAAAGTGCTTAGTGCAGTGCTTGATACATGGTAGAACTTAATGATGCCTATTCATTAAGAAAATGCTTTCCTGAGTCACTGAGGAATCTACAACACCATTAATCAGGGTGCAATTTTCTCTTCCTACTTAAAACCAATATTCAGTGCTTCTCAAAACAAACCAGTTTTTTATAAGTTTGTTTATTTTATTTTATTTTATTTTATTTTATTTTATTTTTTTAGTAATCCCTACACCCAATGTGGGGCTCAAACCCACAACCTCGAGATCAACAGTCACATGTTCTCCCAACTGAGACCAGGCACCGCAATCAGTTGTTTTTTTTTAAATGACAAAACTGAACATACAATATATGGTGTTAACGAAAATAATGAAAATTCATAACTAACGGGGTCTAAATGACTTCAACAGGAAGGCACTGTGAGTGGGTGTCACAGGTATTATAAATGCTTCTTGTGTCATGCCCGAATAAGATACAGGGAGTCCCATCTTTGGGGAACAGGAGGTGACATGGGAACACTCAAGGTTAAAAAATCACGAGTGCCTGGCTGACTCAGTTAATAGAGTCCATGGCTCATGATCTCAGGGTTATGAGTTTTCAAGCCCCATGTTGAGCATGGAGACTATATTAAAAAAAAAAAAAAAAAGTGGCGCCTGGGTGGCTCAATCGGTTAAGCGACCAACTCTTGATACGGATTCAGATCATGATCTCACAGTCACGCGATTGAGCCCCTGCTTGGACTCTGCACTGGGTGTGAGCCTGCTTGAGATTCTCTCTCTCCTTCTCCCTCTGCCCCTTCCCCACTTGCATGCGTACACTGCTCGCTCTCTCTCTTAAAAAAAAAAAAGGGTTAGGGTACCTGGGTGGCTCAGTTGGTTGATCGTCCCACTCTTGATTTCGGCTCAGGTCGTGATCTCCCAGTTCGTGAGATAGAGCCCCACGTCAGGCTCTGTGTTGACAGTGCAAGACTGCTTGGGATTCTCTGTCTCCCTCTCTCTCTGCCCCTCCCCTGCTCATGCCTGTGCATGTACATGTGTGCGCGCTCTCTCTCTCTCTCTCTCAAAAATAAATAAATAAACATTTTTTAAAAAGGTTAAAAATCATAAGCAGCCCCATATCCCTTTGGAAAATACACTTGATTCTTGTTACTCATGGTAGTTATGTTCTGTACAGTCACCACAACCACTGAATTAGCAAACACTGAACCAGTGTTCCCAGGGGGAAATATAGGGTTAAGCTCCTATGAGCTTCTTGTTACAACATTTTTGTCAAGAAATCAATACAAAACCTTATTTTGTATGTGTTTCTCTTTAAAGACATCTTATTTAACACATACTGTTGGTTCATTAACATTGAACTCACAGCCAACAGCACTTCAACTCGTGTCTGAATGAAGCTTATCTACTGGAGGAAGTTTCTCCATAAGGCAGGATCACAGCCTCTTGCACACAGACAGCAACTCAGTATTGTTCTTGGGGCCATTTTACACAGCAAAAATACCAACAAAAAGCACAAAAATACAAAAAGCAGAGCATTAAATTGACCACAAAAAGGATACTTGTTTATCGTGTGCAAACAGAAATAAGAATACAGTGCCGGATTGTTCAACCACAGCTGAGAAATGTGTGTGTTGGGCAACTCAAAGTTTTCACCATTCCACCCATGCCTGATATCTATTGGGGGCAGGGGGTACAAATAAATTTTAACAAGTAGGTGAATTCACAATTGCAAAATCCATGAATAATAAGGCTCAACTGTCAACTTGAAATTTGACATGTCCCCTCTCAATAAGCCCTACATGGCAAGTCTTTTCTTCAGTGTTTGATGGAAAGCTCCTTTGGGAAATTACCAGATAAAGTCACTGAGTGGCATTTAGGGGACACGTTGTGTGAAAAACACTATAGTAACTATGTTGTGTTTATTATGTGCCAAGCACAAGTCGAAGTTTAGTTTATTAATTAAATATATGTTAATAGTTATAGTTATTTATTAAATACTTTTATTATTTAATGATTCAAGTTGTTGCTTTCCTCTATTTTTGATTTAGAAAAGTTAGTTTGGGTGCCCTAGGAAGGAAGCTATCCCAGGTGGTTGGAAGTAGAAAAGCGTACCAGTAGGAAGACTAGAAGCCATGGATTTCTAGAAGTGTTCTCTCACCCCACCTCTTATATAAGAGCACCCATTGATTCATGCTGAAACCAGCCACTACTAGCTAGGCTCAACAGGGTCAGCCAAGTGGAATCTACTTCAGAGAGCTACACAACTCTCAGGATGACAAAGTGTTAGACCTGGATGGGAGCCTAATTGTCATCTAATTGAATCTCGCTCAATCTTCCTCGCTCTCTCTTTTTTTTTCTTTTTTCACTTTTAATTTTTTTTTAATTTATTTTTGAGAGACAGAGAAAGAGCATGAGCAGGGGAGGGGCAGAGACAGAAGGAGACACAGAATCTGAAGCAGGCTCCAGGCTCTGAGCTGTCAGCACAGAGCCCGATGCGGGGCTCGAACCTACGAACCCTGAGATCACAGTCTGAGTTGAAGTCAGATGCCCAACCAACTGAGCCACCCAGGTGCCCCCCCCTTAAAATAAATAAATAAACCAGCATAACAAATATGTTATAAAATCACATTGTGCTTTAAAATGTGGCACTGAAGAAGGGATATACAAACAGACCAGTGGAGTGGAATACATGCATGGCCATAAAACACACACACACACACACACACACACACACACACACACAGCAAGTTTATATGGATGTATGGGTAATCATCTGTAGCACCACTTGAAATTATTTACCAAAATAAGTTATAAAGAACTAAACATTTATATAAACTAGAAAATACAGATATGATATAGATTGATTAATTTTATAATAGTGGATGAAATTACAGAAGAAAATATCAACTACATAAAATATTTAATCCTCTGTTTAATAAAAAGTAAAGAAAATGAGAATTATATTTTAGCAGACTGATGATTGCCTACCCAGTGTCCATTCTTCCCTATTTACTTGCTAACAGAACACCAGTGTTGCCAAAGGATCAAGGTATCCAATTAATAATCCTGTCTTAGACATCTTTGCAGCAAGGGGTGGCTATGTGGTAAGTTAGGAAAGAAGAAAAGTATTGGAGACTGTTGAAGAGGGCATCCAGAGAAACTTCACAAAAAAAGACACACTGCAGCAAATGCTTGGTGCTCTTCCCAGTTCCCCTCAGAAACCCTTTATCTGCTGTGTGTGACAACATTCTTGTTTCTGGAGGTTCTGATCCTGACAGCTCACACCTGTTACTTTCTTCAACGACTTTTGAGCTACTAGAGTATCTTTGCCTAGATGTCAGAAGGGCCCGGGTGTTCACCACCCCATCCTACCCCCTTGCCTGGAGTGGGGGTCTGAATGTGGGAGCTACTTGGCTTTGAGAGGACACCAACCTGCCTGATTTATGCTTAGAGTCCAAGATGGGGCTGCAGCACTCCCTTGCGTGGCTTTATCTTCTTCTCTATGCTGTTTCCCTTACTCTACTCATCAATTTCTCCCAGAAATACTTCCTACGTAAGTCACTAACACAAGAACGGGCCAAGGCCTGCTTCTGGGGAATCTGACCTAAGACATATTCTCAGCTGGCCTGCCCTTTCTTATTTTGTTCCTTCACGCTGCCACCTTTTTTCTTTTTGGAGCACGGAAGAAATGCCTGGAGGTTCAGCAGCCATCTGGCAAACACGAGGCAAGAAGCACCAGGTCACAGATCCATACACTAAGGATGATATAGCAAAAAGACGGGGAAAACTTGATTACCTGATGGTTTAATTAAATTGTTCTACTAGTCCTGGATAGACTTATTTTTGCATAAAACAGGTAACTACTTACTAAGGTACCTGGTGGGGCATATAATAACACCCGCACCCCCCCCCCCAAAAAAAAGATGTCCACATCCTAATTCCTTAAACCTGTAGCTGGGCCATGTTACACAACAAAGAGGAATTAAAGGTGCAGATGGAATTAAGGGTGCAGATGGAATTAAAGTTGCTACTCTGCTAACCTTAAAGCAGGAAGAGTAGTCTGAATTATCCAGGTGGGCCCGGTGTAATCACAAGAGTTTTTAAAAGCGGAAACGGAAGCAAAAGAGAGATCAGAGCTAAAGATGTGATGGTAGAAGCAGAGGTGGGAGGAATTATATGTGAGAACGACCACTCACCTCTGCCCGCTGCAAAGACAAAGACAGGGGCCACCAGCCAAGGCACGCAGGCGGCCTCTGGAAGCTGGACAAGGCGAGGAAACAGATTCTCCCCCGTGGAGCCTCCAGAAGGGAACACAGCCCTGCCAACTCCTGGATTTTAGCCCAGTGAGACTCATTTTGGACCTCCGACCTCCAGAACTGTTAAGAGTAAGTTTGTTTCATTTAAGCCATCAAGCTTGGTAATTTGTTACAACAGCAATAGAAAACCAATACAGCCATGTATATTTGAAATTTGCTAAGAGAGTAGATCTTAAGCATTCTCATCCAAAAAAAGGCAACTATGTGAGGTGACAAATATGTTAATTAACTCGATTGTGGTAATGATTTCACAATGTATACATATATCATATCATCATGTTCTATACTTTAAACATATACAATTTTGTTTGACAATTATTCCTCAATAAAGCTGGGGAGAGGAGGGAGGAAAACTAATATACCTGGTTTTCTGTCAATTGCAGACTAATTCAATCCTAAATGATATTTTTTAACTGAAAATGGGTAATATTTTTGATATAAGAAAATCTTATACAAATCAATAAAAAACACTAAACCAATAAGTTGATGGGCAAATAACACATGTAAACAAAATACACCATGAAGAAGTATAGGTATCAAGAAACGACATAGAAATGGGTTTTCTACAAAAACATATGAAATATTTTTTTAAATGTTTATTTTTGAGAGAAGAGAGAGCACAAGTGGGGGAGGAGCAGAGAGAGAGGGATGCACAGATTCAGAAGCAGGCTCCAGGCTCTGAGCTGTCAGCACAGAGCCTGACACGGGGCTCGAACCCACGATGCTTAACAACTGATGCTTAACCAACTGAGCCACCCAGGTGCCCCTGAAATATTTCTAAATATCAAGAGAAAATCATTACAAAATTACATGAAAAAGCAAGACAGAATTTATATTGTGTGATTCCAACTACATTTTATAAATAAGCACGGGGGCTCTTGAGTGGGTCAGTCAGTTAAGCATCACACTTCAGCTCCGTGATCTCATGGTTCATGATTTCAAGCCCCACATTGGGCTCTGCACTGACAGCACGGATCCTGCTTTGGATCTTCTGTCTCCCTCACTCTCTGCCCCTCTCAAGCTTCCTCTCTCTCTGTCTCTCTCAAAAATAAAACTAAAAAATTAAAAAATAAAAACAAGCATTGAGAAAGACTGAAAGGAAAGAATAAAAGGAAACGTTTTTGAAATAGCAAGATTTGGGGTGTCTTTTCCTTTTTTCTATTACCTTTTTATACAGGCCATCCCTAGATGGCTAGCTCTCTTTATTCAGTTCTCTTTAATAGAAAAAAGAAAATAAACTATGCCTTAAAAAATAATTGTAACACGAATACAAAATAATTATAACCCAAAATGCTACTTGCCCTAATACATGGAGGGAAGTGTAAGGCCAGGTGCTGGCAAAGAAGGAGGGGTGAGGTTTTGCCTAGGAACACTGGGAAGGCCTCACAGTGGGGGCGGGCAATTGAGTAGGGTCTTACCCAGGCCCACAAAGCAAGCAGAACGCTGCAGACAGAGGAAGGCACAAGGCCAAGGTGTTGAGTAAACTGCAAACAGGTGCGATGGCCAGAACGCAGAGTGGGAAGGAGAGAGCAGTGAAAGACTAGGTATGGATATGGAGAAGCCTGAACTGAAAGGGTTTACATCATAAGGACTAGAGTTTGACCTTTACTGTATTGGGAAGTAACTTTTGACAGGAAAGAGCTGTGGTTGTATTATTTTATAAGGATTTTTCTGCTCCAGTGTGAGGAGGGACAGGGGACCAAAGGCAGTGGAATAAGTTAGTTTGATTGCAATTATCCAGGCAAGAGGTCCGAACTGAATGCAACAGATATTTGAGGAATTTATAAGCCAAGGCAAATTAGTTCAAGGAAATAGGGGGGCTGATTTCCAGTGTTTACTGAGCCTCTTTCTACCAATATTTCCCTGGCTTTTTAAATGAGAGGTGACATGCGTACAGAAAGTCATGGATATAAATGCATGGCATGTACAACTCCATGGATTATCACAAAGGAACCCACTCACGTAATCACCATCCAATGAATGAATCATATCTTGGACTATTGGAGCCTCAAAGGAAGTGACATCCACTTGCTTGGGCCAACAACCCAGAAGTCATCTTTTATTCTTGTCTACCCTTTGTATCATACATCTAAGTCATCAGAAGTCCTGTCAAGTCTACCTTCAAGATATATCCAGAACTCAACCTGTTCTCACCACCTCCACTATTACCCTACTGCAAACTACCATCATTTCCACCCTGGACTATTGCCATAGCCTCCTCCCTGTTGTCTCTTACTCCCGTCTTGCTCCCCGTGATCCACACAGCTACTGAAGTGGTCCTTTTAATGATGGGGATTGTATCACGTTACTCCCTGTATCGTATCAACTTCATAGCCCTAGTTCTTCACTCTTCTCTGCATTGGTGCCCTTTGTCAAGTAACTTGGGAGTGATCTGCCTTACCCTCTTTGATTCTGGGCTCGGCTGTGTGATTAGCGTAGCAGATATGACATAAGTGCAGGCTTCAACTGGGTTTAGGCACGAAGGTTTTTGCTTTTGCAAAATTGTGTCAAAGTCCATGCTTCTCCCAACTTAGGTATGAATTTAAGTCTCACAAGATGCACCAAATTGGTATAACCTAATTTCATTCACATCCAGAACTCTAGCTATTAGGTGTTGATGATCAGTAGGCCCTGCAATACAGGAAGGAGCACAAAAATAAAATTACCATCAACAGAGAATGATCACTTCATGGTATCACTATATCACTCTGCTCCATGTGCCTTTCCGGATCGCCTTGCACAATCTCGTCGCTGTACTTGAGCATTACCCCAGGATCCCCTGCTTTATGCCCTGGCTAAGGGTTCTGGCCAGCATCCCACCTTTACCCATGCCCTTCCCTACCCACACTGGCCCATGTTGGTCTCTGTCTCACCCTGCACAGCGTCTTTTAGCAATCTCTTCCCAATCTCCACAGCTGGCATCAGATAAAAGGGAATCTCTGGTCTCTCTCACTGTGCACCTGTCCCCCTTCCTTCCCACTGCACTCTGGACTTTATTCAGCTGCCCATTCCATCTTTGCCTCATCCTGGAAACTGACCACTTAGCATCATCTTCTTGGCTAACTTTGAATCCCCTAGAGTCATAGTTCAGATCAAAACAATCTCTTTTTCTTCTGTTTTTTTTTTTTTTTTTCCTCACTGCATCATTTATTTGGAAAAGGAAACTTATCCATTAGGTACAACAGCATAGTACCTACAGGCTCTCAAAAAATGTTTTAATGTTAATTTCTTTCAAAACTAGAAGAAAAAAGAAAATAATAATGAAGACATAATAATAAATCCAATCTGTATTATATTCATCTTTGTACCCTGTATTTGTAAAATTCATATAATTTTATTTAAAAATTTTTTAATGTTTATTTTTGACAGAGAGAGAGAGACAGAATATGAGCAGGGGAGAGGCAGAGAGAGAGGGAGACACAGAATCTGAAGCAGGCTCCAGGCTCTGAGCTATCAGCAAAACCAGACGTGGGACTCGAACCCATGAGCCACAAGATCGTGACCCGAATCAGAGACGCTCAGCCAACTCAGCCACACAGGTGCTCCTAATCTCAGTTACTTTTATGTATTTTTTAAGTTTATATATTTATTTTGAGAGAGAGACTGAGCAAGTGAGTGGGGGAGGGGCAGAGAGAGAGGGAGAGAGAAGAATCCGGAGCAGGCTCTGCACCGACAGCATGGAGCCTAATGTGGGGCTTGAACCCATGAACCATGAGGTCATGACCTGAGCCAAAATCAAGAGTCAGATGCTCAACCAACTGAGCCACCCAGGTGCTCCTAATCTTAGTTACTTTTAAATGAAGGAAGGGATCCACAAAGGCAAAAGTGGCTAAGGCAAGCAAAAGTCATAATAGGATCCTGGTTGCTTTTGAGTATGTTGTTACCTTTTGTGGGTATATGTGTGCTTCAACTTAACTGTAAACTCCTTAAAAATGTGTGTAATCTTGGGGCGCCTGGGTGGCGCAGTCGGTTAAGCGTCCGACTTCAGCCAGGTCACGATCTCGCGGTCTGTGAGTTCGAGCCCCGCGTCAGGCTCTGGGCTGATGGCTCGGAGCCTGGAGCCTGTTTCCGATTCTGTGTCTCCCTCTCTCTCTGCCCCTCCCCCGTTCATGCTGTGTCTCTCTCTGTCCCAAAAATAAATAAAACGTTGGAAAAAAAAAATTTTTTTTTAAATAAAAAATAAATAAAAAAAAAAATTTGTGTAATCTTTTTCACACACTTGTTTTCCCTAGAGAAACTGTCTCTTTATTAGAAACTTGTTTTAATTGACTAACCAAATGTAACATGCTCCCCACAATGTAGAAAGCTCAGTAGTTGGTTGCATTTTCCTTTCCCCATTCTAGGGTCAGAGCCACAGATGGTAGACTGAGTGGGCCCTACATGGTTGCTAAATCTTCATGAAGACAGTAGAGATGACCCAGTGTCTTTCAATCAGTCTTGTGATTGAAAGTTCACAATCAGGTGAGCATTCTCACGTGTTATTAGAGGCAAATGAGAGGAGGCAGTAGGTATTTCCTCATTCATTTATTCATATGATCATATAGTAGAATTCTGGCTCCTTTTCTCTCACTAGTTATGTGCCCTAGGCAAGTAATTCAAACTCTCTTTGCCTCAGCTTGCTGAACTAGAAGCTGGAGAATAAGTGACTATTAGCTTCAGAGGGCCATGACGAAGAATAAGTGAGATAATCTACATCAAGGCCTACAATGGCACCTGAAAAGCATTCTAGAAAGCTCTCATTAACTGGACAAAAATTTGAGTGCCAACATGTTTATTGAATTGATGCACGTCAACGGAATGAACTAATAGTGATCAAACATCCAACGGCCTTGTCTTGGGTTCTTTTGCTTCCCAGCTCTCCTCAGGTGAGCACACAAGCTGCTGGAAGCTTACGTAGGTCATTCTCACCCAGCTGCATAAATCAAGCGTATTTGTCTTCACTGGCCTTTGGTGGAATGTAGGCACCTGGAATGTATCTTACCCTGCTGAGTATTTGCTGACCAAGGAGAGGATTTGTCAGCATCCCTGTGGGTTACAAAAGAAGTATCCTGATGGTTGGGGGGGTGGTTAGGGGATGGTTAGGGAATGACTGGAAAGGCCACCCTCTGGTCTTACCAGCCCCACTTTTGCCTCCACTTCTCCACAGGGCAGCGGATTGATCTTTTTGAAGGTGTGCATTAAATCACATCACTTTCCTGATTATCCCTTTAAAGGCATCTCTTTGAGTTTAAAGTGCAAATTCAAAATGGCACGGCAAGCCCTCCAACCTCTACCCCAGTACCCCTCTCCATCTGATCATTCCCATTTTCCCTCCAACTCCAGACTTGACCTTAGTTTTTCAGCTCCTCAAACAGCATGTTCTCTTTATCTCACAGACCTCCTATCTGCCTCCCCCTTGGAGTTCCCTCTGCCGACAGCCATTTTCTCTTTTCTCTTCGTTGGCTAAATCCCACCCCACTGCTGAGAAATGACTCTGACATGTAGACCAGATTAGATGCGCTGGCTTTGCTCTCCTGCAGCATCTAGAGTTTCCCCAACCAGCATTGCAGTCTATTGTGATTCTCTGTTGAATGCCTGCCTTTCTCAACAGAGTGTAAGCTTTTTTTTTTTTTTAAAGATTTTATTTTTTTAAGTCATCTCTTCACCCAACATGGGGCTCAAAACTCAACCCCAAAATCAGGAGTTACACACTCTAACTAACTGAGCCAGCCAGGCACCCCTCAGAGTGGAAGCTTTATGGGGCTACCACTATACCTGTCTTGTTCATGACTGTATCCTCAGCATGAACAAGACAGGTATAGGACGAACCCAGTGCTTCATCCATAGTATCTCTCAACACGTATTTGCTGACTAAAAAATAGAATGAATAAATTAGAGAATAAAGTCCTAAGGGAGAAAAACCAAAAAAATAAAAAAGAATCTCAACGCCAAGAATCAGCCCACATCCATTAAAGCAACACAAGTTGGGGCCAGAGAATAATAGAGTTATATGGGTAACCCCTCTATATCTCAGTTTCCTCATCGGTAAATCAGGGATACTAAAAAACCTATCTTAGAGGGTTGTTGTGAGGATTGTCAGATAATAGAAATAAAGCTGGCATTGTATGTGATTGTTATTTTTGTTATTCACAAAAGGCATGTTTCCTGGGTCATGTACTTGGTTCCACACAGTGGATGCAGAGACAGTTTACTGAAACGCCTGTGCAGGAAGGGCTATTTGTGGACTGGTGACGTTCTGGTGCCACATCCTAGAAGGACATACAGCAAGAATGGCTGGAGCTGCTACTCCCTGGAGTGTCCTGTTATCTATAACATGGTACAGATTAGAGAATCATGACCCTGCTCTGTGGAAATGCATATAACCCACTGCTACATTTTCAGGCCATCTGGAGAACTGGGCCCAATGAGTATTCCATCTTTATCCTCTCTAGTCCCCAAGAATAACACATCAAAGAGCGTGTTTGCATCCCTGCAATAGATAACAGCACTGCCATAAGCTTCAGGGTCCACACATGCTACAGATAGAATGAATTAATAATTTCACATATTTATAAAATATGAATTAACCCAAGAAATATGTAACTCTAAGTAAAATTTCTGTTTTTTTAAAACTGAGCAGAGAAAGGCACTTTGATAAATGAAAGGCTAGTACATTTTCATTATATAGTATCACCAAATTGGCACTTATCACAAGCAACACATCACTGTTCTCAGATATATAGACGTCGATACAACAGAAGCATCAGGTTACTGGATGGGGGGGTTGGGGGGGAGTCGGGAGGGGAATCCAGACAACTGACTTTTTAAATTATATTTGATTATTTGGCTTTTTTTTTAACAATAGAAAAACAAGTAATATGATCAGTAAGAATTCTAGAGTCTCTAGTACATTTATATAAGCACAGTAAATTACTTGTAAAAACCATGGAGCGTTTACCTTTGTCTTTGTGTATGATACGCTATGTCTGTGTGGAACCCAGTTTGCTTTGATGGTAAACAGCTCTTCTTTCTGAAACCTTGCCTTCTCCTCCTCTGCTCTGTTGAGAGGTTCCCTTAATAGCCGAATTGGTTTTCCTGGAAGAAGAAAAAGAAAGCAGTGTGAGAAAAGTATGTGTTAGACTTCTTCCCTTTACTGTAGTGATAATTTACATTCATAGTCAAAGATGTAAAGATCCATACATCAGCTTTGTAAAGAAGTTGTAAAAATGTAAAGCAGTATCCTTTATTAAATATACCATAGCAAAGAAAAAATTTGTCAGTCTACTCTACAATGACATAATATACCAAAAATCAACCTTCTCTCTCCTCATGTCCTTGATCCTGAAACAACAATATGTATATCTGCAAGAGTGCTGTAAGCATGTGGATTATTTATTACTGGGTTTGGGGATTATTTTGTTGCTAAATAGGCTTGAGGGGGGACTATGCATTATCTATGAGATATTTCCAAACATTATCAAGGAAACATCATTAGAAAAGAGAGCAACTTTGTCTACTTCCTCATAAAGAATTTTCCATTCAGAACCTGAAATACTACTATATTATTGTATATAATAATATACATACAAATAGATATAAATATACACACACAGGATCTAAAAGCACAATAGGAAAAAATCTTTTTTAAAGAAGAAAGTATTAGCATTACCTCCAGGTAAAGAAATATGTGAGCTGAGATGGAAGACCTTTATATGTAAAGCCAAGAATGCTTGTTTCCATACTGCCAAATGTGTCCAGTTTTGCAGAGATAATAGCATTGACTGAAAAATGTTAATTACAATAAATCTCCCAGAAACAACCTAAACTAGAATCTCTCCCTCTAGCCCAGGATGGTCTGTAGAGCAGACCAAAGAGCTCACCCCTGCCTTCCACTCCTGCTGTCTAGCCTTTTTTGAATGCTTCCAGGTAAACTAGAAAATTTCCCTTTGGCATCCAGAAGGACCCAAAGTTACCCTTAATGGAAACTCCCTCAGGACCCCCACAGCCACAACCTCAAACAACCGGCCAGAGATTCACCCAAAATCAGGCTTGAGAGCTCTGTCCCAAGTGGGGCCACCCGGTCTCTTGGCAATCCCCACCTAGACTCAAACACCGTAGCTACACACAGAGCTACCTGAGAGAAGCGAAGAGATTCTTCCTGCTCCACACTCCTCCAACCTCCATGTGTATCTGAACCCATTCATCCACTAACACACTTTGGGAAAACGTATTGAGTCCAGAATAAAATACCAATGAATATAAAGAGGGGAGACTGGAATAGTGCGTGGTATTGGTACTTGCCAAAACTCTTATTACTGAAACCTCTCCCCAGACCTGTTCCTTCGCAGCATAAAAAATTATACTGCTAAATTCCAAGCTGTGATCCTGAAGGATATGTTGTATATAAAGCCTATTTGAAAACAAGGAGGATGAGAGATGGCCCATATGTAAAAACTATCTTTTATTAGAAATTTCTATTGCACTAAGAGCTCTGTGTGCATTATCTCTAGAAGTTTCTATGATCATTCCATTCTGCAGGGGATGAAACTGAAGCTCAGAGACATTAAGTAACTTGCCCAAGATTACATAGCTAGTAATATCTGAGTTAGGTTTGAACACAGATTTTCAAGACCCTTGTTTTTAATCACTAACCCAAACCATACTGCTTATCTTTATAGATTAGGCAAATGTGGACAGTATGAAGAAGAATCCATTTGTTGATTTAACAAACAATACTTTTACCACAATACATGACAACCTTGTCAACAGTGTTTGAAGGAAAATCATTAGAAGAACATAAAGAAATGTTAGTTTGTCTTTATATTGTACACACACAAACTTAATACACACTGTGTTTAAATTAGTGAAAGCATGCAAATACAGGAAAGCACATTTGGGGCAGAAAGGCTGTATCATGTGATCAAATGATCTGATTCTGTGGTCATTAGGGTTTTCCTCCAGCCCTGACAAGAACCTACATGGTTAACCCTAGAGGCTATAAAGAGCAAGGTTAATCAAAGAACAATACTAAGTGCAGTGTAATCTCCTGACTTGATTCTGGAACAAAAGAAAAAAATGCCATGAATGGGAAAACTCGTGAGACTTAAGTTTAGTTAAAAGTAACATACCAACATTAACTCCTCAGTTTTGACAAATGCCCAATGGTTATTTAAAATATTAACAGTAGGACAAACTGGGAGAAGGAAACACAGGAACATTACACTACCTGTGGAATTCTTCTGGGTATCTAAAATCATTTCAAACTAAAAAAATCAGTTAAAAAAAAAACTAAGGGGAGCCTGGGTGGCTCAGTCGGTTAAGCGTCCAGCTTCGGCTCAGGTCATGATCTCGCAGTTCGTGAGTTCAAGCCCTGTATCGGGCTCAGTACTGACAGCTCAGAGCCTGGAGCCTGCTTCGGATTTTGTGTCTCCCTCTCTCTCTGCCCCTCCCCCACTCGCACCCTGTCTCTATCTCTCTCCCCAAATCAAATAAATATTTAAAAAAATTTTAATTAAAAAGAACTAAGTAAAATTTAAATGTAAAAATAAGAGAGAAAGAGAAGACAGCACAATGCTAGAAACCAGGAACTCATCTTGCTGGCCTCTTATCATATCGAAACAGAAAAACCATGCAGGATAATTTTGCAAATTATTAATTAGGTTATTAATATGGTCACACAGATGCAAAATTATTGAAAGTATATTTAATAAAGAGAAAGGTGATTCTCAAAGACTAGAAATATGCATCAGTTAAGCCCAAAGCTTGCTTTTTCTGAGAAACTCTCTGGGGAGCCTACTCTCTTGCTAGTACTTCATTAGGAGACATTCCCTTTACTGGAGTGAGTATTAAAAGAATCTGCTACTAGACACAAAGGAAGACTTGAAGAAAATAGCAAAAAATACCATGTTCTTGGTCAAAGACTTAACATCCTAAAATTCAGTTCTCCCTATGTCAATCTGTAAACTTGACGTGTTTCCAACAAAAAAATTAATAATTTTTGTGGGACAAGTGGATAAGCTGGTTTCAATGTCTGTAAGCAAGCAAGAATAGCCACGAAAATCTGGGGGGAAAGGTCATACATAGGAGAGCATGCCAGAGCGAGGCGGATTTTATTTTATTTTTTTCTTAAAAAATATGTTTTTCTTTTTTTTTTTCAATATATGAAATTTATTGTCAAATTGGTTTCCATACAACACCCAGTGCTCATCCCAAAAGGTGCCCTCCTCAATACCCATCACCCACCCTCCCCTCCCTCCCACCCCCCATCAACCCTCAGTTTGTTCTCAGTTTTTAAGAGTCTCTTATGCTTTGGCTCTCTCCCACTCTAACCTCTTTTTTTTTTTTTTTTCCTTCCCCTCCACCATGGGTTTCTGTTAAGTTTCTCAGGATCCACATAAGAGTGAAAACATATGGTATCTGTCTTTCTCTGTATGGCTTATTTCACTTAGCATCACACTCTCCAGTTCCATCCACGTTGCTACAAAGGGCCATATTTCGTTCTTTCTCATTGCCATGTAGTACTCCATTGTGTATATAAACCACAATTTCTTTATCCATTCATCAGTTGATGGACATTTAGGTTCTTTCCATAATTTGGCTATTGTTGAGAGTGCTGCTATAAACATTGGGATACAAGTGTCCCTATGCATTAGTACTCCTGTATCCCTTGGGTAAATTCCTAGCAATGCTATTGCTGGGTCATAGGGTAGGTCTATTTTTAATTTTCTGAGGAACCTCCACAGTGCTTTCCAGAGTGGCTGCACCAGTTTGCATTCCCACCAACAGTGCAAGAGGGTTCCCGTTTCTCCACGTCCTCGCCAGCATCTATAGTCTCCTGATTTGTTCATTTTGGCTACTCTGACTGGCGTGAGGTGATATCTGAGTGTGGCTTTGATTTGTATTTCCCTGATAAGGAGCGACGTTGAGCATCTTTTCATGTGCCTGTTGGTCATCTGGATGCCTTCTTTAGAGAAGTGTCTATTCATGTTTTCTGCCCATTTCTTCACTGGGTTATTTGTTTTTTAGGTGTGGAGTTTGGTGAGCTCTTTATAGATTTTGGATACTAGCCCTTTGTCCGATATGTCATTTGCAAATATCTTTTCCCATTCCGTTGGTTGGCGAGGCGGATTTTAAAATACACCATAAAGCTATAGTTTGTAAACAAAGAGGTACTGATGGGGGATGGGAGGGAGGGGAGGGTGGGTGATGGGTATTGAGGAGGGCACCTTTTGGGATGAGCACTGGGTGTTGTATGGAAACCAATTTGACAATAAATTTCATATCAAAAAAAGAAATAAATAAATAAAACAAAGTGGTACTAGTGCATGACTCTTCATACTAATCAATGGAATAAAACAGAATGTTCATAAAAGATAAATTCTCGAGGTAATTTAATATACAGCACTAATTTTTTAGAACATTAATGAAAAGATATTGTTCAATAAATGGTATTGAGGCAAACGGGTGGCCATGTGGAAAATATCAGTAAGGCTGGTCTTCTACTTTGTACGCCCCACCAAAAATAAGTTCCCATATGTATCAAATATGAATTCATATGCAAATAGAGGAAAACCTACAAAGATTTTTAAAAATAACCTATTTTGAGAAAAGCCTCTTGTATAAAATAAAACCTTTCAGTCAAAAAGATAAAGACCTGGATATTTGACTACATAAAAATAAAAACTTTCTGCACAGGGTGAGGAGTGAGGAGACTAAATAAAATAAAATACAAACAGTGAACTGGTAAATATGTTTGTGATTCATATCTCAGAAAAAAAGTCTAGCATTATTAATACATAAAGATCTATAAGAAATCAATAAGAAAAAGAATAAAACCCAATAGAAAAGTGGACAAAGGATAGGAAAAATACAGTTTACAAAATAAGAAATACAAACAGCTCTTTAAACTTAAGCCAAGACGTTCACCCTTACTAACAAGATAAGTACACATTAAACTACACACTAAGGCACAATTTTGCCTTCCAAACTGGCAAAGACCCAGAAGTTTGACATCACACTGTGTTCCCAAAGATGTGAGGAAACAGGTATTCTCATCCATGGCTGGCATGAGTATAAATTGGTATGATTGTTTCTGGAGGCAAGCAACACAATTCCAAACAAAACCACCAGTGCTCATACCTCCTGACCCAGCAATTCCAGTTCTAGCTATTCACCCTCCAGGTACACTGTCCCATTTGCACGATCCCACAACTACAAGAATATTAATGGCCGTGTTGGTATTGGTAGCAAAATACCAATATTTTGGTAGCAAATCTTAGAAATTACCAGCGGAAGACAGGTTAAATAAATTAGGTAACACCCATGTAGTGGAATACTGGGCCACAGATGCTCTACAGGAGCTGGGGGTGAAAGCCCTCTGGGATCCCCTGTGGAAAAAAAGGAAACAATGAAACAATGAATAACATGCCATCATGGTCGGGGGGAGGGGGGGGCCGGCGTTGCTACATGGATATGTGCAGGGGAACTGTTGGCTGAGGGTACAAATGTCGGAAGAGGCTCGGTGACAGAATTTTGTGGGCTTTCTCCATTGGCCTAATTATTTTATAATGAACGTTAATTCCATTCTAAATAAGGAAAATAAGCAAAGTCAATTTTATAAGAAAATCAAATGCCCTGTTAGTACTCAAACGCATTTCGGAGAAGAAAGTGAAAACAAATAAAACCACCTGGTTCTCGAGGCCCCTCTCCCCCATCCTCAGCAGTCCCCACCCTCTCCCTCGGAAAACAAGGTTGTGTTAAACCCTCAAAGCCTCCCAGCTCAGTTGTTAAGGTAATTGTGTTTACTCTTTTCCAAACAAAGTAATTTGAATCAGAAAAGTAAATGTGCTCAGTCTTCAAGCTCTTTGATGTCACCTTCCTCCTTGCTCTCGAGTGTGCGACACCAACACCCACACCGCCCACAGCAGTAGGACCCGAGCAGGACACACAAATTCTATAAGCATTGCCATAGCTACACCATTTTGCTTGTGATCATGATGTAAAACAAATAAAACAGAAAGAAAATCAAATTTGAAATAAAATAATAGGCCCGGAAAAACACAAGCTGTGGGGTTTTTCTGCCCTTTGAACATTTGTGGAGATTATGAAACTTTGGAGTAGTTTTAAAGCTCAGAACAATTTTTAGTGTCGCAGAGTCCCAGAGACAAGACTATTTTCTTTCCCGAAAATAACATCTGATCAAGGCAAATGGTATGTTTGAAACATTAAGAGCCAGCATCAGTACCTCCTGAGCCTATCAGTTGCTTTCCCTCTAGATGACCCTTGTTAAACAGCACACCAGCTCTAAATGTGATTTTAGGATTTTAGGTTTCTAAGACTCTGGAGCTGGTGGCTGTTTAGTCATGCAGGCTGGATCCGTGCAGGCAAAGGACAGAGACGTCCATGCTGTATTAGATGAGCTATCCGGGTCATCCAAATAAAATCCTCTAGCCTATGAGACACCTACTGTGTCCTTCACCTCAATCCACCCACCATCAGTCGGGTCTGCTCACTCACTTTGTGGGGTCCTGGGTCTACTCGCCTGGAGTTCTAGTGTCTTTTAACTCCCCCCCCCCCCCCCCCCCGCTTTTAACACTCCTTTTCCCCCCTTTTCCTTAGAAAAACAAATTTGAAGTTAGAAGGTATTTAAAAAGAAAAAAAAATAGGAAAAGATCCAAAAGAAACCTGCTAGAGTATCCTTTGCTCATTTAACACCCTAAGGTTAAGCTTCTCTAATGGCATCTAAATTCTTGGGGTTTGTTTGTTTGTTTTTTTCATTATTTTATGTACTTGCAATAAAAACATTCTTTAGACTTTGGAAATTCTAAATAAAACAAGAACAAAAGAGTGTTCCTTCTTTTCAGCTCTCCACCCAAATGTTACCATTGTAAATCAAGGTAAGAAAGTAAATTAACTGCTGGCATTTAAATGTTTGCTGTCCCAAATATTTATTCCTTTCCACTCCCCCAAATTTGTTTTATACAAAACAATGCTCGTAAAAACAATAAATATTCATTCTTTATCTACTAAAATTTTTAGATCAAAGTACCGTGTGGCCCAAATCCTCAATAGCGAACAGTAACGTTGTTTGTTCAGCAGGAAGCCTTCAACTTCCCATTAGCAACCTGACCAAGTGTGGTTCCCATTTATCTGTAAGTGCTACAGTGCTAGGTGTAGACATAATAATATGATTACAACTTTGTATTTGCAAATACACTTTGCAAACAGTTTCACGTACCCTTTAAATGCACCATGTGCTGGCAGGCCTGCCCACTGTTGCACACGCCTCACCAAGCTGTTTTTCTGTAGCTGCATGTTTGCTTCCCACTGCTGGAATATCAACTCCAGGGAGGAACCAACAACTCTCTGCTACCTCTGTAGCCTTCTGGGGGAGTGGCCTGGAGTCCTTCACAGAAGAGGTGACACAACCTGAGTCCTGAAGGACATTCAGGCACAGGGAAAGTGGTGAAGACTAGAAAGGCGTTGCTGGTGGAGGAAACCACATGACCAAACGCCTGGAAAGCTGCACGTAATTCAGAATGCCTGGAGCCTACTGTATAAACCTGGGTCATAGAGCATACGACTATGGTGTGGGAAACGAAAGCCTTAGGGAGAGTCAAACAGGGAGCTCAACGACTTTTTAGTCCCCTGCTGTAAGCAACAGGAGGTGTTCCTTGAACATGTTTTTCTCTTGAAAATCTTTATCTTTATTTGTGCTAATTGGGGAAAAAATATGTTCATTGTTAAAGAAAAACCAAGTAGTAAAAAAAGTGCATAGAATAAAAATACATGCTCTACCCTCATTCTGTAGAGGTAACACTTTAGTGTTTTATCATAGACCTGGGCTTTTCACTTAAGTGTTTTAAGCAAAAAAGTGTCATGATCAGTTTCTGTACCAAAAAATCACTTTGGGTATAAGGTAGTAGATGGGGCTGGGAGACTCCCCAAGAGACTGGGGCAGTTCTTTGGGAGAGGGTAAGAGCCAGGGACAGGGAGGGCAGCAACAAGGGGTGGAGAGGAGGGCACTTAGGTTCTCATCAATCCAAGGGTGACTAAGAGGGAGGAGTCAAGGATAACACCTTGATTTGGGCTTAAATTGATGAGTTTGGAAATACAGAAGAAACATGGGTTTGTGGAAGGAAAGTAGGAGTATAATTTTGGACATGATGAGTTGATGTGGCCATGGGACAGCCAGGAATGTCCAGGATGTCCTGGACCTGGGGTTGAGGTGAGGGATTTGGAGTAAATTTCGTGTGATGGTGAGATTGTCAGGAACAACTAGAGGAAGGCCTGTATTTAAGAAACAAGCAGTCGGGGCACCTGGATGGCTCAGTCCATTAAATGTCCAATGTTGGCTCAGGTCATGATCTCACAGCTCATGAGTTCAAGCCCCGTATCAGGCTCTCTGCTGTCAGTGCAAAGCCCATTATGGATCCTCTATTTCCCCCTCTGTCTGCCTCTCCCCCTCTCTCTCTGTCTCAAAATAAATAATCATTAAAACATTTTTTAAAAAGAAAAAGAAACAAGCAGGCATGGGAGCCTTTATAAAGACATGGAGAAGGAGGAGACCTAGAAGGGGAGAAAGGAGAGTGGTGTCACAGTCAGTAAGGCAGGACAGATGTTCAAGAAGGATCAGCAGTGTTAAATGCTGTGGAGGGAACAAGTAATTTGACTCAAGTGAAAACAAGCTTTGTTCTTAGTGGTCATCAGGGAATTTAACTGGAATGGGTTCAGCACATCATTTATCTACATCATTAGAAAAGGACAGGAAGGAAATATAACACAATGTCAACAGTACTTATTTCTGGGTGTTGAGATTATGGGTGATTGTTACTTCCTTCTGTTCCTAGAAAAGAGATGAGTGGTCAAGGGAGGAAGAAGAAGCTACAATATTTGAGAAGGAAACATTCAAAAATTATATAAATGAGAGGTGTCTTGGGTGCTCAATTGGTTAAGCATCCAACTCTTGGTTTCGGCTAAGGTTATGATCTCACAGTTCTTGAGTTTGAGCCCAGCATCAGGCTCCTCACTGACAACATACAGCCTGGTTGGGATTCTCTCTCTCTTCTCTCTCTGCCCCTCTCCCACTCGTGCACATGCTCTCCTCTCTCTCAAAATAAACAAATAAACTTTTAAAAAGTTTAAAAATTATATCAATGAAACAAATTTATTTAATATGTTCAAGCATTTATAGTCATAATGGGAGATACCAAGTTTATAGGGAATATAGCATAAAATAACATTACTGGTATTTATTACTGCTTGCTGTTTTGTGAAGGTGCACAGAAAGCATAGTGGGAAACTCTCTGGTTCCCCCAAAAATCCCACAAAGCTAGCTCAGGAACCCATAGCAACATGTCCCCCAAACCTCAGCTATTTATGTCCATAACTTTTGTCAAATCCCTTTGCGACTATCCTATTATTTAATAAACATTGTATTTAAACCAATTCCCCTTTTAAATTTAAATGGATCCATTTAGGGGCCCCTGGGTGGCTCAGTGGGTTAAGCGTTCGACTTTGGCTCAGGTCATGATCTCATGGCTCCTGAGTTCAAGCCCCACATTGGACTCTGCGCTGACAGTGTGAAGCCTGTTTCGGATTCTCTGTCTCCCTCTTCCTCTCTGCCCCTCCCTAACGTGCATGCACTTGCACTCTCTCAAGTGCATGAGAGGAGGAGCGCTCTCTCTCTCAAAAATAAATAAACATTTTTTAAAAAATGGATCCATTTATATCATAATAGTAAATGGAAAATCATTATCACAGTAAATGGAAGGTAACTGAAAAATAGTATAATGAAAACAGAACCACTGCCAGTAAGTCTAGCAAGATGCTTTCAATAACCCAAGGTTTCTAGCCTGAGGCCTGAACTAGCCCTCTGGTCAAAAGGAAACTCTATAGGCACTAGGAGTAGCTAAAGCCTTGCCAGTACTGTTTTAGTTTGGATTTCTCCAGAAGCAAACCCTGTAAAAAGAACTCAGTTGCAAGTAGTTCACTTCAAAAGGTGAAGGAAACATTAGAATACAAATAAGGGAGTTGGGAAATGAGATAGAAAAGGGAAGGAAGCCAATACTTGCTGTGTTATCAAGCCAGCAATCACTCTGGGCAACTGAAAGTTAATCCCTCTGGGGAAACTCTGGGAGCCCGCACAGAACACACCTCAGAATTAGCCCACACAAAGCATGAGGGAGCTGGGGTATTTATACACCAACCATTGTTGAAGGCTGATCCCAGGGACCTTAACTCCCCAGCAATCCTGGGCTACTTTGTGGGCATCAAAGAAGACCCCAGAGGAAAGAGAAGACCTCACCCAAAGAATATACGAATGCTACAACTGCAAGTCTGGCAGGAGTGCCTTGACTTGATAAAGGTAAAGAGATATGGGTGGGGTCCCACAGATGCTGCTAGATACTAAACTGAGATTGAAAGAGAATAGAAAAGGAAATAGCTTTCTCATTATTTGAGTCAAGGGAAATTATTCTGAGCCTATCAATCACTCAAAAATCTTCCTCCATATAACCAACCAAGGGCTCCAGCACCCCGGGAAATGTTTGGACAGGAGCAGCACAGGAACGATAAAGTCTAGCCCAAGCCGGACCACTGAAAAACAGACCTTTTTAAATATTTTAAAATTTAAATTTACCTTCCTTCCTGTCAGTTCGAAATAGCCTCATCATATCTGCTTGCCCAACAGAGTTGGGTGGCTCAGGCAGTTAAGCGTCCCACTCTTGATCTCAGCTCAGGTCACGATCTCACAATTCGTGAGATGGAGCCCCACGACGGGTTCTGCACTGACTGGAACCTGCTTGGGATTCTCTCTTTTCCTCTCTCTCTCTGCCCCTCCCCCACTTCCATGCACCTGTGTGCGCGAGTGTGCTTTCTCTCTCTCTCAAAATAAATAAATAAACATTTAAAAAACCAAAGAACAGCTTTAAGAAAAAAAAGGATTCTTCTCTAGGCAAGCAAGCCATTAGAAGGAAATTGACCACATAGACAAATGAATGAATGGTCATTTTAAAAAAGGTATTTTACCTTATAAAAGAATCATCACACTCTTCCAAGTAATAGCTTCCCTGAAGCTATTTTAAATAGCTTCATTTAAAATATGGTTTATTGGGGTGCCTGAGTGGCTCAGTTAAGTGTCTGACTCCTGGTTTTGGCTCAGGTCATGATTTCACAGTTGGTGAGTTCAAGCCCTGCATCTGGCTTTGTGCTGATAGCATGGAGTCTGCTTGTGAGTCTCTCTCACCCCTTCTGTTTCTGCTCTTCCCTGCTAAATTTGTTTCTCTCTCTCTCTCAAAATAAATAAACTTTAAAAACAAATAAATAAAAATAATTTTAAAAATAAAATTAAATAAATAAATAAATGATAAAATATTTTTTTTTTTTTTTTACAAATACCAAACAATTCACCCATCCATAGCTCACAACTATTATAATAGATAAAGTATACAGGTACCATGTGCTACCAAGCTGTGCATAGATATTTTTTAAGATATTCTTTCATTCAAGAAATATTTATTGGACTTTTTCTACATATAAGAAATTATTATAGGTGCCTTGAGACATAGCAGTGAAAGAAACACAAAAATCCTTTCCCTTCAGGAAACTACATTCTAGTGGGGAAGATAGCCAATAAATAAATAAATAAATAATAGGTACAGGATGTCAGCTGGCAATAAGTGCTACAAATAACACAGGAAAGGAGGACAGGGACTACCAGTGTCTGTAGTGGGGAGGGGAAGGGGGAGGTTATCATTTTAAGTAGAGTGATCAGAGAAGACCTTACTGACAAGGGATATTTGGAAAGACCCAGAGAAAGTGAGAGAGTAAGCCATGCAAAGATCTAGAGGAAGAATATTAGAGAGGAAATAGCTTGTGTAAAGATCCTGGGGCAGAAACAGCAAGGAAAGTGGCAAGGCTGGTCCAGAGCAAGCAAGGGGAAGAACAGGAGGAGTGAGACCATAAAGTCCAGGGTGGGTGTAGATCATATAGGGCCGTGTAGGCCGTTACGAATGGTAAGCAACTGGAGCACGCTGAGCAGAAGAAAGATCTGAACTGACTGAGGTTTAAGGGGATCACTTTAGCAGCTTCGCAGATAGTAGGCAAGTGTGACAAAGGCAGAAACAAGGGGCTCATTTAGGAAGCTATTGTTGAAATCCAGATGAAAGATGATAGCAGCTTGAACTGGGTTGGTGAGTAGTTGGCTCTGGTTATATTTTACAGGTAAAGGATTTGTAGCTAGATTAGATGCAGGGAGTCAGAGAAAAGAGAAGGGTTAATGATGGCTCTGAGGCTTTTAGCCTGAGTGGCATAAGAGTAGACCTGCCATTTCCTGAGATAGAGGACACTACAGAGGAGTAGACTTGGGAGAAGATCAGAAGCTAGATGTTGAATATGTTATAACTAGCAGACATCCAAACGGAGAGGTCTGTAAGCAGTTGGATATGCAAGTCTGTGAGTCAGGGGCTCGGTCTACGGGAGAGGTTTAATTCTGGGCGTTGTTAGCATCTACATTGTATGTAAGGGCATGAGACTGAATGAGGTCCTCAATGAATAGACAGAAGAGAGGGGCTGAGAGTCTGAGTCAAAGGAGCACTCCACCAACTACAAGTCAGGGACAAGATGGGGAACAAGCAAAAGTGACTGAGAGGTGGCCCAGGAGACCAGGAAAGAACCAGAAGCTGATGACATCCTGGAAGCAAGTGAAGAAAGCGTTTGAAGAAAGAGTGATGAACTGTGACAAATACTGACCATGGGTCCAACAAAGAGACTGAAAATTGACCATCAGATTTAGCAATTTTGGTGGAGAGCTGAGACTAAAATCATGTCTGGAGTGTGTTCAAGAAAGAATGAGAGAAGAAGATTGTATTTATATCTTCTACCTTCTTTGTGTGGTAATATTTGCATTGTTTGGAACCTAAAGAAATATCTGATTTTTTCCCCAACAAAATAA
This sequence comes from Leopardus geoffroyi, assembly GCF_018350155.1. Classification (NCBI taxonomy): domain Eukaryota; kingdom Metazoa; phylum Chordata; class Mammalia; order Carnivora; family Felidae; genus Leopardus; species Leopardus geoffroyi. Next base: position 114,749,092 of record NC_059327.1, read on the forward strand.
CATATAATTGAATATTAATTCTGTTCAACTGATTAACTGATTAATTCAGGCAAAACAAAAAAACAAAAAAACCCCACCATAACTCCCCCCCCCCAAAATACCCAACACAACAGCTTCTTTTCTCTTTCACCTAAGATATTTAATGATTGGTTTAATTTATGCTTTACTTTTTACCTGAACAAAATATTGGCTTATAAACTATAATATGTGTAGAATAGATCATGAAAATTTTGCATATGTAGTTTCTGTAGTGACTTGTAATACATAAGTCAGTAAGTTTTTCCTTCTCTCTTTTCCCTCTGATGAGGCACCAATGATCTGGAAGATAGAAAAAAGGAGATAGAAGAAAAAGCGAAGAAAGCAGTACTTCTGAATTATCTCCAACCTGATGATGGAGTTGATTCCATTTAAATTCAGTTATCAACATAATGAACACAAAGTCATATTCATCAGTGTTCTCAGTGAGAACATAATTATTGACTCATGTACAATGTGAATTGAGTTACCAAAATAAAAAGAAAAGAGAAGTTGCCCCCTTTCCTTTTAAATTAAATTCTGTGTCATGTTGATCTGAATACAATCCTGAGTTTTTAACTGTATAAATTAGTTGTAATGTCTGCAGTATCATTTTTATTTGATTGTAAATTCCTCTTTCATCTTTACTAAGACCAGAAGAAACTATGAGAAAATAGGAGATCACTTACCCTTCCTGCATAACCAAAAGTGAGGGCAGTTTTATTCAAAGGATCATAGTCTTAGGCTAGAAATATAATTATTGTTGTTTTATTTCTTTTTCTTCTCCTTTTTTTTCCCCCTTCAGTAAAAAGGGAACAGAAAAGAGACAGTACAGCTAAAATAGAGTTATTTCCATGAAATATTTCTTGCATAGTGCTGGGAACCCTAAGATAACAGTCTTGTATTCGAATGTGAGAGGCAGAAAATATAATTTACTTGAAGCATTATGTGAAACAGAATAGGTTTTTTTAATCAACCATAGAAAGTGGAATACTCACAGTACCTAATGTACAATGTCCATTTGATTTTCAACATTTTTTTCTTTTAGTAATAAAAAAAAACAGATACAATGACAATGATTATCATTTGAAAATCATTTTTGCTGTTACTATTGTTGGACGTATGAATATAATTAATTATAAAGCATTGGTTCTTGCCTGGAAAACAAGCAAACAAATAAATACCACCTTGGTTTACAAGCGAAGGGGAGAGACAAAAGAAAATATTTAGTCATTAAGTAAACTTCCTCTCCTGCTCCTTTTTCTCAGATTATAATTTAACTTTGATTACTGCTCTCTGTCCACCTGGCCTTCTCATGGAAATGAATCTTTTTTATTATCTTACTTTTCAGCTTACTTATTATTTCTTACCTACATAGCCACCATGCAAAGGTGTTTCTTACCTAGGTGAGTCTTTCTAGTGACCAATTCACCACCTTGGGCACCAAATCATCTTTCCTATCAGTTCTTAATTCCCTTCATTTTCAGGGGTCTAACTATGAAATTCTCATAGCTCACCAGTGGAAACAGTTTATCAGGTGATTTCACACCCCACATGCTGCAGGGTCCATGAAGAAAGGGGGACAGATGAAAGGTCTCAGGGAGCAACACAGCTGCTTGGGAGTGTTTTGTGGTCCATACTCGGAGTAAATTCGGAGTGTTGTTTTCACATTACTGTTTTTGTTTCCCTCACAGCATGCAATGTCTTTCTGGACTATCAGGATAGCAATCCAAGAAGTTCTGACACTTGGCTAAGAAATCATCTGATCTGAACCATCCTGCAATCCATTCCACAGTCCTCTTTTGGACAGTTCTGACCTGCTTACTGATCAGATTGTTCTGGAAACCCATATTTAAGTTGATTAAATTTTCCCCTTCCTGGAAGTTCAGGTTTATCTTCATGTTAGAGACAGAAATACAGAGAGACAGAGAAAAGACAAGAACGTCAACTATTTCACAATAAGGGGAAAAAACATCAGACTACATCCCGTCTGTATTTGTTAACACTTCCCCATAAGAGAAATCCAGGAAATACTTTTTTTTTTTTCTTCTTCTTCACATTAAGCACAAGTTTGTGCTGCAGCCAGAAGACCCTCATGTTTGCTGTGTTCAAGTGTATGTGTATGCAGTGGACTAGATCAGACAGAGCTCAGAGGAATGCTGAGCTCACGAGGTATGCACTGGGGGCATGAACAAATCCACTATGTTGCTCTCCTGTGTTTCTACAACCACCAAAGATCCTCACGTTCCCAAGTCTCTGGGATGCAGCTGTCTCTGGAAATCACCCCATCACTTCCTTCTCAGTTTACCCCCTAAGGCTCCTCCCCACAAAAATCCCTGTCTGGAGCAACCAAGACCTCTTCTGAGGTTTGTTGGGACCACAGACATCATTTCACACTGAAAAACAATTTGCAGTATTTCACTGAATTTACCTGGCTGGTGTTCCAATTCAGCATTTTAATAGCTAACCTGATACTATGAGTTCCATTTCTGCCCTTCCTATATAAAGTACGTTATTGGCATATTTTCTGGCAAGGCGTATTTTAATCCAAAGCAGCCAGTAGGAAAAGAACAATCTAACAACACATGACATTTCACCAAAAATGTAGCTTAAAAAGTTACTTCCAAGTAAGTTCATTCTCAGGGCATCTGGGTGGTTCAGTCGGTTGACTGACCTGATTTCAACTCAGGTCATTATCTCACAGTTAGTGAGTAGCACCCATCAAACTCTGTGTTGACAGTGCGGATCCTGCTTGGGATTCTCTCTCTCTCCCTCTCTTTCTGCCCCTTCCGCATGTATGCTCACTCTCTCTCTCAAAATAAATAAACTTTAAAAATAAATATTTTAAAACCCCAAATAACAAAGTAAGTTCATTCTCTAGGGGAATGTCCAGAGTAGCTGAAGTATTCTGTAATTTATTGGAGTGATTGTTTCACAGGTGTATGTATTTACCAAAACTTGTAATAAAGATGTTTCTACAAAGTACTTGCAAGCTGCATTCAGTACAGTGCTCTTTTAGTGCATGGAAGGGATACTCGTTCTGTTAACGCATGTAGTGAAATGTTTTTAAAAATCCTTGAATTAATTGTACACTTAGAAACTTCGCATTTCACTGTTTAAATTTTGCCTTAAAAGTATGGGGCGCCTGGGTGGCACAGTCGGTTAAGCGTCCGACTTCAGCCAGGTCACGATCTCGCGGTCTGTGAGTTCGAGCCCCGCGTCAGGCTCTGAGCCATCAGCTCAGATTCTGTGTCTCCCTCTCTCTCTGCCCCTCCCCCGTTCATGCTCTGTCTCTCTCTGTCCCAAAAATAAATAAACGTTAAAAAAAAAAAAAGTAAAAAAAGCCTTTTTAAAAAATTGCTATAAATGGTCAGAGCCTGTCTGTATTAACTTCTGCATGCTCACAATTTCAGTTTGTCCTGAAATCGTGTGTGCTCTGATGCAGTGGCTCCAACACTGCCACTGATGTCTTCATCCTCTTCTTTTCCTTGGTGATTTATTTCTTTAGATTATGGCTGTTCTTATTGTCGAAATTCCCTAGCATCAGCTCTTTTATTTTTTAAATCTTTTTTTAATTTATTTTTGAGAGAGAGAGAGAGAGAGAGAGAGAGAGAGAGAGGAAGAATGAGCGGGGGAGGGGCAGAGAGAGAGGGAGACACAGGATGCAAAGCCGGCTCCAGGCTCTGAGCTGTCAGCACAGAGCCTGACGTGGGGCTCGAACTCACAGACTGTGAGATCGTGACCTGAGCCAAAGTTGGAGGCTCAACCGACTGAGCCACCCAGGAGCCCCTAAATCTTTTTTATCACATTACATTTTAACTTTTTAAAATCTTCTTCATCTTGATTCATTGCATACAAATGTTTTTAAAAGCACAAAGATGAAACTAAACACCACCCAAGTCTCCACTATTCAGAGAAAACTACTGTCAGTATCTTAGTGTCTATCCTCCTAGAGATATTGAATAGATATTGACCAAGTGCCCAGTTTGTAGCAGGAGAAGTTCTAGGTACTGGGTATACTGTAGTAAACAAGGCAGTGCCCTTGCCCTCATAGAGCTTATGTGCTAATAAATGCTAACGTGAAGGGGATTTTTTCTTTTTTAATGAGGCAGGATTGTACTTGTTATTTCATAATCTGCTTTTTCCACTTAACATAATACTAATATCTTTTCTTCAAGCGAATAAAAATATGGCACCATTTTCGTATCCGCATAGCCTCCACCGTATGGCTTTTTAGAATGTATTTAACAAATCCCCTAGTTCAAACAACCAGACCTTTCGTCTCTATGAACATCTCAATGACACTATCTTGAATATATTTTTAGTGATCTTCTTGCTGGCAAAATAATTTCATTTTAGTTTCTTTACTGCATCAAGGTTTAAATGTCTGAAATGGGTGAAACAATTTTGCAACTATAAAGCGTCCGCCTAAGCCTAAGACTAATGCCTTATTAAAGTATTTTGGTTGAAAACTCCAGGCAGAAGACAGAGATTTACTACCTGGCCCATGTGTGACCAAAAAGTAGTTTAGAAGTATAGCTGAAAATGAAATCTGGGGTGGGAGCCAGAGCTCTCCATACTACCTATTTCCTGAGAAACCTATGATCCCTAGATGACCTGTAGGGAACTTCGAGCTTAGCAGTTTGGCCAGGGAGGGGAAAGTCATTCAAGAAGAAACGCTACAGGAAATCTTCAACCTACATATTTTCTAAAGCGCACTGGTGAATCCACTATTTAGAATGTGAAAACATACTCAAAGAAATAATTCAACAACATACTTGAACCACAACTATTTACTGAGCCCCTATTACGTGCAAAGCACTATTATAATGCATTTAAAGTGAGGATTATAATCTCAAAGTAGTTCAGACTTATTTCACTCTCCAATAAAGTTGAAAATCTGTATTTGCCATGAAAAATAATATGCAACAATACATTGTAATAATATTACTTGATATGTAATATTCTTTGACACATCTTTCATCATCTACTGTTTTAAGGGAAGTGTGCGTGTGCGAGGTATTACTGTAGCAAGGGGGCTACCAAGATGAATCAGACACACACTTGTCATTAAAGAGTCGACTGAATACAGCAAAACTGCCTAATACAGTAGCCTCTAGCCATGTGTGTTGCTGAGCCCTCAAAATGTCGTTGGTCTGAACTGAGAGTGCTGTGGGCAAACAATACACCAAATTTCAAAAAGTTAATATGAAATAGAGAATGTAAAATCTTTCATCAGTAAGTGTTTAAAATGATTACGTGTTAAAATGGGAATATTTTAGGGGCGTCTGGGTGGCTCAGTGGGTTGAGTGTCTGCCTTCGGCTCAGGTCATGATCTCACAGTTCATGAGTTCCAGCCCCGTGTGGGGCTCTGTGCTGACAGCCGGGACCCTGGGGCCTGCTTCGGATTCTGTGTCTCCCTCTCTCTCCACTCCTCATGCTAGTGTGCTCTCTCTCTCCCTCAAAAATAAATAAACATTAAAAAAAATTTTTTTTTAATGGCAGTATTTTGGATATTTGAGTTAAATAAAATACATTATTAAAATTCATTTGGGACACCTGGTTGGCTCAGTCATGATTCCAGGGTCACGGGATTGGCTCACATCAGGCTCCATGCTAAGTGTGGGGCCTGTTTAAGATTCTCCCTCTCTGTCTCTCTCTGTCTCTGTTTCTCTCCCCCTCTGCCCCTCCCCTCCTTAACTGTACACACCATGCACACACATTCTCTCTCTAAAATGAAAAAAAAAAAAATTTTTGGGGGGGGGTGCCTGGGTGGCTCAGTCGGTTAACATCCAACTTCAGCTCAGGTCATGATCCCGTGGTTTGTGGGTTCGAGCCCCACATCGGGTTCTGCTGACAGCTCAGAGCCTGGAGCCTGCTTCACATTCTGTGTCTCTCTCTCTCTCTCTCTCTGCCCCTCCCCTGCTTGCACTCTGTCTCTCTGTCTCTCTTTCTCTCAGAAACAAACATTAAAAAAAAAAAAGGAAGAACAGAAATTTTTTATAAGATAAATAAAATTAAGCAAATTTTAATTTAACTTAATCTTTTTCTTTCCAGCTTCTTAAAATTATATATGGGACTTGCACTATATTTCTGTTGGCAGTGCTAATCTACACAACTATAGCTACCACTTACTCAGCGTTTATACTATATACCAGGTAATTTTAGATCAAATATATATAATCTTCCATAAAGGAAGCATTACAGATAAGAAACTGAGGGTTCAAAAGCTGTATTAACTTAGCATGCAGCACGTTTCTAGTATATTTTCTGTGTACCAAGAGCTGTTGTAGGCAGTGGGAATATCAGAAAACAAATACTCTCATGGAACTTACATTCCGGTGGGACAAGAAGGTAAAAGATAAATAAATATTAAAAAAATACGTCAGGAAGTGATAGACGAAGAAAGATGAAGCCTGTAAAAGAATAGATAGTGCCCAGAATTGGGGTGAAGTGGAGGTGAGGAGTAGTCATCTGAGCAGAAACATGAAGAATGAGTCCTGCAAATATCTACCTGGCCAAGAGTCTCTGGGCAGAGTCAACAGCAAATAAAAGACAGTGCACGTGCATGCACGTGCACTTTACACACTGGAGGAACTGCACAGAGAGCCGGGTACTGGAGAGCAGTGAACAAGGAGTAGGAGAGGAAGTCAGGAGAGCGTTGACGGCAACTTAGAAGCTTCCTCCACACACTAGGGACTGTTCAAGGATGACTTTGACTGCTCTCTGATGCATGGACTGTTGTAGGGCATGCATGGAACACAGCAAGAGGGGAAGCCGGAAACCAGCTGGAGGCTACTGAAGGAGTGCAAGAGAGATTGTACGAGGTCTGTTTGCCTCAGCCACTGGAGATTTGCTGTTCCTGCAATACAAAGGAAAATAATCTAAAAATTATTCAGAGAATTTGAACAGCAAAGGTCAAATATCTGGATAATTCAAGCTTCAAAATATATTTGGGATTGTGTGCAGTTATCTGAACTGGCAGTCAAAAATCATTGTCTAACTTCATAGCATAGTAATTTATCTCTGTCCCTTGCTTTCTGCCAAGTTAACCTAAGGGAAGTGGGCTTGAGATCTGTAATTGGCAGAGGGGATCAGAGGACCTTTAAAAGTCAAATTCAGATCAGGCAAATTAGCTTTATTTCTGCCAGAGAAAAGTGTTCAGTTGAGCCAGATGACAATTTTGTAGCCTAAACTATTTGCATTGGCTCAGCCTACCTTCTTAATTACTCCAATAATTGTTAATTCTCAGTTTAAGCATAGCTGCACACCCAAGACAGAGTTAAAAAACTAGAAGCTGTGTTCTGGATAAATGTATATATTAGCCTGGATAACTCCACTCAGTGAGTCTGTTTTTATGGACAGAAGTACTTTAAAAAAGAAAGTATCCTCAAGGTCAAATGTTTTTGTTAATCTTGTTAATGTTTATTTATTCTTAGAGAGAGAGAAAGAAAGAGAGAGAGAGAATGAGCAGGGGAGGGGCAGAGAGAGAGAGAGGGAGACAGAGAATCAGAAGCAGGCTCCAGGCTCCAAGCGATCAGCACAGAGCCTGATGTTGAACTCATGAACCATGAGATCATGACCTGAACTGAAGTCAAACATTTAACCCGACTGAGCTACCCAGATGCCCCAAGGTCAAATATGATATAGGCCAAGTCCCTTCTCCTCTGAGAGGTAAATGAAGGTTTTAAGTAGGTACTCCATTTCAAGTGGAAACAAATACACATCAATCACAAGGACTCCTAAAAGTTATATCATGATGAAAAGGAGGCACCATCCTGACCATCCAGGTTGGTTTATTTACCTTGATGGAACTCACTAGAAAATTGTTCAACATGCTTCACTGTGCCTGTGTAGATGTGTTTTCTGGGCATCGGATGTAGTTCCTGTCAGGTGCTTTCCTGGGGCACTAAAATGTATAGATTACACACATCAAAGACAGACTGCAACCACGGTAGCTGAAATTTACACAAATCTGTGCTGTGAGTAACTGGATAAACAATGAGACTAATGACCTTGTTCTTCATTAATCTCCATATGGCTCTGTTGGTACTGCCCTTGCCTTCAGGCAAGAAGGCTGTGGCTTTGGCTTCTCGCCTCAGACCAGGGATTAGACTCTGGCTCAATGCTGACAGAGCCCAGGGCCCTGCTCCTACAGCCCAGGAGGCCTGAAAAGACTACAGAGGCCACCCATCTTAAGAGGTGCATTTACCTCGATTCAAGAAACACCTCATTACCATATCCACTTTATAAAAATAAGAAAATCCTTTAACCATGCCTCCCCATTCAGAGAGTTTATTTTCTCCAACGGAGGGCCCCAGGTTTTCCTTAAGTATTTTCAGGGCCTCCCCATTGCCCCCCAAAACAAGACAAAATCCTCAGTGCCTTGGTCCATGTTCTTTTTCCAGCCAAAAATAAATTTCAAAATGGCTGCATCCGTTAAGAAGGGTGAAAGGAAGAACATAAGTACCCCCACCCCCGTTGCTATAGAGCTCCTTCAACACCATTTGCAAAATCTGAGTGTTGCTACTAGCAGGAGGCAGCCCAAAGAGATAGAGCATCTCAGGAGGACTCGTACCTGGCCAGCCTTGGGCCACAGTAGGAGGAAACTAGAACCAGAACACTGGAAACCACCCCCTTACTCCTGCTTTCATCACTCTGTACACAGGTCTCACTGGAAAGCTTATACTGGGAGGTGGAGCCCAGGAAATGATTCCATCCGAGGGGCTATCTACAAGTGAAGCACACTCAGCTAAATGCCCTCAGTGCTACACACCCAGCTCTAGCCATAACCTTTATTGCCTTGTAAACTTGAGATGCCTCAGTCTGAGCTATGTGATCACATTCTATGCTGAAACAAATTCTGATGGGATTTACTCAGTCCCAAGAAACATCTCTTACACACCTTTCTAGTCACTCCCCTCTGGGTTCTTAATGTTGTTGTTTTGAGTGTTTTATCTATACGTGCTACATGTTAACCCTTTCATACACCATCATACTACTAAGGTCTCAGAGTTATTATGAGCTGTGTCAAATGCCTCCCAAAATAATATTCTATTCCCAGTATCATTTGTCTACATCCACTTATCTATCCATTAGGAACCCATCACAAGCATGAGGCAGAGGTAAATCACATTCTCTCTCTCCCTGCAATGTTTTTTCTCTCATCACACTTCCAGGGGTAACAAATGCTACGATGATTTTGGTGCCTTTGTAACACAACTGTTGCAGATATGGAGATGGCCACAGCAGTAGATGAGCAAGTGTGAAACCATCCCCATTTACTCCTGTGGTAGAGACTCCTAGTGCCTTAGAAGTTTTCGTGTTGCAACTTACAGGTCTCCTGAAGAATCATCTTTGCTTCCTACTTTCACATGCATTACCTCACTGAATTCTTACAACAATCTTGTCAAGTAGGCCATTATTACACCCATTCTGCAGAAAGAAAGACCAGAAATGGCTTGCTTGAGGTCAGCACAGCATGGCATGACAGCCGTGGTGCCCACCACGGAACCAGGATTTCCAACCCCGCATTACACTATTTCAAAGCAGTCTCTTCATATTGCGTTGCTTCTAAAACAACAGAATACTGCTCCAGTAGTGTATTCCAAAAGGGGCCTTGTGGTTTTTTTAAACTATAAAGACAAACTTTCCAGCTAGTCGCCTGTAGGAAAAGATTTCAGAAGTCTGTCAACAGGATTTCAAACCATAGACCCCAGATAGATAGTGCTCTGATAAAAAAAATATTAGCATTGTTTTTTCAGGATCTAACTTCTGTGGGGAAAAAAACTATGTAGTGCATCGTATCGTGTGTAGCAAAAGAAGCACCATGCACGATGAACATGTACACAGGTGTTGTCAACGTTCTCTTCCCAATGTGGCCACAGAAGAAAGTGTGAAGCACACTGCCAATAAGACAATATTTATGGCTCAAGAAATTTGGCTTCACATAACAGTAATTATGAACAAGATATTTTCCCTAATAAAAATTACTGCAAGACAAAATCTGGAGGAACTAAATGTTTCCCTATGTCCTCTTTATTTTATTCCACGTGCTCAAGAACGGTTGCGGGGAAAGAAAGGGAGAGAAGAGTAAAAAGGAGTGGAGGGAGAAGGGGAGTCATAGCGAGACGGCCTCTGCTGAGGGTTGGTTTTGCTTTAGAAACTGGAATGTGTCCAGGCTTGATTTTTATTTTCAATTCACATTTCAGATCCAGCTCCCCAAACTCTTTGATCTTTCTCCCTGTCTCCTTACCCGGAAGAGAACCCTTGGCCTTCTCAGCTGGGAGCTGGGAGCACACGTGGAAAGACTGGCTCGGATCCATATTCTTGCCAAATTTAGTCACACAAAGGGGCCTGCAAGGGAAAAAAGAAAGGATGAAAGCGGCAGCCGCCACGACTTCAAAGGCCGTGCCGCCGAGCCGGGCCTTGCGCAGGCGCCGCCCTCCGCGGATATAAGGCGCGGCTCGCGCGCGCGAGGCGGCCTCTTCGCTCTGGTGTCCCGCGCGCGTCCGCGGCTTGAGCGGGCGGAGGGGACCGGCTGTGGGGGGGGGAGGGGCCCAAGGGGCGGGCCGACGCTGCCGGAGGCCGGTCCCCACGCCAAGTTAAGGCGCCTGAGAAAAGTTTTCAGATCGGAGAGAAAAGCATTTTACGCCAAGCCCACTAGGCGAGCCGTCCTGTGGCCTCTGCACATTTATCCCAGCACGCACATCCATGCCACTCCGTACTGGGGATTCCCCCTTCCAGACGTACGGCCGGTGCCTCTGCGCCGGAGCCCCGGTCCCTGCGGCGGTTGACAGGGGTTCCCATTGCGGAGCCCCGCCGCGAGGGCGCGTGGCGGGGCTCTTTCTGGCCCATTCTGCTCCTCGTCCCCTCGTTCCTGTCCGCGATCACCCCGGCTTGACTCCTCTCGCTCCGGACGGCCCCGGGATGTGAGCCCTCGCTTCTCGGGTGGCAGAGGGCCGGCTGGTCCCACACAGGAGGATGGGATGTGGCCTCGGCACGACCCGGCCCTCTGCACCGGCGCGCCTCGCCCCCCCCCCCCCCCCCCCCCCCCCCCCATCCAGCGAGCTGCGGACGCCGAGCTCGGCCCGCACCCGCACGAGCGCGGGAGAAGCCACCGGAGAGCTGGACGCGCGGGCGGCCGCGGGGTGCTCCGTGGGCGGGCCCCACGAGGCTGTGCGGGCGCGAGGCTGCCACCCCGACGTCCCGAATTTGGCCCCGAATTTGGGAACGACTCTTTCACGGTCCCAGGAGTTGTTACCCGGCGGGTAGGGGCTGAGTTTGTCGGTCTGAGGAGGAGACCAGAAGAGGCGGAAGAACCCCTGGGATGCAAACTGCCATTTACCTCGCGCCCCCCGCCCCCGCCAAGTCCGTTAAACTGAAGGTGCCCACAGCTTTAGTCTTCTGGCGAAGCTAGGGTGGGGAATCGAGGGTGCCAGAGTTCCGTCCGTCCCTGGAATCACAGTTTTCGTTTTCTACTTCTTCCCCGTCCTTGCTCTCCCCTCGAGCATCCTCTTCGGTAGGCCCCCGCCACCTCCTTCCTTTGGGATCCCACCAAAGTTGTAGCTGGGAGAGACTCCAGGCCACACAAAGGGGAAGACCCGGAGTCTGGGCGGGGGGTTAGGACCGAGGGGGCGGAGAGGGCTCTGAAGGGCACCGTGCTTTTTCTCTCCTCCCTGTAATTAAGGACTCACTTGAGTGTCTGTAGCTGAGTCGACTTGGCAGCAAAATCGCCAGGGGGGAGGGGTCTCTGGTGGGAGTGGGGGTCATTCTAGCTCCCCTGTCTGCACCCGCGGGGGCCTGGGCCGCGTTTACCCTGCGGACTGCGAGGCCCGTCTCCGCTCCCCCCTCTCCTCGGTTCCGGCCCCGGGTGGGCGCCTCGTCCCCCACGCGCAGCGCCGGCGACGGCGCCCGGCACCGAGGGAAGTGTTGATATAAAACAAGTCACTGTTCGCTCCCAAACTAAACCCAAACCAACCAAAGCCACCAAGAGGGGAAAAACCAACAGCAATACAGCCAGCCCCTAGCAATTGTTTCACGGTCGGAATTAAATCACATCAAAACGCCCCCTGAAACCCACATCCTGAAGGAGTGAACCTGCAACAGCCAACCTCTAGTCGTTCGCTCGAGTTCACACGAACAACCCGCCTCTACATCCGAGGGAAGGGGGCGGCGGGCGGCGGTGTTTCTCCCGCGCCGCACCCACCACATCCCGGACTGTGCACCCAAAGCGGCGGCTTGCATATGTAATAGCAGCCCCCACACGAATTAGAAAAGACCTCCCGGCGACAGAAATGCCTTTGCCTGCAACATCACCGAACCTGTTAGAGGAGAAAGAACTTCTTGCCGGGGTTACTGCACCCCTCCTGAGTGCCCCTGCTTTCCAATCCCCATCCACCCGCCCCAGGAGAGACAGACTTCACGTGGAGATGTCAACCTCCTTCTCAGACAAAGCTTCAAATATACTTGGGTGAATGTTTTCTGGTAAAGCCCCCTTTCAGTACAGCCCGTCTCAAGATTAGCAACAACGCTAGGGACAGTCAACACCCGCACGCCTCGGGGAGGACAAACAGCCACATAGAGCAAAGCGCTCGGTGATTTCGTTAGAAACAATGTTTCCATAGGAGAGGGTTACCGAAAAGTACCAAACACAGCCACCTACCCTCGGCCCTTCAAGTAAACAGTTCCCACAAGTTATTATTCCCCAAATCCCCATCTTCTCGAGCTTCTAATCCCCAGGACACCTGAACGGGATCTCCAAATGACTCCGGGAGTCCAGATAATTAACATGAAGGAGAAAATGGGATTCGAATTAGTTGTAACACTTAAACAGGGAGATGTAGGAGTTGCCACTTAATATCTTTTTGGCTTCCAGAAAATATCCTCTGGCCATTCTGTGTGCTGCACCCCCCCCCCCCCCGCCCCGCCCCTCCTCAACATTTTGATGCAAAGGAACCTCTACTCTGGCTACTTTAGTGAAACTTGCATTTCCCAGTTCTTTTCCTATCAGACAAATTGGCACATTTGTGGGAGAACTTTTGACTTTGCTTTCCCATATTTCTTTTAGAACAGAGGGTGTTAATGTCATAGCTACATGTTTACAGCCCTAGTACTTTGCACTCACATTGGTGCATAACTTCAAGACAAGTTCACTACTGCCACCAATTTAAAAAATGGGTTTCTTGCCCATCTTTTCAGTATTATCTTACAGACACATTTTAACAGCAGAATATTCTTTTTGTTTTTCTTCTCTAAGGCTTTGCATTGTCAGCAGTTAAAGTGTATTTAATGCTTTACTCTTCCTGGCTCCCATCACCAGCCCCTTAATTTTGCCCCAATCCCTGCGGATAGAATATGTGTGACAACTGACAGTGCTGTATGTGACCAACTGAACCCTTTAAATGATAGTTTAAAAAAATTGCTTCCTAGTAAATTCCCATCCCTAGGAAGTAGTTAGCAGTAGGCAAAGTTTTAAGTGCTCATTTTGAGCACTGTTAAGGTCTTTACTTATAGAATGTCCAGCAGCTTGCAATTTTCCCCCCGGGGAAAAGAGGGATCCTTGCATGACTGTTTCCTATAAAATAGAGCTAACGTCTGATTCTGTAGTGTTTTCCTTATTTTCAATTTAAGGTAGATGGAGACACATTTCTCCCTGCTTCTTGTTTACTGTTCTGAGGTTTTACAGATGGCTAGTGTATTGGGTATAATAATTTTGCCTGGATTTTTAACTGAGGGGGTTTGAGAGCCAAGGAACAAAATGTAACATGTTTTCAAACTTCAGCTTCACTTATACTGTAACTTTCACAAAGCATCTCCTTAAAAGTTCTGTCCTTGTACAAAATGCATCAAAGAGATGGTGGAGGTTGGGGAATTTTTGAGGTCGGATTCGGATTTGCATCTTCAAGGGTCTCTTTGAGTGCGCAGTCCGAGGTGCCAGAGACTGCCCGGTCCTCCCTCCCTCTACTGGCATCGCACTCCTGGGTCCTTTTGCCTTCTCTCTCCCTCCTTGGGTTGTTTTTTCATTCTCTATTTGGGTCCCATACACTGTGGTGTGTATCTCCCAAATTCCACGAGAAACCTAGCACAACTTTCTCTGTACATCCCATGGTGAGGATGTACTGAAAGAGATCTTGTTTTAAAAGGCGGTAATTAAGATCCAGTCTTCAGTTTTTTTCTTCTGTGTCCTATTTTCCTCGGTAAGCCTGGAGATTTAATTTTTGCTAGCATGCGTTCTCCTGTCCTTGGACATTATATTTTCGGAAACCCACAACTCTCTTCCTTGTCCTTCTTGTTTCCGTTCTCTTAGTTGAGCAATGTCTGTTATATTTTCCCCTTTTCCTTCTCTCTGTCCCCAATTCCCGCCTCATCCGCCCTGTCAGAGCATCTATCAATGTGGTGTCGATCACAGCTGCGGCGGCTTCTCTTTCATCTTCGTAGCGCTGCCAAAGGGAGGGAGGGAGAGAGAGGGAGGCGGGAAAGAGGGTGGGGGGAGAGACTTGCAGAGGAAGGTCGGGGTTGGGGGGTGTGGGACAAGAGAGGGGATACTTAGATGTTGAAGTTAAACCTTCCCAGCAGAATTTCTTGTCAATTTCACGCGGGCAAAGGGTGCTTCTTCGTGGGTTACAGGAAGCGCTGGGTCCTTCTCTCAGCAAGTTGCCTGATTCTTTCCTCTAGGCGCGCGCACGCGCGCGCGCGCACACACACACACACACACACACACACACACACACACACACACACACACACACAGCACTGGGACTCGTCCTACAGGCTCTGGGAAAAGAAAAAAAAGTCCTCAATCACCACCTCCTTCTCGCCGTTCTCCCCCCCCCCCCCCACCAGCGGGCGGCCGAGGAGAGCTGGAGGCGGGGGAGGGGAGGGGGAGGAGAAGCGACGCAAGTGGGTAGCTTTTCAGCGCCAGCCAGGCGCGGGAGGAGGAGAAGCAGTGGGGAGGCGCAGCCGCTCACCTGCGGGGCAGGGTGCGGAGGAGGGACCCGGGTTGAGCACTCTCGATCCGAGGAGCCTGGACGCACCCGGAGCCTCGAACGCGGCCAAGCTCAGGGCACCCCCCCCCCTCCCTTCGGCCAGGCGAACCCGAAGGTGCAGCTCTTTGCTTTGACAGAGCGGCCCGGCGGAGGCGTGGAGAGCGGCGAGCGAGAGCGCCAGACTGAGAAACTCGAGCCGGGAACAAAGAGGGGTCGGGCTGTGTGTGTGTGTGTGTCGGCTCGAGCTCCACGCAGAAGCATATGGGTCCGAGGCCCCTGCTGTGACTCCCCGAGACCCCGCCGTACCCTCCACTGCCGACTCCCAGCGCTCGCCCGCACAAACTTTATTCTTGGCAAACTTCTTCTCTTTCTCTTCCCTCCTCCTCCCCCTCCTCCTCCTCCACCTCCTCTTCCTCCTCCTTCTTCCTCCTCCTCCTCCAGCAGATTAAATGCGCCTGGAGAAGGAAAACCGAAGCGAAAGGGAAGGAAATAAGAAGCTCTAAAACGGACATCTCCAACCCGGGTGGCTCTTTAATTTTTTTTATCCTCCAGGAAGTGGACTTTTCGTTATCTTCTGATTCTCCTTGTACCTTCTCTGCTGAGGCAAACGGAGTCTTTTTGCCCAGCTTGCCTCCTTTCTCGGAAAACAAACTCCCAAATTGGCAACCGGGGAAGCTAGGGTGGAGAGGTTTGCGTAGAGACGCGCCGACGGACCCTCCTCTGCACTTGGGAGAGTCGTGCTTCCACCGGAACCGGCGTCCTCCGCGCGCAGACCCTGGAGACGCTGGGGGCGTGGGGTGGCCCCCGGGGCAGCCTAGTCTAGCACGCGCCACGCAGCGCAGACGCCCCCAGAGGCGCCGGCTGTAGCGGCCTTAAGCAGCCCCGTGCCCTTCGGCCTCGAGGGCGGGCGCAGGCGCCGGTCTCCGCGGAGCGGGAAGGCGCGGGCGGCCGCCGGGGCTCGGGCACCGCCGCAGCTGCTCCGGCCGCGGGCTGCCGGCCCCATTTCCGCCCGCTCTTCGCCCTCACGCATCCTTCCAGATCTCCTTTTTCTCCTTCCTCTTTCGTTGATCCCCTGTCTTTCCTGCTGTCGCCTCGGGTGCTCCTCCAGCGGAGCGGAGATTACCGAGTGGTCGGGATGCCCCAACTCTCCGGGGCCGGCGGCGGCGGCGGGGGAGACCCGGAACTCTGCGCCACCGACGAGATGATCCCCTTCAAGGATGAGGGCGATCCTCAGAAGGAGAAAATCTTCGCCGAGATCAGTCACCCCGAAGAGGAAGGCGACTTAGCCGACATCAAGTCCTCCTTGGTTAATGAGTCTGAAATCATCCCGGCCAGCAACGGACACGAGGTGAGCGGGCCGCTGCCCTAAGGTCCGAGAGGCGTGGCGGGTCCCGGGGAAAATTAGAGGAGGGACGGAGATTCTGGGAACGTCGACTGATGGGTCCCGAGTAGGTCCTCCGTTTGCTGGGGTGGGGGCTTGGGGGGGGGGGGTTGGATGGGCCTCCCGGCCGACATTCTTCGTGTGTGGGGGTGTGGGTGTCGGTGGGAGGTGGAGAAGTGCAGCGAAGGTTACTCCAAGTGGGTCAGTTCTGAGGTTCGATGACTGAATTGTTGGTTTGTGGGCAGCAGAAGCCGCCCTTAACCCCTAACGTCTTGCGTGCGGACTTTTTAGTGGGGTTGCGAGGGTGCGATGCATTAAAGCGAGGATGTCTGAACAACGCTGAGAAGTTCTTCCGTAGGACGGAAAATAAAGTGCACCCGCTATCTCTCTCGGTAGATGTCTGCAAAAGTGCGTTAAACCACCAAAGGCTTAGGTAGAGACGAGCAGAGCCGCTGTCAGAAAGGAAGGGGAGGCGGGCGTGGGCCGAGGACAGGCGGGGCGGTCCCAACCGCCGCGAAGCGGGGCTCGCGCGGAGCCGGCCGGCCCAGGGGGCGCGCGCCTGGGTTTCTGCGGCTGCCGGAGTCCCAGCGCCCAGGCCGGCTGCAGGGAGCCGTGGGCGCACCGAGCCGAGCCACCACAGGGCGGGAAGCCTCCCAGTGCCGCCGCCAAGACTGCTTTTCTCCAACCCCGGTCACTTAAAGTAAAAAAGCGCTTATATTTGGGGTAGTTTGGGGCCTGGATCAGGCCTTAAATCTATGCAGAAAAAAAGGAGAAAGTCGAGATGTGGCGGAAGCCAGGGCACCCACACAGGGAAGGGTGAAAAGCGCTTTATCTGATCTCCTGGCCCGCTGCGGGCGATAGCGCAGGTAACCCAAGTAGAGTAAATACAGACACGTGCGTGCCGGCGAGAGAAAGCCGCAAGCGGGACAGCGCGGAAGGGCTATTTCAGGCGGCGGGGAGTTTCAGAAGGGGGGGGGGGTTGGTGGGCGGATGGACCCTGATACCCGACACTCCACTGGCCACCCTCTTTTAACAACTGGGAAACGCTTTGGAGGAAATCCGGTAGAAAAGTCCTAACACTCAAATGATTTCACCAACGCTTTTTCCCTCCAAAGAAACTTAGAGGGTATACCCTTTTCCCTTAAATGGCATCCTTCTGCCCCCAAAAAGAAAGCGTGTGGTTTTGGGGGCGGGGACATTTTTGGTTTTAAACAACACGATTAAGAACACTTCAGAGTTACCTTCTGTATCCCAATGGCAGGGGTGAGTATGCATTTGGAAGGCTGGGGGCCTGGGTTCTTAGGAGCACACAAAGGTGTTCGTTATCCTCGAATCTTTGATTCCAACATGCCAATTTGAGGGGGGGGTCAGGAAGGGAGCTAGGGTACACCCAACCCCACTTAAAAGGTTTGTGACTGTGTATTGGGGGTAGAAGATTACCGGGAGGACATTTGGCCAAGGAACCAAGTAACGTCCAAAAAACACTTAGAGGCCAAGCTTGTATTTGTAGAACAGCCTCTTTTTTCTTTCTGCTCATTTTGCTTGTCCTTCCTTATTCCATGAATAAATTTGCCACCCGCTTCACATTTTGCGTTTCTGCTCTGGAAAGAAGGGCTCTGCAGCTTGAAGCATAAAACCCAGGGATTAGGGCTCTGTTAATCTTTGCTGTGGTGGTAAATGGGCACGGGGTAGACCAGGGAAGATGGTGAAGGGGTAATACCACTGATTTGCACGTGGTTGAGGCTGGGTGGATGGTGGTTACCAGAATTGATATTAGCTGGGCTACCTTTTAGATGTTTATAACCCAACTCTCAAATTTTCCTCCCTTTAACCACAGAAATGGTTCACTTTTTTTCTTGTCGGCTTGCACTCAGCCTGCCATGGTAGGTTATAAGGAGTAGGGGGCTCCTGCTGGGACTTGCTTGGGACAAGTTGCCTTAAGACCTCCATCTGTGAGTGCATAGTTTCTGTTTAAAATGTGCTTTTAGTTGTAAAATGATATTTCAGCCCGATTTTAATCAGTACTGATTGAAGTGAACTGTGGTTAAGGAAGCTATCAAAAGGATGAACCCCATTAAGCCCCAACTCCTATCATATCAGGTGTCCAAGTAGCCTTGATGCATTGTAGCAATCAGAGCACCCTGTGGGTCTTTCCCAGATTTACTATATTGTTACTGTTTTTTTCATTCTTTATACTTTCTAGTCCTGGGTAGATAATAGTCACCGAGAAATTTGTGTTGAAAAGAAAAAGCAAAAGATTTCCCCGTTCTCAACCCTAGCCTATCCTTCTTAGATTGGTAAAATGGGTACATTGACTTGCACCCAGTCCTTGTCCTTTGAATGACCAGTGGACACACACTTACTACAAACTCTAAGTTGATTTTCTCTTTTGGGGGCATGGGGGTTCTTGCTGTTAGGTGGCCAGACAAGCACAAACCTCTCAGGAGTCCTACCACGACAAGGCCAGAGAACACCCTGATGACGGTAAGACACTAATTCTGCTTCTCCCAAATTTATAACCTCACGTGCAATTTGTGAATATAGGTGTATCAGATGTGATGTGACTGTGCTATTTTAATAAAATAACACTTTTAACAAAATGGGAAAGAATCCAGCGAACTTAGTGCCTATGTCTAATGTATATTTACATAATTTTAAAACTGTCTTGAATGAGTTAGGGGCCTTTGGATTTTAGCTGGCTTCCAGACTATGTGGAAGAGGAAATGTCTATAATAAGTTTTCCTCTTTTCCTTATTTTAGCCAAAGTTCTAATTGGCTTATTTTTTTCTGCATTGTTATAGAGTGACAGTCTATACCAATTTATTTTCCAACAAGAAATAGTTTCAAATGGATTTTCCTTTGTAAAATTGTTATTTCTTGTTACAGTGAGAGGGCAGGCAGTGAATGCACGGACTGAATATGGCCCAGTAAATCGAATCTAACTTGTAAAAATATAAAACTTTATTCTTAAAATTAGGAACTTTGCATATGGGACATGTTAGACTTTCTCCCCATTTCTAATTCTTGCTCAAAAATTTAAAAATTGCATATATTTTTTAGATTTAAGGAGAGCTCCCTGTGACTTTAAAATAATCTGTAGGGTTTTCATTTCGAATAGTCTGCATTTCTGTTCTCCAGTTTACTTACAGTGGGCCTGACCAGAATGAAGTGTTCATGCATGCAATATGTCAGCCAGGAGGAGAAGGGAAGAGAACTGTAATATCAGACTTTCTTCTGAGCTACAAAGTAGTTATACAGATTAAAGAGAAGAAATGTATATAGTAAACAGACACAAATTTCTTTGGCAGAATGGTGTAGTACATAAAATTAAGTCGCCTGGAGTTAATCCTTTATAAATTTGATTAGTTGTCCATGTACTAGACACAACTCTTTCTCTTGATAAAATCTAGAAATTTTCTAGAAATCTACAATCACGGGTAGAGTTTTTGAGTTTGCCGATAAGGTGGAGCATAACTTCAGGTGTGTAAATGTGTGTGTGTGTGTGTGTGTGTGTGTGTAGCCAGATGGCCTTATATGTTTATAATATAGCTTTAGATTTGTGTGTGTTTTTCCCTGTGCCTGTATTTCTTGGTCCAGTTTGTTAGTTTTAGAGCAAATTAAGTAAGATGAATAACACTTATTTTTGTAAAAACACCCGTCAGTAGTGGAAGTAAATTGAACCACATGTTTTTAAAACATCTGTTTCGCTGCTAAGTCATTTAAGAGAATAAATACTGTCAATCTAAAATAGAGCATAATAATCCAGTTACAGTATTTTGTAAACAAGTCTTTTGTATAAGGTCTGATTTGTCATAGAACTATTAGATTTTCAGATGAAAATACAGTGATATAAAAAGGAAATCAATGCATCATTGATTGTTATTTGAATTCTCTCAGGAAAGCATCCAGATGGAGGCCTCTACAACAAGGGACCCTCCTACTCAAGTTATTCCGGGTACATAATGATGCCAAATATGAATAATGACCCATACATGTCAAATGGATCTCTTTCTCCACCCATCCCAAGAACAGTGAGTAACATGCTGATGTTGCAAATTATTTTCAGAAGTGGAAGTTAATTTGTATGTTAGCAAAATGTTTGTTTTTTAAAACACTTTAGAAATACTCTCATTATATGTGACTGGTCATTACTAAATAAGACCTGCTGTGAAGAATGGCTGCCTTGAAAGAGTACTTACTACCTTTGATGTCTTGCTTTTGGAAGTTTAGCTTTTGGCTTATTGGTTAAGATTAATAAATAACAGAGCTCCAGTTATCATGAAATCAAGTAAAGCTAAGTCAACAAATTCATGATTTTATGAGTATTGTGCTTTTTATGCTGATGACAGGAGAAAATTGATTTAATTTTTCAATTAACTAAGTACTGTATAGTTTTCACTGCCCATAAACCATCTAGAATCAGAACTACTTTAGCTCATTTGTAGTTGAACATTTAGAATGTTACTTCAGCTTTTAAAACAGAGTTTCGTTTTATTGTATTACCCTATGTTTTTTAACAAATCAGTTGGGGGTCAGGTGGGGATGAGGTATTTTTACTCTATTGTCAGTTGTTGAGAAAGTATCATTTGAAGATAATCCTAATGAAAATTGTTCTTTTTATCTCATGGCTCACTTAACTTTTCAAGTTCTAAAAAATGCAGTGGCATTATAACTACATTATGCAAATGTTTAACACTGTGAAGAACTTCAGATACATTATTTGATGCTATTTTTCTTTGTTGGGAAGCGAAAACCTCCTTTACACAGTAGGAAAACACCTAAAGGGTAACTTGTATAGTATGTGAATGTGAAATGTACTGGTGATTGGAGTTCTCCCAGAGAATAGTCCCTTCTGTGGTAGTGATGGATTTTCACTGATCCATCAGTGTATTTACCCTATTTCAGACTTATTCTCCCTCTGCCACCTAAGCCCCAGTGAAGAACATGTATGTGTGGGTCTTGGGGATTAGGGGTTTAGTCTGTTCCTCCAGGGAGAGAAATCCAGGATCGTGAAAATGGAACCTATGGTCTTTGCCTTATTAGTCCAGTGCTTCCACTAGGTGGGGGGAAAAAAATCACAGACATCTGGGGAAAGTACTGGTATTAATACCTCTGGGATCTAGAAGATTCAGCAAAGGAGCAGAGAGAAGAATCAATTGTGAACAAATAAGAGTATTTGTGATTATTTGTAGTCTTTGATTGTTAGAACGAGAGGTATATGAGATATGTGTGGGCACTGTAATTTAGAAGTTAATGTAATTATTTTTCCATAAATTTCCAAAAGACATTTGAACTTTCAAGTAGGGAATAAGATATTTCTAATTTTCATATAGCAGCTAAAATGGTGATCTTGGCAAACTTGTGACGGTTGTTATATGAAATAGAGTTTTCACATTTTATTTTAAAAGGCTTTTCAAATATTTGATGATAGAGATATCTGTGTGATACATACGAATCTCCTGACTAAAAAGTATATTAACTAATTAAGCAAATACAGTTTAATATTTAGAGACCACCCCAAGTATAAATGCTTCTGAGTTTTAAAATTTGTAGGTGACTTTATATTTGTTGAACTAAGTATGCAGACATCTCAGATAGTTCTTTTATCGTTGGGCTATTTTGTTTTGTTGGGGTTTTTTTGGATGGTAAGGAGGAGAATATGTTTTAGATAAGGGATAATTGAAGATTTCTGTTGAAAGTCTTTTTAGAACAACAAATAATCTTTCTGACAAATCTAAATTATAGTCTCTGCACTGGTAACAATAGAAGATAACCCCTAAAACAATCTTACACTTTTCAGCTGTAAACACAATTAATGCTTAATAAGTATTTGTGGGATTTATTCTTTAGTTCAGCCACTTCTCCTTTCAAAACGATAATTGTTAAAAGTCAATATAATAAAAATCTGATACGGATAAATTATCCCTAAGCATATTGAAAATTAAGCTTCTTTTCTTTAAATTAGCACTTTCTGCTTTAGGTCTCCAGCACGCAGCACGCACCCCCACCCCCCACCCCCGCCAATACTAATAATTTTGAAATTCTGATAGAAGGTATTTATTGTTAGTATACGTATTAAAATTTTGAGGTCAGTGAGTTGAACAGTCATTCATTGTTTAGGAAAGATTTGTGGCCAGAATAAATGTTGGTGGGTGTAGATTGGAGGAAAGGGGTGTGGTTAGGAAACAGTTACCTTGTTACCTGCTGTTTTGGTGTAGTCTGTTATATTTTAGGACCTGTTTATTTTAGGCACATTTTGTTGCGATATTCTGCAGTTTGCACAATTATAGAAGCTTTTCAGTTTTAACCACAAGGCTATGTCCATTGTTTTTTTTTTTTAAGGGTACTTGCAGTCTTCGGTTTTTAATACCTAGCAGCTGTTTTTAATGTGTCTGAGATCCAAAACACTTTAACCGGAAAGCAGCCTCTCTTATTCACCCCTAACTGTGCTTTCTGCCATCTTGCTCTTTAACTCTCTCCTTAGCAGGACTTAGTGTTTGTGTAACTGACATTCTCAGTGATAAGTTTTCATCTAGGGTGTCAGGTGCTGGGTGACCATTTGTGTTTGAGCTGAAAGGTGGGGGTAGCCCCAAGGAATCCTCGTTACTTGCATTTGCATTACAAACAACTGCTTGTTTACGGGCATCTGCTGCCCGCAGGTGTTAGGACTAGAAAAACATCTGGGGGTGGGGGAGGGCCCTGACCGCCCCTTCCTCACACAGAATCTTCCATTTTATAGGAACCTGCACATATCCAGAGATTATCAGCTAAGGCCAATTGGCACGCACAGATGTGTTTCTGTTGATAGCTCATTTTAACAATTCTATATGCATTTTACTCTTTTTTAGACAAATACTGACATACAGATGCTTACACAGCTTTTACCTGTGGCCTAAGTACAGTATTACCTACTCAAGAGAACCACCTTTGCCAATCCAGCTTTTTTCCTTCTGAAGGGAAGTTTTAACTGGCTAGTTACATGTTTCAGAACGGGAATTCTTAGAGGTGTGTTTATATCAGAAATATTATGAATGAGTATCTCAAAGAATTTTAAATGCGAATTCTCAATTCAAATAAATCAGGCCTAATAAGAAAACACCTGTAATAATAACACATTTGGTGTCAGTTCTTAAAGCACAGTAAACCTTGGCTTGAGTTGGTCGTTTTCATAGAGAGTAAGAAGATGCTGAAGCTTGTTAAATATTTCAGAACAAGGACCCTAGAGAATTTATTAAAAGCATACTCCCAAGCCTTTTTTTTTTTTTTTCTGTGAGTCTTATTTATGGCAGTCCCTCTAGGCCAATGGTAAAGTATTAAAAGAAAAAAATACTTTGTTACCTCCTTTGGGTCCTGGCACTTGCGTGCCTGAATACCCTGAATACCATGTGAGCAGGGGGTTTGGCTGGCTTCAACATAGTGAAAGTTCCCTTTGGCATAATGCACTGTGGTTATTAATCTTAGGTGTCAGACTTACATTTGTCCCATAGGCTACCCAAGTTTTTAACACCTCTGAAGAGAAGCATCTCATTTCTCTTCAGATGCATGGGAGGGAAAAGCAGCAGACGTCTTGTGGGGAGCTACAGCAAATGTTACAGCTGGGTCGTAGGACCCACCGACCTACCGCCTTAACACCTGGTCAGCACCGTGCTGCTGACTTCATTGTTTCTTTGTGCTCACACAGGATGGATTTTTAGGTGGGAAAAGAAGATGTTTATGTTTGCATTTCATCTTTCCTTTTTTTCTTACTTTTAGTAGACATTGCTATTAAAATGTTCAGGGGATCTTTTTTCATTAGTTTGAGCATCTCCGTTCTATTGTATGGTTTTTGTTTTTTGTTTTTTGTTTTTTTTTACCTTAAGAGAAACATCATTTTGATTTCTGATGAACAGACTATAATAAGTATCTATTATGACTTTGTGATAACCTACCCCCATGTTTGTATTTGCTCACAAACAGCTTAAAATTGATTTTCGTCATTGCTGCATCTTGAATTAGGAACTAAGTAAGCTTACGCTTATCCGTAAGCTTACACTTACACCACTGTGCATTGCTGAATAGCTTTGAAAATACAGAAGTAATAATTCAAGAGTGGAGGGAGACTGTGGCTTATATTTTGAGCAAGGTTTTTAAGGTGGGGTGTCTTCACTTTACAAGAAGCTACTTAATTTGATTTAGTGAGAAATTATTTTAAATTTTCTAAGTTGCATACTTTCCGAAGCTAAGTACATTAAATTTGCCTCTTTACCTGAAGTGCAGGAGAATTTAAGTTTTAGAAGATGGGTTCTATCTCAAATTTGAATGTGTGTATCAGGAGAATGTGTGGGGAAATTCCCCAGAGCCCTCAAACTCTTCTAGTTCATTCATTTGATACATTTTTAATTGTAATGCTACAAAGCAGGGAAGGATCTTAGTCTGAATAATTGGAAGCTGATGGGACACCTTACTCCCCCGCAACTACCATTCATGTATCTGAGCTATCTCAGGACCAAATGGTTTGCTTATTCAAGCGTTCCAGGGAGCCATACTACCTACATCTGACCCTCCAGTAGCTAATACCATACTTGCATCACTCGTGCAGCCAAAGTGTGATCTTTATTCAGCTGTATTTTTTTCACAATGACTAGAAATTTCTTGTTCGTTCATAAAAATAAGAGAACAACCCAATTTCACTAAAACTAAAGACCATTGAGCCATCCTGAAGAAAATCTTGCACTTCGAAGTACCTCTTCTCCTGCCCCCACACAGGTCCTGAAGTTGCTCTCATCAACCCCATTATGTTGATTCAGTCTATCTTGTGGTTGGAGACTTAGGTACGATTTACCAGGACCGAGATTGGACCTCACAATGGGGTTCAACTGGACTTGAATTTGTAGCCTCACAAGTATTCTTTCATAACATCAGTCGAGAAAATTTTGTAGCTTTTTGAGTCCTGTTGTGTTGTTTTTGCTGTTTTAAACTAATCCTATCAGTTCTTTAGGCAGAACCATTCTTAGTTTATGTGACTGACATTTCTTTAGACAGTAGATCATTCCATAACTCTCTGACCCCTTTGTTCCTCATTTATGTATTATAGACATGATTGGAATTTTATAAAACTGGTTTCCCTTTGATTTCAAAATAGATAAGCCAGCACTGTCCGTGGGTTAGCAGAAAAGCACATATGTTTTATTCCCTGGCAAAAGTAAAGTTCAACATTATATAGGTGCTGCTATCATGGGAGTGAAGGTTTTTTAAAAAGAAGATATTCATTTAAAACTTGTGTATCTTGAATATTATTAAGTGGTTATGCCAAACAGAGAGTCTGTAGAAAGCTAATACTGTAGCAGTCAAGAGACTTAGTACTGCTTTGTACTGTCCTCATGGGTCCTTACTCATTTGGAAAAGGCAGCCACTGGACTTTGTTTAAATACTTTTTTAAATATATTTTAGATCATGATGACTTTTCAGTATTAATTATGACCTTATGAAGTCACAGTATAGGAATTGTACACTTTGCTATAAGCTCTTAAGTCATTTTAGGCATGTAAGTGATTCAATCTTTATAAAATTTGAAGAAGTAAAGCCAGAAAATGACCTAGAGACGAACCACAAAGGTTGGGTGGGGCGTGGGGGCAGAAAGAGAGGGATATTGAAATACACTGACTTGACAGGAAGAGTGGGCAGTTGAGTAGAGAAGATGGAAAGGAAACAGGGATTGCTCACTCCAGAGATTTTGACAATGTAGTCAGTCTAGCTGGGACTATTTGCAGACTATTTAAGAGGATGTTCAGGGGATTTTGTTTTTTTATTTTTTATTTTTTTAAAATTATATTTATTATATTTCTTTGGCCAGTATTTTATTTTACTTGGATTGTTCAGGGGATTTTAAAATCTCTGTAAGATGATGCCTTTATACACCATACCCACTCAAACTAAACTTGTAAACCTGCTGAAATTAACTACTTGCTATGTGTAGATCACTCACAAAGCTCTCAGGAGTGGTACTTACCGGTCTTCAATCTTTACGGGGAATATTGCAAGGGCATTACAGAGCAAACAAGAGTTTTGCCTACTGCCTGTCCCCTTTTTCCCATCTATAGGAGAAATATGATTGGCAGAGATGTTGCGTCACAGAGAATCTAGAAATGTGTTTTATTTTTGCAGCTAACCAGGGGCAGGTAGACGCTAAAAAAACTTTTTTTTTTTTTTAAATTTTTTTTTTTCAATGTTTATTTATTTTTGGGACAGAGAGAGACAGAGCATGAACGGGGGAGGGGCAGAGAGAGAGGGAGACACAGAATTGGAAACAGGCTCCAGGCTCTGAGCCATCAGCCCAGAGCCCGATGCGGGGCTCGAACTCACGGACTGCGAGATCGTGACCTGGCTGAAGTCGGACGCTTAACCGACTGCGCCACCCAGGAGCCCCAACGCTAAAAAACTTTTAATTGTTGGCCATTGTTTTGAGCTATGTCCACGCATAATTCTATATGAAACTTGATGATGGTTTTTCAGAATCAGGCTTTGATCCTCATCATAGTAATTTGTTGTTGATGTTATGTTCACTTTAAGAAAGAGGACTATTGCAATTTTACTTAGCACAGAGAAAGGTTGCATGAGGGGTAGCTGAAGGGAAGGCTGTATAATCTAGAAGGAAGAGTGGCTCAAGTAGAGCTTTAATTTTCCCTTAATGTTGTCAGCTTCTTAATGAAACAGTTACCAAAGCAAATTTTTAAATGCTGACATACTAATACCTACTTATAAGTCCTTTTTTTTCAATCCTGAAAAATTCTGCAGTAAAACCTATCCACTGTTGATGATAGTTGATCAGCTGGTCAATTGATCAAGGACTACTGATGAACTATGAGATAGTTCCATTCAGCCTAGCATTGAATAGACACGTCAGTAGATTTGCTGAATAAAAAATGCACTAGAAATTTTTCATGTATGTTTTTTGGATATTTCCAAGTGATCTCTCTTTATCAAACCAAATGCTATGTTAAAAGCAAAAACTGTCCGCTAAATAATCCTTAGTATTTTATTATTTTATCTTTTCTCTGATTTGTCGCGTCAGTGAAAAGAGAGAGAGAACATTAGGCTAGAATCTGTAATAAGAAAATCAAAGTCACTCTTTAAAGACTGTTAAGTTTCCAAGTAACTGCTAAAAACAGCCAGCTGGGAGCTTGCTGCAACAACGAAAAAGAATGGGACTGGACCCTCATATGAGGACTGGTCACAAGAAGTACTTTCTTACTTAGTTTTAGAAACTTAATTGAAGAAAAAGAGGTGATAGAAATACTTTTTTCAAAAGGATACTTGAGCTGGAAATATAATAGTAATAGAAAATCATCTTCAATTATGTTTTAGTATCATATGGTTAATGCAATTTATTTTTATTCTTTCCCAGATAGAACCATTTTTTTTTCCCAGTAAAACTTGAGGTATTTACAGGAATAAATTTTTTGTGTGTTCCTTCTAAATATATGTGGCATTATCACTGCGGACTTTTCTAGGCCAATGTGTACTGTAAATTATGTCCTTCTGTGATGTTGAGATGTTGAGAACAACATATTTGAGTCTTGGTTAGGTAGAGCCAGGTAGTTCCCTGTGAAGGCAAACCTGTGGGGAAGACCAGTACTGGGTAAGATGTCAGAGACCTGAGGTCTCGTCCCAAGTCCTTCATTCTTTCCCAAAGCTGTGGGGGGAGGTATTTAACCTCCATCAGCCTTTGTTTCCTCATTTATAAAATGAGAAATTTTAATATTTCTTGCCTGCTTTATGTGGTTGATGTGAAATTTAGGTGGCACAAAGCCTGTAAAAGTACTCGGTTTACTAGCTAAGGGAACAGAGCAGGAGTGTCAGATGGTATCAGCTAGTGCCTGGACCCCCACCTGCTGGGAATGCTGTAGCCACAAGGGGTGTTTGACTGTACCTAGTAAGCTCCTGAGAAAAGGAAGAAGTGTTTGGTTTTTATCATGCCACTGTGCTGACCTGAAATTTGGACACTGAGTGAAGGCCTTACATTCACCTGTAGAAAATTCTTGCGTAGGGGTGCCTGGGTGGCTCAGTTGGTTGAGTGTCTGACTCTTGACTTGGGCTCAGGTCATGATCCCAGGGTTTGTGAGTCAGGGCATTGGGCTCTGTACTGATAGTGCCCAGCCTGTTTGGGATTCTCTGTCTCCTACTCTCTCTCTCTTTCTCAAAATAAATAAATAAACTTTCGGGAAAAAAAGAACAAAAAAAGAAAAATCTTGCATAAATAAAAATTTGGGGAATTGTCATTACATCCCTTACCAAAGTGGCTTTCTTCTCTTGGGTTCCTTTTTCTCTCTAGTCATGTTAGGAGAGCATGTGATTTTTCTTGTTAGCACCATAGAGAATGAGATGTGTGAAGGAGCAGGTTTCTAAATTTCATATTCATGAAAAATCTCATATCCTTTTAATATTTGATATGAAATTGCCAGATAACTCTTAACTCCTTGGATGGAGGTAAGAATATTTTTTGGTTAGGAGACTTTTCCCCTTAATCCTTTAGGAGCCAAGTTTCTTCTCTCCACTGCAAAAATTATATAGAGGAGATCTAAGAGCCATGTGAATGTAGAGGATGACAGGCAAGTTATTTTTTTCCCCTTTGAATTTTCTTCTAACTTAAATCTTTCCAGCTTTCCTGGCACCTAAAAGGATCAGGTCCAAGGGGATGTGTTGGCCCAGCAGCAAGGAGAAATCAGTGATTTTCTAGCCTTGTGGAAAATTCCAGCTTCCATCCTTTTAAGACTTTACTTTTTCTCTAAATAAAACCCAGTGAATGTTAAATATATTTCAACATGGAGTCAGCTTTCTTGGCAAAGAATTCTTCCATTTTTAACGGCAAATATTATATCTCATAATTATGATCACATATCATCTTGGTGCACTGGTTCAGATGACTTGGATCAAGAAAAAGGTACTATAATCTTGTCTCAAGTGTGTTAGACTTAGTCTGTGACTCCAACAGTGAGACTTTTTTAAAGTCTGGAATAAACCCAAAAGTACTGAAGTAAAAAATTATTTACTGCTTACTGCATTGGGCTAACCAGTTTAGCTAACTAGCAAGGTTGGGAAAAGAATTAAGTCTCCCAAACGTTGCTTGAATTAGTGTTTGCTCATTTGTCTGTATATATTAAAATTTTTACATTAAAACTCAAGATTTTATTTTTTTTTGAAAGGAAAAACACTTACCCTTTTTAAAAAAACGACTACTTTGAGCCAGATGCTGTTCTTTAGTCCTGACTGAAAGCTGTAGGTGGGTGTTCTGATCCCTATGGAGTTGTGGAGTCAGTGCCCTCCCTTAAGATAGAAAGAGGTGTTTATTTTCTTTGAAAATAGCCACATTTGCCATTCAGAACATAAAACACTTATTAAATGAATCGTAATATTGGTTAAAATATAAAATAGAAAAGCAGTTATTACTTTGATTTTATTGGAAATTTCATTAATGCTTCACTATTTTTTATGAAAATAGAATACTTTTATTAAAAAAAGCAATCCATGGTCACTAGAAAAATTAGTAAAATAAGCAAGAGGAATAACAAATATTAAATTCCCAGAATCCCACTGTGTGAGGCAATCACTCTTAAAACTCACTATGTAGCCTTTTAGACCTCTACTGTACCTATGCACATATATAAATATATATTTTATATGTTTATGGCAATGGGAACATAATATACTGTTATGTAATTTGCTTTATTTTGCCACCAAGATACAGTATATAATTTTTACATCATTTTTTTTTTTTTTAAGTTTACCTTGAGAGAGAGAGCACAAGAGCTGGGGAGGGACAGAGAGATGGAGAGAATCTGAAGCAGGCTCCATGCTGTCTGCAAGGAGCCCAATGTGGGGCTCAATCCCACAAACTGAACTGTGAGATCCTGACCTGAGCCAAAATCAAGAGTCAAATGCTTAACCAACTGAGCCACCCAGCCGCCCCTAACCGCACCTAACATCATTTTTAATGATTGCCTAATTTATGTAATCAGTCTTGTTGAAGACATTCAGATGAAGTCACATTTTTCCCTGTCTTCGGCAACATTGTGATGAAATGCATATTTTCTTTCTTTTTTATTTTTTTTAATATTTATTTATTTTTGAGAGAGGGAAAAGGCAGAGCATGAACCGGGGAGGGGCAGAGAGAGGGAGACACAGAATCCAAAGCACGCTCCAGTCTCCGAGCTGTCAGCACAGAGCCCAACATGGGGCTCGAACTCACGAACCCGTGAGATCATGACCTGAGCCAAAGTTGGACTCTTAACTGACTGAGCCACCCAGGCTCCCCAAAGTGCATGTTTTCTAACTAAATCTTTGCACAGATTCGATTTCCTTGAAATGAATTGCTAGAAGTAGAACTGCAGAATTAAAGGCAATGAGTGAATGAACCTTATTTTTAAGTTGGGGTTAACCCAACATTGCAATTTAACCTTAAAAAAAACATTTATTTTAAGTCCATATTTAAAAGTATGTATTTGATTATATTCAGGTTTGGTTATGGTTGGTGTTTTGAGGCTGATAATTTTCATGCCTCTTCTGGTTAAGAATGAGTCCAGTGCTAATGAAGAAGTCAGACAGATGGAGAGCAGAGTATCTGTTTGTTTGTTAGTTTATATATATATATACACACACACACATAAATATGTGTGTGTGTGCATTTAAATTTATTTATTTATTTTTGAGGGAGCAAGCGAGCACAAGCAAGGGGAGGGGCAGAGAGAGAGGTAGATACAGAATCTGAAACAGGTTCTGGGCTCTGAGCTGTCAGCACAGAGCCCAGCGTGGGACTCGAACCCATCACCAACTGTGAGATCATGACCTGAGCCAAAGTCAGTCACTTAACTGACTGAGCCACCCAGGTGCCCCTGTTTGTATATATATCTTAATGTTTACATATTTTTGAGAGAGAGTGCGTGAGAGCGAGCATGAGTGGCGAAGGTGCAGAGAGGGGGACAGAGGATCCAAAGTAGGTTCTGCGCTGACAGCAGAGAGACCGACATGAGACTCAAATTCACAAACTGCAAGATCATGACCCGAGCTGGTTAGATGCTCAACCGGCTGAGACACCCAGGTGCCCCCAGTTTGTTTATTAATAAGACTGGATTGGCGAATGTGGCTTGGGCTATGACATGAATTTGGACTTCCTTTGACTTCCCCAAATTGAACACATCACTGAGCCACAGACTTCCCTAACAGAGGCTGGGAGCTTATCTCCTGTGGAACTTGAGGTGAGAACAAATCCATGGTTGGGCAAGTTGGCCTCAAAAGAGAGAAAAAAAGAGTCATCTACCCTTGCTCATTTTCTTTCTCCAAATCACCAGAGAGGAGTAGTCCTGCCTTATGGAAAATGAATGAGGAGATGGGAGAGGAAAAGGCTGCCTTCCTGGGAGCTGCCCAGAGAACACAAGTTCCTACTTTATTGACCAAACCAGGGAGTAGGGAAGAAGGGCACAGTGGTTATCCCTTTAGTCATAAGCCTTGATAGACTGATCAGACTGTGGCCCAGAGACAGTAGTGGTAAAAGACACATTCATACGACGATGGGAGTTGCAGTGGAGTACTGCTGGTAGAGTCCAAAGATCTGGATCCCAGTGCTCTGTTACTGGCACACTGTGTGCTCTTCAGCCAGTGACTTATTCTCTCTGGACCTTGGTTTCTTCACCTATAACATGGATTGCCACCTGTTCTATTTTTTTTTTTTTAATTTTTTTTCAACATTTATTTATTTTTGAGACAGAGAGAGACAGAGCATGAACAGGGGAGGGTCAGAGAGAGAGGGAGACACAGAATCTGAAACAGGCTGCAGGCTCTGAGCGGTCAGCACAGAGCCCGATGCGGGGCTCGAACTCATGGGCCGTGAGATCATGACCTGAGCCGAAGTCGGACACCCAACCGACCAAGCCACCCAGGCGCTCCACCACCTGTTCTATTTGTAAAAATACACAGTACTCTGTGTTATTGGTAGTATTTCTGGGACAGGGACTGACTGCATCTGAATTACTAGTTGGGCGGGGGGGGGGTGGAGGGGGTGGGGGTGGTGGTTCTCGTTAAAAAGGCAGATCCTTGGGCCCCTCTGCAGATGTCTTGAACCAGAAGCTGCAGGCAGGTTATGCATATGCACTTTGAACTTGTTACTTTATTGATTCTTACCTAAAGTAAGGTTTGGAAAAACACTGACCCACTAGCTGCTTAATAATTTAACTGGGGTTCAGATGACCTAAGTGACCTGCACAGGCCTCGAACCGAGAAAGCAGTAGAGCAACATTGGGCACTTTGGCCCCAGAGCTCACCTTCTCTCTGCCTAGCCCTCATAGAGACCACTGGCACTCAGTTCTCTTCTAGTCAGGTCAGGTTTCCTCCCGGAATGCCCTCCTCCATTGACTACAGAATAAATCCCACGTTCTTCAGCATTATTTTCAAAGCTTTTCACATTTTGGAACCATCTACCTTTCAAGGCTTGTCTCCTTACTGCCCTACCCTGCAGCTTACCATTCACCTACATTTCCAGACCTACACCCTAAACCCTTTCCCAAATCCCCAACTTCCATTTCTTATCTTGGTCTCCCTGAAGTGCCCTGCTCCCTCTTCCCTGCCAGCACAATCTTGTTCATCTTTAAAGGTCCAGGCTAAGTGGTACCTCCTTCATGAAGCCCTCCTGATTCTACCACCAGTTAAGACTAAGTGCTGTCTCCTGTGGACTCCCACAGGACCTTCTTCATAATTGTTACCATGTCTAATAATAGTTGGCTGTCTCTGCATCTGTATTTCATACTAGTTGTTAGTTCCTTGCAGATAGAGCACCTGTTTTATTCATCTCTATTGCCCAGAACCTGTTACACTACCTGGAATAGAGCAGG
Organism: Leopardus geoffroyi; assembly: GCF_018350155.1. Taxonomy (NCBI): domain Eukaryota; kingdom Metazoa; phylum Chordata; class Mammalia; order Carnivora; family Felidae; genus Leopardus; species Leopardus geoffroyi. The sequence continues at coordinate 114,782,334 of NC_059327.1, forward strand.
TTACTTTCCAGATGATTGTGGAATAAATTTAGCAGAAAATTTGAATTCCCACTAATATCGGGCAATAATACCAGATGTCATTCCATATTTAAATGGAGACCCTTGGGAAAAAAAAAAAAGCTTATAGAGAATCACAAAGCTGAAATTAAGCTTAGAAGTTCTCTGAACATTCAACATGGAGTCCATGGACTAGACATTAGCTCTCAGTTTTGAGTACATAGTACGTAGGAACTGTTCTGAGTCCTTTGTATGTTTTTGCTCACTTTATCCTCAGAATAACCTGATGATATCCCTAATATCTCAATTTTACACGTGAGACTGGGCATAAAGAGGGTTGAGAAACTGAGGCATAGAGGGCATAGAAGAGATTAAGGGGCATGATAAAACAGTTCAAGAAGTAAGAGTACAAATAAAGTTGGTCTTTGCTCCAATCACACAGCTAGTAAGTAGTGGTACCATAACTGGGGCCCAGGTCTTGACTTACACTGCTGGGTGCTTTCTGCAATTTCAGTTTATTAATACTGTCACTGCCACACAGAAGATGCTAGATGACCACTGAATCAGTCAATTTCTCACCAGTAAGGTGTATGAATTCTTATAGAAGCTTTGTGAGTATAAAATGAGATAGTATATGAAATTGTAAATTTCTTTAATATTATATTTGGTAGAAATAGTTGTGCTCGTGGTGAATATGGAGTTCAAAGGCAAACCAGTTAGATGCAAGGAGAAGGGGAGATGTATAAAAGATGGTGAAAGTTCTAGCTTGATGATGAGGGGACAGCATTAGTGAAAAAAATGAATTTAGAAAGAAGAGCAAGTTTCAGGACAGACATTCATGAGTTTGGTTTAAGGATTATCCTGTTTCTCTTTCATGCTAAGAAAACAAAAAATTGACCAATATCTGGAGTCAAAACATTTTATATTATAGCCATAGTTTTGGTCCCATCATTTATTTAAGTCCGCAGTGCCTCACAAAATCACTTCATTTACTTACCTCTGAAGCTGCCTGGATTTTACCCGAAGCCTCTGTATGACCGTGAGTCATAGAACTGCCCAGAGGTGAGGAGAGTAATAGTATTCATATACTAGCATGTAATATCTAATGAATGCACTGTACATGCATTTTTCTTATTAAATACTTGAAGTGAATATTGCTAGTCTTTCCATGTTTCCAAAAAAGAAAGTGGGGCACAGAGAAGTTATTTGATTACTGTAGTCCCAAAGTTTTGTAAGTGGTAGAACTTGAATTCAAAGCCAGGCATCCCTAATCCAGGAGTTGGGACCCAATCCATAAACTAGTTTCTCCCTTGAAAAGGTGTTGAGAAGAATCCTTAGTCAGTGTCAGTAAACTACTTTGAGGATTAAAAGTGTCTGTTATGCATGTGTTTTATTAAACAATATAAACGGTTTAGCGTTAGTAGTGGCTTAAATAACAGGTTCTTAGAATATGTAAAAATTGTCTTCTGGTTCATTCAACACATAACCATGTGATTGTTTAATGTGTTCTTGAAAATTACCAGGAAATATTTGTTCTTTGGGTGTATCAGACACATTTTGATAAATGTCTAATTTTATGGGAGTCCCTATTGCTCACTTCTAGGGGCCCTGTGTCCCCAAATCTTATGTATTTAAGTAGGTTAATCAAAAAGCTGGGTGGCCAGAGGTTTTGTGGTTCTTGGAATCTCTTTGATAAATAATGTTGTCTCCTTATTCCATAAGAGCTGAGCATTTACAGGCAAAAATCTACTGCCAAAGAGTGTTCTTTGCACAATAAAAAATTAAAATGTGGTATGTGCTTCATTTTTAGGAGCTGTTAGTGGTGATTTTTGTGGTATCATGATGTTAGATTAAGTAAGAGAAATTAGAATTAATTGGAATGATGATCATTCCTGAGAAGTTGCAACAGTGGGTTTCCTTTAAAAAGTGAAGAAACTTTTCTTGTTATGAAGATACTTACTAGGAGCAATCTTCTTTCTCTCAAAAAAAATGCCTTTTTTGTTTTTTTTATTAAGAAGTATATTTTTTAAAAAATTGAGGGAACTCATTAAACAATAGAGAAAATAAATTAAAAATATGTTTCCACCATTCAGATATAATGTTTCATTTGCAAACACACACACACACACACACACACACACACACACACACACACATTTTCAGATTTCTTTCTGCATCTATACTTACAATACAAACATTTTTATAAATGGGCTCATAAGATTATTTTTATTACAATGTTTTTCCTTAAAAATGTATCATGTGCTCATCTTTTTATGTGAATAAATATAGGTCTGGGTCATCAGTTATGGTTGGATACTATCCAGTTATGAGAATATTTCAATTTATTGATTATGTTTTCAGTTATGAACGTTATTGTTTTTATTTTAAATCATGCTAAAATGACGGGGTGCCTGGGTGGCTCAGTTGGTTAAGCTCCCGACTTTGGCTCAGGTCATGATCTTGCGGTCGTGAGTTCCGGCCTCGCATCTGGCTCTGTGCTGACAGCTCAGAGCCTGGAGCCTGCTTCAGATTCTGTGTCTCCCTCTCTCTCTCTCTCTCTGCCCTTTCCCTGCTTATGCTCTGTTTCCCTCTCTCTCTCAGAAATAAATAAAAACATTAAAAAAATTTTTAAATCATGCTAAAGTGAAACCCTGTTAAAAACATACATAATCTGTAATCTATTTTTTATAGGTTATATAGATTTAAATAGATTTCTAAGGATCGGTATTCTCTGGTTATATAGGTTTAAATAGAAATCTAATCAAGTAGATTATAAATATGTATTTACATATTTATATTTATGTGGTTACATATTTATGTGGTTATATATTTATATGAATTGCTTGTTCATATCTTTATGAATTTATGTGAGCTTTTTATCTGTAAAGCATATTAATCATTTTGATCAACTACTCTTAAAATAGTGGCTCAAAACAATTCTACAACAAAATTATGATTTTTCTGTTTCTTTATGACAACACAATTGAGATCTACTTGCTGGTTATTGTATAAACAACTAGCTACTTAATTAAAATGCTTTCCAGCATTAGCTTGGTTCATTTCTTGTATTTTTTTTCAGGAAAGAAGATGCTAATAAAACTCTTTTGTCCCTGGTAGGATGGTGTAGTAACCAGAAAGGACACTTTATTCCATTTCACTATTCAGAAGAAGATGTCTGTTGTTGTACCTGTCTCTGTTCTCTCTGCACTAACCCTAAACTGTAAACAAGTATCTTGGTAGAATGAAGACAAACACCAGAGAATGTTTATTTCAGGAATGATATGTCATTCATCCCATAGATATTCATGGAAGGTATACTTACTTTGAAAGTCATTGTGCTGAGCCATACTGTGGGTATATGTCCATGAAGGTAGTCACCACCCTTAGTGAGCTTACAGTTGTAAACATGAACTTGTGCAGCACCTACAGCCTGACACAGAGTGAGCAGAAGCAGCATCAGTAGTGCAGACCCTGGGATCCCGGAGGGGCAGAGATGAGCCAGGTCTCCTGGCGTGGTACAGCCTGTTTCGGCAGCTCCACATGACTGCAGTTTTTACAATGTGCCATTCTTTCTTTTTTTTTTTTTTTTTTTTAACGTTTATTTATTTTTGGGACAGAGAGAGACAGAGCATGAATGGGGGAGGTGCAGAGAGAGAGGGAGACACAGAATCGGAAACAGGCTCCAGGCTCCGAGCCATCAGCCCAGAGCCCGACGCGGGGCTCGAACTCACGGACCGCGAGATCGTGACCTGGCTGAAGTCGGACGCTTAACTGACTGCGCCACCCAGGCGCCCTGCCATTCTTTCTTTACCTGCTTGCAGTTTAATGTGGCCCATCTGAAGCATGGTAGAGACTGTTTGGTTTACTTGTTTAAAAGTGGTTGTGTAGATAGCTCTGTTCTGGTTGGGCCAGGAAAGTTGCTTAATAAATACTTTTTAAATTAAAAGGTCATGTATATTAAGTAACCTAGAACAAAAAAAATAACCATTTCTAGAACATTTTATTTTTTAATTCGTGTTTACTTTTTTTTTTTTTAGAGATTTTATTATTATTATTTTTTAATGTCTGTTTTTGAGAGAGCACAAGCAGGGGAGGGGCAGAGAAAGGGGGACAGAGGATCCAAAGCGGGCTCTATGCTGACAGCAGACAGCCTGATCCAGGGCACAAACTCATGATTCATGACATGAGATCATGACCTGAGCCGAAGTCGGACCCTCAACCAGCTGAGCCACCCAGGCGTCCCCATCATAAAACATTTTTTTTAATGTTTGTTTATTTTGGGGAGACAGAGTGCAAGCAGGGGAGAGGCAGAGAGAGAGGGAGACACAGGATCTGAAACAGGCTCCAGGCTCAGAGCTGTCAGCACAGAGCCCGACATGGGACTCAAACCCAGGAAGTGCAGGATCGTGACCTGGGCTGAAGTCAGGCACTTCACCCACTGAGCCACCCAGGCGCCCCATAAAACATTTTAAATGAAAAAGTTTATAAACATTGCTGCCAAGTTAACTGGTATTGGTAAGAACGAGGGCTAGGAGTTACACCCTCTTCTGTTTCATGTTATTGGTACTATGGCACTGTTTTATTAGCACAATCACCAGAAACCTTTATTTGTAAGACATCTGCTCTGTGTACTCTTTAACCATGTTTTAAAATAGTTATTGTCAAACTTGACCACAGTTAGAATTGGGCAAACAGAATCTCATGAAAATAGACAATTTTTCATTTATTTGTATCATGCAGTGGACTAAGCCCAAATCCAGGATCAGCTTTCTGCTAGGTGTCTAACGGGAAAATGACTTTTACCTTTGTTTCTGTTTCTTTACTCACAGTTTGAAACATTTGGTGATGTTTGGAAATGCAGCTTTGAAAATGATGTAGCCTAGTTAACTGAGGAAATATTTGGTCAAAATCCATGGCAGGGAATCCCTGTGTGCTAGGAATAAAGTGCTAAACTAGACCTGTGAGTTGCAGGCCTGAGGATGTTTGCTTTCAGCCGCATATACAATTTATCAAATAATTCTAAGCTGCAACCAGAGTTAAGTAAGGCAAGATCATATTAACTAGATTTGATGAGGGATTCTTATGTACCTGATTGGGGAAATTAGAGATCAAATTAAAAAAAAAAAACAACAAAACGTTTCCTCCCAAGATGGCTGGTCATCAGGAAGGAACAGAGGTCTCTGTGTAGTGGCAAGGGAAATAAGACATTTAACCTTCAAATGAAAAAGCAGTTAAAATTTAGGGACAACGGGGATGTTTATTTTGTGTTTATTATTTTAATAGTTTTTGAGTGAACTCAGTAATGTGTATGCAATGTGAAGTTTGAAAATACTTGGCTACCTGAGGAAAAATGAAAAGTTAGAGGGCTTTTACTTTTTTTTTTTTTTTTAAGTTCTGTTGGTAATTTTATGGTGGGCAAAAAATACTGACGTGGAGTCAAGCAAATCATTCACTAGCTCTACGTATCTGAACATGTTGCTGACACCTTTAGGCATTAGTTTTTGTATCTGGAAGTGGTAATAACAAATGGCTTGTGTGGATTAAGAAGGCACAGTCATGTTAGTGTGCTTTCCTTGTTTAAAAGCTCCTGGGCTTCTTGGTGCCAGACCTTTGAGCCGGATCAGAGATGAAGACACATTTGCATTTCTCTCAGGTTGTTTTATCAGTACTGAAGGCATCAGAATTGACTTCAGTGCTTTGGCAAAGGAGGTTTTTCTGCTCTAGGAGTAAAGCAAGGTCTGATGGTATTTGAGAAAGGTAGAAAATTGACCTAATACTACTTTTGCCTGGCCCTGGGAGGGCATCTCGTGTGTTAGTAACTTTCTGGGGGGCACCAAAAGTGCAAACTTAATACCAGGGGAGATCTGGACATCTAACTTGAGTAATTCATTGGGTTGAATTGCTTACCATTAATGGTCTGCCTTCAGAGAACCAGCCCATACTGATTTTTTGCTTTCCTCCTCTTCTCACACCCCAGTATATTTCTAGAATTCCTTGCCCACAGTTGTCATCCGGATGCTGCATCTTCATGAGTAAACATTTTGTTGTTTTAAAGTCACAAGTACCTCCGTGGACAAGGATTAAGCTACATTGTAATTTTACTTGGGGAGATGACATCCAGGAGGTTTTTCCCCTTGGCTTTTTTTTTTTTCTTTTTTTAACTGGGGGAGGAGGAATTTACTTATTCAGCAAACATTTATTCAATGGTTACTTATTTTTAAAATAGTTTTATTGATGAGGTGCCTGGGTGGCTCAGTTGGTTAAGTGTTCGACTTCGGCTCAGGTCATGATCTCACAGTTTGTGACTTCAAGCCCTGTGCTGCGCTCTGCGCTGACAGCTGAGTCTGGAGCCTACTTCGGATTCTGTGTCTCCCTCTCTCTCTGCCCCTCCTTGCTCATGCTCTGTCTCTCTCAAAAATAAACAAACATTAAAAAAATTAAAATAAAGTTTTATTGAGATATAACTCATGATAATAGTTCACTCATTTAGTGTATAGTTTAATGGATATATGCAACCATTACCACAGTCAGTTTTGGAACATTTTCATTACCTCAGAGAGTAGTAACCTCTTGCCTTTGAGCTCTCATCCCCGTAGCCCCCCATTCCCTCACCCCCACCCCAGATCGAAGCAACTTCTGATCTATTGTTTGTCTCAGTAGATTTACCTGTTTGGGACATTTTATAAGAATGGAATCATAATATGTGGTCCTTTGCGACTGATGTGTTTCACCTTGCATAGTATTTTCAAGGTTCGTCCATATTGTAGTGTGTATCACTACTTCATTCCTTCTTCCTTCTGGCTTTTCATAGCGGTATCTTACTTCCCTGAGGTTAGATCATTTCCCTGATGCAGATACAAGTATCAGTGCACTGAAAAAAGGAGTTGGTTTAGTCTATCTGGAGAGGAAAGAAAGTCAAAGTTAATTGATAATTCAGATCTATAAATCAGTGCTGAGAATTTTTTTTTGAGAGAGAGAGAGAGAGGGAAGGAGGGAGAGAATTTCAAGCAGGCTCCACACCTAGCACAGAGCCTGATGAGACTCGATCCCATGACCCTGAGATCCTGACCTAAGCTGAAATCAAGAGTTTAGAGGTTCAACCAACTGAGCCACCCAGGTACCCTTGAGAATTTTTTTTTTTTTAATTTTTTTTTTTTTCAACGTTTATTTATTTTTTGGGACAGAGAGAGACAGAGCATGAACGGGGGAGGGGCAGAGAGAGAGGGAGACACAGAATCGGAAACAGGCTCCAGGCTCTGAGCCATCAGTCCAGAGCCCGACGCGGGGCTCGAACTCACGGACCGCGAGATCGTGACCTGGCTGAAGTCGGACGCTTAACCGACTGCGCCACCCAGGCGCCCCATAGAGAATTTTTTTTATTATAGGTCCCTATCAGCTAAAAAAAAACTTTTATAATTATGAATTAAATACCTGAATTACATAATTATCTAATAACTTAGATAATTACATACACTTAGGCAATGTTTATGGTCATTGAGGGAAGCTGCAAGTCCTTAATGCCAGTAAAAATTGATAATTTCTATTATTTTGGTCAGCTTCTTCTCAGATCTTGTTGAAGATTTTAGCTCTAATGCAGGCTCTTAAAGAGTTGGTATTAGAAAGAAGTAGGATAGCTGTTAGCTTTGCCATTTTCTTAATGTTTGCTTGCACTTGCGTTATTAGCATTATTTTCAGACCACCTAGCACTCTTGCCTATCTGACATAACAGAGCAAATGGGGGCCCCAGTGACAATCCGCATATTGAATATTTTTATAAAGCTTAAATTTTTTAACATAAAAATATATATTGACATTGTCATATTTTCTTCCTGTACCCCAATGGGTGATGCTGTGTACTCTTAATGTATCGTCCATTAGAACCCACTGCTGTAGACTGATGGAGAAAGTAAATTGGAACTATATTCCTGTCTGTTCCAGTAGGCCACTTCTCACAGTCTGGCTGCTATGTGTTTCACAGGACGGTTGTTTCTGAGACCAGTAGATTACACAGCACTATGAAATTCATTCTCTTTCTGTCTGGTTGTGTCACTTGTCTGCTCCGTGGGTTACTTGTGGGCTGCTCAGAGAACCACCTGGACTTCTGCGCCCCGGTGCCGGGCTGAGGCTGTGCTGGGACCCTGGTGTGGCCCCACCCTTCAGCAGCTGTGTGGGGATTCTGCCGCCTTCCTTTCCCTGGGTTAGATGTCTGTGCTGGCATGGTTGCTGTTTGAAACCAAATATGCACTGTGTGTGCATGTGGTGAAAGCACTGGAAAAGAAAGCCCTGAGTGAGTTGGCTCTCAGGCTTTGACGAGCAGGCTGAATACTGGGCACTGTCCATATCTTGCCTTGTTCGTGTGGATCTTGATGGCGGAACTCTTTGCTGGTCCCCACAGAGATCTGCCCGATAGGAAGCTGGTCATTTGGCTTGGAGAAGGCAGGAGGGCAGTTTGAAACCTCCCTAAGACTTTCTTTGACACGAGTTTGTGACCATTATGACCAGCTTTGTTCTTTGCTGAAGAAATATCCAAAGGAAATGGGCTTAAATCGTCAAAGGAATTTAGGCTGAAAGAATTACTTCAGAGGGAGGGATTAATAAACATTGAAATGGTTTATCAAAGGAAAGCATGGAATCTGATTATTTAAGGTTTTAAGAATAAATGTTTATTTGTGTGGAGCGATTCAAATGGCTCACCTGGAGGGATCCCAGCCCTCTGGCTGTGCCTATTGGTCCTGTTTCTTACTCAGCTCGCCTCCCCCAGTCCTCACCTCTGATGCAGTTTTATTTTCTTTTCAGTAAGCAGCATATAAACCCTCCAGGTCCTCCAAGAGATTATATTCTTTCCTGAAGGGAAAAATAAATAGGCCAGCATATAGATTATGCTATATAACGAGTCTCCTGTGTGTTATTACAGTGTTGTCACCGCAATTCTCAATTATGGCAATTTTTGCTGAGGGGTAGTCTTAGGAGTATGTGGGGCCCACGACTGCTGCGGCTGCTGAGCTACTGTGTGCTTTTCGTGCGTCTCTGCTCAGCCGCCGTGGTGTCTGTCTCGAGGTTGGTGCTCTGTCACCTCACATGCAGTTCAGGCGACTAAAATTCCAAATTCGGTTTCTCTAAGGAGGGTCTTGAAGAATATTGGACTCACTGGAAAGAATCTGGCAAAAGTGGCGCGCTTGTTTGTGAACAGGGGACCTGGGTTCAGTCAGTCTCCTCTCTATTGATTTGATTTGCTTAGGTGTGAGCGAGAGGCCTGGGATGCGTCCACCGGCTGTTCAGCCTGTTAGTTGGCTGGAGAAGGCTAATGATGGAATCCTAAAAGAAATGGTTTTCGCGTGATAATCTGAAATTAGATTGGGGCCTAGGGATATGGAAAATGTGATAAGCTTATTAGGAATGCAACCTAGGGAAGAATATTTAATAACTGGACCCTATTTCTGGCATTTTCTTCTCAAAATGGTAAAATTAAGGAAAGAGAGCATTTTTCCGAGAGAAGAAAATCTGGACTTTGAAATGTTATGATTCATTTTTTCTTGCTGCATTTTGGTGTTGTATTTCTAAATTCGTGTAGTTTGCACACCTTCCTCCAAAAACAAACAAGCAAAATGAACCCCAAATAAAACAAACATCGGAACCGTAACCCAGTAAACTGAGGTAGGCAAGCTGCTAAAGAGTTTTCCAGTTCAGACAAATTTTTCAGGCAAAATGTACAGTTTGGTACCTTACAACTAGGCCTGTTGATTCAAAATCCTATCGAATAGACAAAGGCAGCTTTTGTTCACCAATTACTTGGTGTCTCAGAACTAAGGGATTTTGTACAAAATGAAAGGAGGCAGTTATTTCAGAGTCATTTCTTCGATGTCAGTAAATTTCAGAACTTCATAGATTAGGAAAAGTAAAAAACTGATAGTTCATTGACTAGTATCTACATAAGCAATATTAAATCTTTGTGAAAAGGGAGCGTTAATAAATGGGATGCATTCAATTTTATAAATTCTTTAAAAATTCTTATGCTTTCCCATTCTCTTCATCCTAAAGCCCTGCCATTTATTAATTTGGAGTTTCTCTATAGAGCTACATATATGAATTGGGGCAGACATTTTCGAAAATAGCCATGTAAGAAATTTTCTGATAGCTAGGGACATATATAGCACCATAGGTAACCCTAAAGACTTAGTATGATGGTAATTAGTTGACCTCGTATTCTGGGTTGATTTTAAATGCAATAATGGATATATTTGCACAATGTGCTTAATAATAGCAACCAAAATGTCCTAATTTTTTTTTTAATCAGAAATACCTTGACTCTTATCTGCTATTTTAAGAAAGAGTAGCATACTGGTGTTGATATATTTTGGTAATATTGTATCCTTAAGATTTTTTCTGCCTTGTTTGGTGGCTTCACGTTTTGATTCAAATATCAAGGTGTAATCTTGGCAGACTGAGTTGTGCCTGTGTGTATGGAGCTGGAATTGAAAACCTCTTTTGACTTTTTTTCCTCTCTTATTAATAAGGAATTATGCACTTACAATTTCCCAAATAATGTGATTTATTACACATGCAAATTTTAGCTCTGCTGAATTGACTGAAAGGGAGCAGGTGAGGGGGGGAAGGGCAGGTCTTGAGCAGCAGCTCAGTGGTTCACCTTGCATCAGGTGTCTTCAAGGTCTTCAGACTGAAAGCATGTTAGAGTCCCTTTCCCAATTGGAATCACTTACCCCATCGTTTTCGTTTTACCCTTTAGGCTTGAAAAAGTGTGTATTTAACCATCAGTTCATTTTGTGTGGTCTGAGTTATAAAAATGCCCCTGCTGGTTTTTCCATATGAAAGACATGTTTTTCATTTGTGGAAACTTATATAATTTTTTTTTTTTTTTTTTTTTTTTTTTTGCTGGCTTTCTTTTGTGCTGCTTTAAATTAAAAGCAAATGTACTTCCCTCCCCTTCATTCTTGCTTCCCCACCCCCATCTTTGCATGTTCCAATTACAGAGTTGTGAAAATAAGTCATCTTTCGGCTTTTGTTACTTTAAAACAGCTATCGGTGATGTCAGAGTCAATACTAAAAGCATTAAGAATGCTGGCAGAATGTAATGCAGCTGCAATCCAACATGATGCTGGAAATGGGGTTGAGAGCATAAAGGCTTTCCATATTCCCAGGGCGCACAACTGCTTGCGGCCTTGGCTTTGATCTCTTCAAAGGCTGCTGCCTCCTCCTAGATGGAGAGACTTGGCTGCCACTCGCATGCATTGAGAAAAGGCAGAGGTCTCTATTCAGGCAGAAATCAATCACTGTGCAGAAACAATTATGTGTAATTCAACCATCATGAAAACAGGACGAGATTACGGGTTTGTTACCTGAGTGACTGTGTGGAGACGGGGAGCAGAGAACACTGGAGTCCTGCTGACATGCCACATCTCGATGACAATTATAGACGTATGAATGATGTGGCAGGCGGGGGAGGCATGATGACAAATGCTGGTCACGCTGTCCAGCAGAGCAGAAAATGAGGTTACAATTGGGAGATAATGTTTGCATATGTAACCATATTTCAGCAAGCTGAACAACTTCAGGAAACAGACCCTCAAAAACTCTTGTGGGTTTTTGTATATAGGTATACTAGCATTTGAATCGGATAGTAGCTGAATTAAGGCAAAAATAGTCCTATAATTTGAGAATTCTACTAGGAGAGAGAAAGCGAACTTTGGGTTATTACTTTTGCTAATTTGGAGTGTATCCTGACACCAAACTGAAAACACAACCAAAGTTTCTAACCTCATATATGTGAGTCTTTCTAAACATCTTCTGGTTCAGGAGTGACATTTTTGTTTTGAGTTCACTAATCTGCCTCAAAAAAGCATTGTTTTTGCATCTTGATTTAAGCCCTTTGGAAAAATGGTTTGTCAGTTGCACTATCTTCCCTTGTTTTCAAATGTTATGTTTCTAAAGCAGCCTTCTGAAATGCGTTTAAGTCTCCTTTCATTGTGAATAAAAGCAGGGCCTTTTTTCTAGGTAGGAAATAACTTTTTGCTTTAAGTAGAAGTGTATTTAATCTCAGAGCCCTGGCACGCAAAGCTGTCGAGGCATTTATTTTTATTTTAACTTGCTCTTGTCACCTCAAAAAGGCATAGGAGTAACCTCACACTTTGCCAGCTAGCCCGGCTATGGGAGGAGGGGGGGTGGGGGGGAGGCAAAATAAGATGAAAACCTAGATGGCTGATTATAAACTGGTATAGCTGCCGCTCAGCTTGCTACCCAGGCCCGGGTTTACCTTTTATGCCGCTCCAGCTTAGACATCAGAGGCGTGAGAGCTGCTTTGAGTTACAGATCTTCAAACAATAAGTCAAAACAAAAAATCAATCCCCTCCGGTCCCTGGGTGCAGTTATCGAAAGATAAAAGAGAAAAATAAAGTTATGCTAAAGCAGATAGAGGAAAGGAGCAGATATGCCAAGGAAACCGGGAGGACAAGTGCAGAGCTGAAGTGGGCCTCATGTGAGCCAACATCAATGAATTTTTATCTTATCAAAAAGTTTTAGGGTTGCCAGTTCTTTTCCAACTGGATCCAGTCTGCTCCAGGGCTGCCTGGAGCATGGGTTTCAGTAAAGTTGCCCCCTCCCTCTTAAATGTAACCACATAGGAATTAGATTGCATTTCACTCAAGGTATAAAACTCGCCACAGACTTCCAACAGCAAATTAGAGGTTTCGATAATCCCTCGATATTTTGAATATAAATTGAGAAGAGGATTTTTTTTTTAACATTTGTTGAAAGCTGTAGACTTACATGAAAAATAAGGCAAATCTCTATAGTGTGTGTTCTTTCTTCAAGCCAAATTTCTAAGGAGAGCAAGAAAGCCCCCATGAATTATTTTTGAGGTAAGAAATCTGTGTTTTTCCTGTTTCTTGTGGGTAATGTCAGATATTTTTGGAGATTAACTATCTGAAGGATTTTTGCTAGCATTTTGATATATGAGCCAGAATGCATTTTTATGAATCCAAGTTACCGGGGGGGGGGGGGGGGGGGGGGGCGGAGGGGTGGATTATGCCTTTAGATATTTGTAGCTGTAAACATTTTTGAGATTATCTAAGATACAGTTCCTTCTTAGCTTCCCTAAGGTCTTTCATAAAATGGCACCTCAGTTTTCATTCTTACCTTTCCCTCGATTTCTCTTTATTTTCCTCACTGATAGTGTACCTGAGCATCTGTCCAGGAGCCAGCCTCAACATCCATGTCCCTAACCACTGTGGAGCCTGGTCTGCCCCTTGCTGGGTAATCAGCTTCCAGATTTTAAGGGAAAGAGGGTAGTTAGGTTGGCATTGTCGAACTAGATGCCCTGCTATTTAAAGAAACTTGTTTTATGTGTAAACTATAGTTAATCATTTGAGTAAAACCATCATTGCTTTCGTTTGCATAGTTCAGATGACTCACTGTTTTGAAAATTAAATAAACTCAAATGGAAAACAACCACACACTGCGGGTTGCAGCCTTTATTTCCTAGCAGAGAGTTAATGAGCAGAAAGATGGCAGAGCCATTTCCACACATCTAAGGCTAAAAATTTTTTGAACTATTAATGAATGTACTTTATTATAAACATTGAAGCTTAGAGTATGTGCTGTAGGCCCCGAGAGAAGAAGTGGAATGAAGATTCTTTCTAGTTTCTTATAATTAAGCAATGGTAGAAAATCACAGTCTGTACTTTTAGGCCTTTGTCCTCTGACTCTCCTTCCGGCTGGGTTCAGCTAGCAGTTCCACTCCAGTCTCTCTCTGCCGTTTCCTATCTTTAATCCCTTCTTGTCATCCTTCCAGGCTCCTTAGAGGATGTAGTTATAAGTGGCTTCATGTTTACATTCGAGGAAGGAAAGAAAGCAGGGGAGGAAAAGGGGCAAGTTGGTGAATGTTGCACAGAGGTGCCGTGCTCCAGCAAGCTCCAGTCTGGCCCACGTGGGAGAACCTTGGAATTCCTGATGTCCCAGCCCTACCTTCTGAACTCTTTTACTCTCATATGGCCAGTGGCAGCTGCAAGGGCTTGGCTGGGAAGTAGGATGGCCAGGGTGGGGGGTCGGGGTGGGGGGGGCTGGCCTCCATAATCTCCAGCAGTAATATTCTTAACCACCCCAAATAAACACCTGTGTTAAGTAAAACATTCTTCAGGATAGAGCTAATCCCCTCTTCCAACCAGATTGCTGTTCCTAAACCCCTTTTATGTAGAGACGTATACGCTAGGTAAACTGTCAGGCATATTTACTCTTGTGTAGATACGTGTGCATGCGACGCAGTGTTTCCAGTTTGTGAATTGGATCGCCGGTACCTCAGTCCTAGTTCCACCACTTAATGGCTCTGGGACCTTAAACACATTACTTAAGTATTCTAATCCTCCTTTTCCTTATCTCTAATATGAAAGTGTCAGTAGTAGCTACCCATGGGCCCTGTGTAAAGGCAATGCCAATGGGAAGCATACACGACATTTAGGTGCTAATTAGTAAATGATAGCTATTGTCGTTGTTAGAATGCTAACAACAGTCTATTCTACCCTAATTTAAAACATTATTTGCATTTTCTTACTAACTTTTTGAGATGTACTAGCTTATCTACGTATGCATTTTTGATATTTGAATTTCTCCGTGTCCTACTCCTAGAGTAGAGCCTAGGCTCTGGAGGGAAATGTTGAGTCCAGCCTGTTTTATCTAAGCCTGAGTTTCTATTGAAGATGCACAAATAGGAGGTTTTGGTGTGGTGGTTGTAAGGGCTGTATGATCATGGGAGAAAATATATGGTTAATAATTCTTTAAACTCTAGGTTTCGGTAATTTGAAACTTAGGGAAGAAACATAATTTGTATTTATTTTCTAGCCTTTTTAATATACTAAAGGAAAAAGCTTCTCTCTTTCAAAGGAAGAAAATTTTTAAATTTCACAAATGGTATATTTAGTTGGATAAATTCTGTAGGACAATATTAAGTTCATATCACAGAATATGTGTATATGTAATTCACTAGCATTTGGAATGGTAAAAATGAAGGCCATATTTCAAATATTTTGAGTCAATATATGGGTTAAGGGTCTAAAGTTTATAATGTTCAGGGATATGGTGGGTGACACAAGCAGGATTCAGGTTACTAGATTGTTAATGGTCCTTTGGGATGAAACTAGACTCTGGACAGTGTAGTAACTAATATCTGTCCTTCCCGCAGTCAGACTGCTCCCCTCGCCCACCAGCACACCCGCCTAGTGCCATCAGACTGGCCGCACTGCCTTACCTTTCTCTCTCTACCTCGGGTCTTTGAGGGCAGTTTTATCACATACAGACTCTAAATTGAAAATCTGAGTAGTAGTATGAAGGTAACTTGATGTTACTTAAAATATCACTTGGCCTTCTGGTTTAATAGGAAATGTCTAACTTTGAGATGCTTGTAGTGTTTTTGTAAAAATATGTTGAAAAATGTATTTAATGATTTTGCCCTTTCCTGCACCGTTTGAAGAAGAATTTAGGGAAAGGACACCAAAATATATTAATTAGGGTTAATTAAAGTTAACTTAAAAGTATTTAAAATGAAAACACTGAAATTTTGAGAAGCCAAAAGAAACTTAGTCTGGGTTAAATAGCTTTGTCCTTAGCAAAAAAGATCAGCCAACCTTTCGGGTTTTTTCCCCAGCTTTATTGAGGTATAATTGACAAATAAAAATTGTATATATTTAAGGTGTACAATGTGATAGTTTGACCAACCTCTTAGAATTTTAAAGGAATGCCCAGAGCTCTTATTTGGGGCTATTTAATTTTTAGTTACTACATACCTCTGTGTAAAGAACTTCATAAAAATTATTTGGAAGATATCTCTCATTTTGCTCTTGGCTATTTTGAGTTAGAACATTATTTCAAAATCTTACAAGCATAGCAAATATAATCACAAACATTTATGCTTTTGAAAGAAAAATACAAATCTTGTTGGAGGACACATGACCCTAAGTGATTTTCAGGCATGATTAAATATACTTTATAAACATGGAAATCATAACTCTAACTCTGCAGTTAGAAGAGCCCTAAAAGGTACACTTCTGGTATTTGATCCTGTATGCATTGCTGAGCTCTAGAGATTTGTGTGGGATACCCAAACCTAGAATGTTACTATGTAGCATAAATATCTAAAGCTTAAAAACAAAACAGGGGTACCTGGCTGGCTCAATAGGTAGGGTATGTGACTCTTGATCTCAAAGTTGTGAGTTCAAGCCCCATGTTGGGTGCAGAGATTACATAAAAACAAAATCTTGAAAAATAAATAAAGCTTAAAAACAAAACCAAAAAAAGGAAATTCAAGGAGATGTATGTTATTTTTCTTTTTTTTATTAATTTTTTTAATGTTTATTTATTTGGGGGGGGGCGGTGGAGACAGAGAGAGAGAGAGAGAGAGTGCACAAACAGGGGAGGGGCAGAGAGACCGGGAGACGCAGAATCCGAAGCAGGCTCCAGGCTCTGAGCTGTCAGCACGGAGCCTGATGCGGGGCTCGAACTTGTGAACTGTGAGATCATGACCTGAGCAGAAGTCAGTTGCTTAACCGACTAAGCCACCCAGGCCCCCCTGTTATTTCATTAGAAGTATTTGAACTGGCAATTTAGCATACAAATAAATGTTTCCATAAAGAATAATCCTTTGATTTTAGAATACTTGGTTGATTAGCCAGTGCAACTGAAGGATTAAAGGCTTGGAGGGGCTGTGTATAGCAGAAGGACAAAGCAGAAATGTTACAAGGATAAACATTTATTAAGAATTCTTTATAGAATTTGTAATACTTGTGCATCTTAGAAAAGATGAGTTATGTTTTATGATTTTAAAGTTTTTAGTATAATCCTCTGGAAGTTATTTTGCATTTAACATCAGGGTTTTGTTGTTGTTGTTGTTTCCCCTTCTTTTGTCTATCATGTTCTGTTTTTCTACCTGAATTTTAACTTTTGAAAGATTTAATTAAGTCTTCTTGCCTCGGATCCTCACTTTCCTATGAGTGGTTGCACTGTTTCTAGGTAAAATGAGAGCAGTTTTTGTTCAGTTTGCCTGTTTGTCTAATAACTTTCTGACTGGTTTTCTTTATGGATGGGTAAAGAAGAAATCAGCCTAAGGAATTTTAAAGGATGTATTTAATCATACATATTGTTTGATGTACATTTGGTGGGGGTGGCTTGTGATGAGGCCAAAAAGAAGAGATTCCTTGGAGCCGGCCCATGGGGCGAGTGGGAGGAGGGCAGAAGGAATTGCAGGCTCCAAGCTGGGTTAGCCCCTGAAGGATTCCGAGTGGATAATTACCTACACCATAGGGCTAGAGGAGGGCTACAAGTCAGTGCTTGCCTAAAAATCTCTCCCCTGCTGGCAGTCCATTGAAGTGTCACTCAGCCAGCCTACTTGCTCCCAATTCCCTCTGTTAGAGGTTTTCTACAGACAAAGCAGGGGCGTTGTTGCCTATGGCCCCTCTTCAAGGCCTGTAACGTAGACACTGGGAACGGGAGGGACTTAGGGGGACCAGCCTAACTTTCTGGAGGGTAGACACGGCATGGTAGCTTTGCCCAGGTGAGGCCAACCTGCTGTAGGAGTAACTCCCTCACTTCTCACTCTCCCACCCCACCCCACCCCTGAGGGGAGGGGCACCTGCAGTTAAGGCCCAACACTGAAAATAAATGGAATCACTCTTTTACATGTATTTGAGACTGCTGTCTTTGCCTTCCTCCTACCCCTTTCCACTCTTCCAGGTGCCACACACATACTTCGTACTTCAAACCTCTGGTTTTGGAAGTTTTGCTGTTCTGGTCCTTGTCCTATCACATGTTTTGCTTTGATTCATAAAGACTTGAGGTTTGAACCCCTGAGTACTTCAGATGGGTCTGAGTACTACAGCATCGGGATGATCTGTGGCATCTCTTATTCTGGACATTAGAGTTCTATTCATGTAGCCACAGGTTTTAATCACCTTTTGACACCAGGGCTCAAAGTTAATTTTGAGCAACTGACACTTCTGTCTTCTTCCAACCTGTTGGTGTGTGAACCAACAACTTACAAAGTTTTATATTAAATCTCTTCTCAGTGTCACTTGAATATTTTTAGCCATTTTGGATCCAGCGATCTGTTTTTTTTTATTCCTCCCATTTTCTTGTCCTATTGGAATTTGAAAGGCAGGCACTTCATGCTCTCTAAGGTCGTTGATTAAAACCTGTGTAGAGGCAGGGCTAAGAACAGACTTACTGAGCCATTCATCATTAGTACCCTTCTGGTGTTTTTGAACAGAGTGCATCCTGTTCAGACTTGGAATCCAATATGAATCTTGGTTTTACTTTTGGCTTGCTGTATGACCTTGAGTAATTTACCTTCTCAAGGAGCTAATTCCTTCCTATATAAAATGATGATGCCTCCCACTTCATCAGGCTCTTGTAAGGATCGGAGATCAGGTATGTAAAACCTCAAAAACAGTGCCCAGCACACAGTAGTGGTCAACAAAGATAAGTTCTCCTCTTTGCTTTGGAATCACAGAGGCAAAGTGTAACCCTCCATCCCTTTGTCTTGAGTTCACTGTACCGTCTCACCTGTCAGCTCCACAGGTCTTGTCTTTTCTAACTTTGGGTGCTTTTCCCACGTTCTACATGACTGCACGTTTGAACTTTAAATAAAGACATAAGGCGGCTTTGGCTTGACTTTTTCCCCTAGTCCTCTTTCATTACACTGAATTAATGTGTCAGTTGATAATTTAGAAGAATGGTAACCTGGAGAAGGCATAGTGGGTAATGGGATGGGATGGTTGTCTTCAGATAGGTGAGTGGAAGAAGTTGATGTGGAGTGAGAAATGGACTTTGTGTAATCACAGAGAACAGGATTATACAGGTCCACAGTCCTTTATCCGTAAAGTGGGAATTGAAAAACAATCTGAAAATTGAGTTTTTTGTTAAATTTGGTGGCAAAATCTGACCCTGACGTGAAGGTATTTATAGTCCTTATTCCACTAAGCATGAATACTCCTATGCCTCACTGCAAAAATAAAAATGTGTTTGATTATAGAGTACTGCCCTGGACCCCACTGAGGGAACTATGTAATGTATAACGTGTGTCCTATATTCCTTTTCTGCTGATGAAAAATTAAGTGAAAAATTTGTGGTTCAAGGGTTTCAGGTGAGAGATTGCAGGTCTCTACCAATAGGTAAAAAGAAGTCTTGGAAAGGGAAATACTAGCCTAGTTTAAGGAAGAGTTTCCCACATACTGATGATAAAATAAGATTACTTTTCAACGTGATAGCATCTCAAACACAGATCATTTATGGTGGGGGTGAGGACTTGCTATGTAACCATCTCTTAAGGATGTCGTCAAAGGAGTTTATTGAGTAGAAGACTGGACCTCTTTCAACTCTCCATCAACTCTACATTTATTAACTTAAAAGACACAGCTAATAAACTGCATCTCTTGATCTCGCCCAATGTTGGGTGTAGAGATTACGAAAAATACAGAAACAAACTTAAGACAAAAAGACAGTTGATTTAGCCCTAGTAAGGTCAGTTCCAACAGAAGTTTCTCTGGGAAAATGAGCCCACGGTGCATTTTGTGAATCAGGATGTAAACTAAACATCGGGTGTCATGCCAAGAGTGCAGGCACCTGATGATGGAGAAGACTATAATTGCTTTACATTTATTACCTGTGTCTCTTGATTACATAGAGTGGTACAGTTATTGTAAAGTTTAAATTCTAAATAAAATTTTGTGATAAACTTCTGTTTCATGTGGTTGAACTAACCCAGAGGTTTTCAAAGTGTGGTCCCTGAATTAGCAGCATCAGCACCAGCTGAGAACTTTTTAGAAATGTTAAATTTCTACACCCATTCCAGATCCCCTGAGAACTCTGTAGGTGAGGTCCAGAAACCTGTTTTATTAAGTCCTCCAGGTGATTTGGATGCATACTAATTCAGTAAGCATTACTGAGTACTTTTCATGAAGAAAACACTTGGAGGGGCCCATGGTGCCTGCACTCTAGGTCTCAAAGTATGATTGATGGACAGAGCCAGGTTCCTCTATGCCAAGGTGCTATTTTATAAGGGCTACAAATGAAACTCAGAATGCAGAAGGAGAATAGGGGAGGAAGAAAGAGATTCTAACTAGGACAATGAGTAAATCTCATTTGGGAAGAGTGTGTTTTAAGACACGTGTAAGGCTTTTTGGGCTACAGAATAGGGTAGTATTCCTGGCTTAGGGGAAAGAACAGTTAACCTCCCCATTGGGGAACTCATTTGTCTCTGGAATGTCAGTGAAGATAGAGCACCAACAGGGAAGCATTAAGACAGTACCATCAGCCAGACGACTGGATTATGTTTCTCATATACTTTGGATATGAAGTAAATTCTCTTTGGGCCCAAGTGCCTTACCTTATTTATCCTGTTGAATTTCATCTTGCTTGCGTAGGCACATCAGTCTAGTCCTATAATGTTTTGGATTCCTAAATCTGTCTACCCCATTGCCTGATTAAGGTCATCATGCAAATCATCAATAAAAACTTTGAACTTGCATTTTGAAATTTCCCTCCTGTTTGACCTAAATCCTAACACTAGACTCCAACTAGAAAGAAATAATCCTGATTTCTTGTGTGGTTTCTAAAAACAGTCTCATTCTCTCATCATACCCTATACAACACACTCCTTTATTTTTACTGGGAACTTTTTACATTTTTAGTTTTTTATAGGATACAGTTTACACTGTTCGATACACTGCACAAGAGCAGGATTTGTCTGATTTTTAGCATGTTGGAAACTTTAAAATTGTATTTATGCTCCCAAAGAGCCCATGCCTACAGAATCCATCACTGTAACTAGTAGCATATATTGGTTTGTTCCAGAATACTACTCGAAACAAGGGCTTTCGGGTCGGTCTTCAGCAGTCTCCTCTTTAGACCACTTAGGCGGTTTGCGGAGATGGACTTTGATGCCGTTGTTTGAGAATTCAGTGTTTGCAAATGTATTTATTTCGACCAAAATTCTGTCTAATAGATGGAAGTCTGTTTTTGTGATGGCCTCGTGCATAATTGCGTCAGCCTAGGGACGCAATTGCCTAGGGACTTTTGAGTGGTTTAAATTAGGGAAGATGATATCTATGTAGCACACATGTAATACTTTAATATTGTTTAAGATTTTAAAAAATGTATACCTTACTAATTCTCTTTCTTTATTGGTTAGGGACAAGGCTAAGTTCCAGGAAGGAACTTGCAGACGACGAGGGAAGGAAATATGTTATTTTCACCTCATAGAAAATTAACTGGAAAGCCTTTTGATGAACTGTAAACAGTTAATATAATCATAGGCTGATAACACAGCATTATAGGATTGTCAGGTAACATAAAAGAGTAGTCTTTGCCTTTAAGGATCTCATCAGCATTATCCAGGTAGATAGTTATCTGTCAGGCTCTCAATGGTTTTAAGGAGAATCATATAAGCAGTCTTAATAATTGGTTCTGGTCACCTGTGTTTCAGGTTATCCTTTCTCTTTTTTTAACCTGAATTCCTCCTGTGCTTTAAAAATCTTTGAAGGGAGAGATTTGAAGGACTATTTCAACTCATCCTTAAACTCAAAGGGAAGTGTGTGAAGTATTATTTTTCTGTAAGTGACAATTGGGACAGATGATATTATGGAAGAAAACAAATGAAAAATGGGATCATTGTTGAATACATTGGTGATTACCCACCCACTCTGTTATTAACATTACCTCCTGTAACATTGCTTAAGAGGACCGTGTTTCTTTCCTAAATAGATAGTATTTTTTTTTTTTAAGTTTAATTTTGAGACGGAGAGACAGAGCGTGAGCTAGGGAGGGTCAGAGAGAGAGGGAGACACAGAATCCAAAGCAGGCTCCAGGCTCTGAGGTGTCAGCCCAGAGCCTGACACAGAACTAACCCGTAAACTGCAAGATCATGACCTGAGCTGAAGTGGACGCCCAACCAACTGAGCCACCCAGGCACCCCTTAAATAGATACTATTTATTATTGATACTTCAGACACCACTAAGAAAATTATTCAAAGAATACACAATGTGATTCCTAGGGTTATACCCTAGTAAATGCCCAATACTAATATCACATTTTTGTGCCTTGGATTTGCAACTAGCTTTTACTAACAAAGTTAAGTATACAATATTTCTAACTTTATTAAACAATTAGAATACCAAGATATGGCCTGAATTAATTGGGAATATTTTGTTGTTGGATAGGCTTATGGAGAATGAGGAGAAAAGCCATAAAGTTTTGTTGTTTGTTTTTCAGGTGGGACACCTAGGACAGGGTTTGTTCCATATATGGCCTTTCTGATATGGATTTTCTCAGAATTTAGAAAAATGCTGTTTTACTTGGATTATTCTCTCTCCTTCTGCCTTTCTATTATTCATGAATGATCATGTTTTTCAAAACAGAGCTTTCAAAATTCATGCAGTCCATACATGGTTTGAGCTTCTAACTATTCCTTATATATATATATATATATATATATATATATATATATATATATACACACACACACATGTATATATACATATATATACATATATACATATACATATATATACACACACATATATATGTGCATACTCTGAGGTATATTCTGAGGTGGGTGTATATATATATATGTATATGTGTGTGTGTGTGTGTGTGTGTATATATATATATATATATATATATATCCTGAGACTTAGAGAAACTGATTCAGAGATACTGGTTCTTCCAAAAATTATATAATTTTCTTTGGAATTCTAGTGCTCTTAGAATGTTAGAGGCAAAGAGCATTTTAATTGACCACTGGTCCTTTAGAACGAAAAGGGATTGTATGTTTCTGTGTCTTTCTACTGAGTTGGTTGGCTAATCTAAACAATTGGCAATTGACCAGAGTTCTATATAATCAGCAAGACTTTGAATTGGCCAGAATCCTATAAAGATGTTCAGGAAACTTGGTTTTCTCTATTCTCTTCCTCTTCCCTTGGGGTAGCATGTTTGGTAATGTCAGGAATTGGGAAAAGATCAAAAATAGAAGAAAGTGTCCTGATTCCACTTTTTGAGGTATTGGGGGAGGAGGAAGTGGTGAAGATGGTGTCTAGTGGGCTCTTTCAGGTTTTACTTCGTCTTATTTTCCAAAATGAAAATGTTGTATATGATTTAATACTTTGGGAAGTGCTCATTTATTTTATCTGTGATAATATTAATGTGATTGCTACAAACAACCTTTAATGATAGGCATTTTTATGGATTCTTTTTCCTCTTTCTATTTGTAATCTGTATTAAAGCAACAATGAAAGAAATAAATGTGCTAAGTTATATACTGCCTTACCACCCTAATAAATAACTCTTTTCATTATTCCTTATCTTTTCTAGTCCTTGCCCATACACACATAGTGTTACATTTTTGTAGTGCTGTGTTTAGATATTTATAAGTATGAGTGCTATATCGTAACTTTATATTTATTTCCTATTTAAAGTGAACATACCTCATAATTTAGAAAAGAACTTCTTTAGAGTCAGCTTTAAAATAATATCTTTACAAAAGGTAAAAAAAAAAAAAAAAGTCTAACTCTTTACTTTCAGTTATCAATTTATCCTCTAAAAACAAAAATCCCTTTTTTTTTTTTTTTTTTTGATCCTTCCTTGATTTTCTACCAGTGACTGATCTCTTGCTAGGCTTTTATGGATATAGTTTTTTAAATGACACCTAAATAATTTTGCTTACATTGCAAACATTGATATTTAGAGGTCTTGCCCCAGTTCATCTTTTTCTTATTTTTCTTCAACCTCTGACTTGTCTTTGGAGGGTAAGACTTAAGGTCCTTGTGAAGGTCCTGACTGCTGGATTCTGCCTGCATTAGTAAAAGAGCCTTTGTGGGAACTCCGCAACAGGTGAATATTCTCACTTTTGTAATACGATTTGCATGTGTATTGAGTTTTGAGAGTATGACACCCTCCTGAGAACAGTACATAATTCATTTGCTGTTTTTTTCCCAGCACTCACATATTATGAGAAAATTCTTTGCGTGTGTTACAGTAGCAAACCTCCAGTGACTGGAGAATTAAATAAGGCTTGTGGGATTGAAATGTCCAACGTAGACCCTACAGAGAAGATTTAGGGCCATGGTGGAAGGCTCCAGAAGAGAAAGACACAAGGACAGACACCCAGTCCTTGACCTGGTTCTCTTTGCCTGGCTCAAAACACCTGAAACTTTAAATTCTGTTTCCCACAGTCCAGTCTTTACTATCTTGTACAAGTTATACTCTCTACATCCATAAATTCTCTGTGACTTCCATTTTCACACTACTGATATTCCTAAAAATCTCTGGTTCCTTGTAGTGGCAGAGTGCTATAATTTTCTGGGTGAGATGTGCTGTAAGACCAGTTGGGGATACTACCTATATTCCCTTTGAAATGGTTTGGCTGGTGGTGTTCAAATACATGGAGGGAAAGAGAACAAGAAATTTGTGACAACACAACAGTAA
Organism: Leopardus geoffroyi; assembly: GCF_018350155.1. Lineage (NCBI taxonomy): Eukaryota > Metazoa > Chordata > Mammalia > Carnivora > Felidae > Leopardus > Leopardus geoffroyi. The sequence continues at coordinate 114,806,806 of NC_059327.1, forward strand.
TTGTAAAGGATTTCTTGTCATTAGTGAACCCTTGGGCTGGCTTCTTTCTAGCCACCATTCCCTTCTGCTCTGCAGCTGCCTTTCTCTGGAGGGTCACAGGAGGTTTAGCTTCAGCGATTTATATAGCAGTCTTCAAGTTGTCCACATTTCCTTAGGAACACAGCGTTATAAATAAGTGAAATAAGTGATTTTTAGATATCGTCTATTTCTTTAATAGCCTGTCAAATTTAAAGGGCTTTGAAATAACCTAAGAAACCCTGTTGTAGGATAACCCAAAGAATTGATTTGTCAGATGGGAGTTCCAAGCGTACTTGCAAGCCTATACCTGGTTTCCGAGTACTGTTCTTGGACTTGGCCTTTGCGTGTGCTGTTCTTTCTGTCAAAATACTCCCACCACATGGAAAACTTCTACTGGGCTTCTGACCCAGCTTACATGTCACCTCCCCTGAAAAGCCCTCTTTGAGCCCTAGTTGGCCTTACTTACCCCTGTTGTATTTCATTTATGCCTCAAGTAATAGCATTTTCCACATTGTGTTAAAGTTATTAATTTGCATCTTAATCCTTTTCATTAGATTGTGCACAGATTCTCCAGAATGTGGGCCACCTTTATGTGATCAGCCCCTAAAATAGGGCCACATATATACAAATCAGTGAATAATGAAGTAAATAAATGACGTTTTCTATGTCTTTTTTTTTTTTTTTTTTAGGTTAAAAAAATTAGGAGAGAAGTATGTTAACTATTAAAATATAGTCATGATTGGGGCACCTGGGTGGCTCAATCAGTGACGTGTCCGACTTCTGCTCAGGTCATGATCTCACAGTTCGTGGGTTCGAGCCCTGCGTCGGGCTCTGTGCTGACAGCTCAGAGCCTGGAGCCTGCTTTGGATTCTGTGTCTCCCTCTCTCTCTGCCTCTCGCCTGCTCACACTCTGTCTCTCTCTCTCTCTCAAAAATAAAGAAACATGAAAAAAAAATTTTAAATACAGTCATGATTATCCAGTTGTGATTTACCTTAACTTTGATCCTTTTACACACTTTTCCTTCATCCCTGTCATATCTTTATATACATACCAAATGGTATAGGAAGGTCAAAATCAAACTAACCAGTTCAAGTCCTGGTTAGGAGTTTAGATGAAAAATATTGATAGGGGAAAATGACATGACTGACTAAAATAACTTCTGAACACTTAGTAAAACTATATTCAGGATATCTGGGTTTTTTATGGTCACAATTCTAGAACTGGCTTATGTCTGTGTATATAAAATTTTTTGCAACTTAAGAAACATAATTGGAGCTTTCAGTCCTTAGTGGAAATGAGAAAGTTGCAAAACATAGTTAAGACCAGTGGACACTGGAGTAGGACCATTTGTTGAAACAAACAACAAAAACTACCCCATTTCAGTAAGGTTGTCTCCTGTCCATCTAAGAATTTAGACATTCAAAATTGGTAGATTGTGGGTAGTGTTGTGGGTTTTGGTGTTGTCCACACTGTTATGATTAGTAACTTTTTGAACTTAGAGTTTTAAATAATACAACAAAATACATTTAGGCTTACCTCATACATGTATCACAATGGATTTGACCAACCTTTATGAATTACATTAAATTGAAGTCTGGCAAGCCATGGCCTCTCTTTGGTGGTAATATTGCACATTCACACTGCTGCACCTAAACCATCTGTTGTAAATCGGTTGTTTCCAAAATTTGACTACTAAACTGTTTTCTAAACTCATGTGCTTTAAAAAAAAAAAAAAAAAAAAAAAGCTAATGTGGTATGTACTAGTAAACAAATGATATTTTGGAAAATCTCAAAGTTGCAAAATCCCACTAAAATATAAATGATCGATAATATGTGAATATCTGCTGAACTTCCACACATTTTTACTAGTTCATTAAGTAAATTCTAAAACTACACATTTCACTGTAACAGTGAGAAATTTAAAAATGGTAATGTGTGGAGGGGTATATTTAAAAGCACTGGGGGGGCTGGCTCCCTCAGTTGAGCATCTGACTGATTTTAACTCAGGTCATGATCCCAGGATCCTGAGATTTAGCCCTGCATCCAGCTCTGCGCTGAGCTTGGAGCCTGTTTAAGATTCTTTCTCTCCCTCTCTCCTTCCTTCTCTCTCTCCCTCCCTCCCTTTGCCCCTCTCCCCCATTTGTACTCTCTTTCTAAAATTAAAAAAAAAATTAAAGCACTGGAGTCTTACCATTGTAAATAATATTGGCATGATAATGGCTGAGTTATACTGAATTGATGAGTGCAATGAATACTAGTAAGCTGAGTGAGCTAGTCCAGAGAAAAATAATTGCTAGTCTGTAATGAGAAAATAAGTTGGTATGTTGGAATTCTAAGTTGGGAGGAGTTAAATTCTATATGGATTAGTCTTTCAGTTAAGAATTCATTTCTAATTTAACAAAGAAAAATTAATGTTTCTCACAGCTTAGTACCAGGGATACCATATTAAAGTATGGAACAAATCCTGTGATACCTAGAAAGGTAACACCTAGAAGCGTTAAAAAAAAAACTTAAGTTTTAGTTTTAGGTCCAAGTTGGACTCTGGACAGATAGCTCACAGATAAAAGAATGTGGAAATCCAGAAAAAGCTCTGAACTCTCGAAGTGTTTTCGTAACGTATTTGATAGCCAAAGCTGAACAAAATTGATGTGAGACTTTTCACAGCCATTATCTACCCACTTAGTATGACTGTTCATATATCTGGTTAGACACTGCCACAGACTCTGCTGGGGATGTTACATATTATGCAGTATCCATCGTATGTTACTTTTCATACATCTGAAAATTCTGAAAATTCAAAATGTTTGATGTCACAGGTTTCATATTGTGGACCAGATATGGTCATTGTGGACCAGGACTTCAGTTACCTCGTGTAAGTTAGAGTAACAACACCATCCTATTTTGCTAAGAGAACAGATTTTTATATTTCACAGGCATGGATTTAAATCTAGGTTTGCCTTTTACTGTGTGACCAGGGACAGGTTATTAAACCTCTGAAAGGATAATTCTTAGTTTGTATGGTTATTTGATTTGAAAGTCTCTAAACTTTCAAACTTTCTAAACTTTAATAGGTGATCAGTCAAGATACTCCATAAATGGTGGCTTTGATTATTAACGTTATATTTAAAATTGATGTTAGGCATCTTCAGAATTGGTGTGGTCTTCTAATTCTAGCATCATGGTAGGTGAGATGCTCTAACCAACCAATCTATGAAATAAGCTGAAATCACAAAGATATGTTTTATTTAAACACACTCATATACAGAAATATGTACACATTCATAATATACACACATAAAACATGCATACGCACATCCAATCTATACATGTTTTTAAAAGTATACATTTTGAATGCGTCCATGAATAACTAGAAACTTAGGGGATACTAAGAGGCCAAACAAAAGTATAAGTGGGATGGGAACCTAGTGATGTAAATGGTCCATGGAAGCTGGCTTTTGTTGAACGTAGTGAATCAAGATTCATTTTACATCTTGCAGGGTTCACAGGACAAGGAGTAGAGTCTAATAGAAAAATTCCAACCCCGGCAGAAAGCTGGATCCCAAAGGCTATATCTTCGGTGTAAAGGTGAACTAGAAATAAACCACTTTCCCAGGGAACTGCAAGGAAAATTTGTTGTCTCAAATATTGGCACAGACCAGAAGAGGAAAAAACCCTCCCCCTGAGAACTGTAATCACAGCCAGCTTTCACTCAGATTTGCAAACTGAGTTCATATTATCCAGGTGGATTGAAAGCTCTCAAATTGGGAATTTTCTTTAAAGGAGTTCTCGTTTGGTAATGTTTCCCAATACATGGCAGAAGCAAAGACAGATCCCCTCTGGAAGCCCTTACCTTCAGTATAGGCCTCAAAGAATTTCCGTAGGTAAACTTATAAGACATGGACACTTACAGTAAGAAAAAAAGAAAAGAAAGGAAGGAAGGGAAAAAGGAAGGAAGAAAATCACAACACACAGGCTCCATGAGCCACAGTCAACAGATTCAGTTGAGTCAGACATCAGAGTCTTTAAATCAGTGTTGTATGTATTATCCAGTGTGGTAGTCACTAGCTATATGTGACTCTTGAGCACTTAACTAGTGCAACTGAGAAACTGAGTTTTTAATTAAATTTAAATAGCCACATAGCAAGTGACTACTATATTGGACAGTACAACTTTAGAAAATAGAATTATTACACACTTTAATATGTTTAAGAAATGGTAAAGGGAAATTAAAAAGTATGAATAAAGATCAAGAGAGTATATAAAAATGGTAACATAGTTGGGGCACCAGGGTGGCTCAGTTGGTTGGCATCCAACTTTGGCTCAGGTCATGATCTCATGGTTTGTGGGTTCAAGCACCATGTTGGGCTTTGCGTTGACAGTGCAGAGCCTGCTTGGGACTCTTTCTTTCTCCCTCTCTCTCTGCCCCTGCCCTGCTTGCTCACTTGCTCTCTGTCAAAATAAATAAATAAACTTAAAAAAATATATATAGTTTTGAAAAAATCAAACAATTTCTAGAAAGGAAAAAATATTTCAAGTTAACTACTAAAATGGATGGGTTTAAGAGCAGTTTAGATTTAGCTGCAGATGGAATTAAGGAAATGGAAAAGTGATCTGAAAAAATTTTACAGAATGTGTATGGAAAGACAAAGGAAAATTTTGAAAGTGAAGGTATTACATGCAAAGACTAGTCCAGAATAAGCTGATGGAACTATGATAACATCAGACAAAAGTTTAATTCTGAATTGTTAGGCTTATAACATAGCTTCAGAATCTATAAAGGAAAAATGGACAGAACCACAAGGAAACATAAACAAACTTACAGTCTAGTAAGGGATTTCAACATATCTCAGTAATTGGTAATCCCTAGACACTCCCCTTCTCCTCAGAATAATCTATAAAATTTTTGAGGGGTGCCTGGGTGGCTCAGTGGGTTGAGTGTCCAACTTCAGCCTAGGTCATGATCTCACAGCTTGTGTGTTTGAGTCCCATGTTGGGCTCTGTGCTGAGAGCTCAGAGCCTGGATCCTGCTTTGGATTCTGTGTCTCTGTCTCTCTCCGCCCCTCCTTCCTTCTCTCTCTCTCTCTCTCTCTCTCTCTCTCGCTCTCTCGCTCTCTTGCTCTCTAGTTCTCTCAAAAATAAGTAAACATTTACAAATTTTTTGAAGTATTTGAACACCACAATTAACAAACTTGATCAAATGGATTATGTGGATCGTTGTATCCAGCAACTCCAGGTTATAAAATATTGGGCCAAGAATCAAGTGTTACCAAACTTCAAAGGATTATTTAGCATACGATTGTATTCTCTAATTACAAAGCCATTAATTTAGAAGAAGACAAATAGGAAAAACCCTCTTTTATCAATAAGGAAAACTTTAAAATGCCTCAAAAGTCAAAGTATTTAGGACTGAATAGTAATAAAAAGTTTATATATCAAAATCAGTGGTATGCAGCCAAAGGGACACTTAGAGGGAAATATATAGCCTTCAAATGCTAGTAATAGCCTACAGAAGCTAAAGGTACAGTAAGTATGTGGTGGATCAAAGAAAATGAGGCAGGAGAAATTATTGTTAACAATGTAGGCAGAGGACTACTCTCTTCTGCTGCTAGCAGTTATCAGCACCTGTATTCATAACTTGATTAGAAATCAGTTTTTTAAGATCTTGGCCAGAAAATGTTACACAGGTTATTGGGAACAGATGGTCCAAAGGGAGAGAAAAGAAAGTGGTTACTCTGTAAGACCTAAAATACTAGGGCATGCTTGGCTTGTGCTTTGGTATCTCTATTCTTTGCCCAGAGCAAAAATAAAAGCAACTCCTTTAAATGGGTGGATCAGTATCAGTAGGTTTGGTTTAGTAGATAGGTTCTCACAGTATAATCTCTGAACCCCTGAGCCCCTAAGATATTTTGGAGGAGTCCATGAGATCAAAAATGTTTCCATGATAATAAGTCTTTTTCCCGCATTTTCCACCGTGTTTACATTTGCACTAGTGATATGAAAGCAATGGTGAGTACAATTAGTGGCACCTTAGCATAAGTCAAAGCATTGGTACCCACTGTACTAACAGTCATTATATTCTTTACTGTCATTCACTTGGTTAATAAAATGCTGGTGTCACTTGATAAAGCAGTAAAAGTTATTTTATTAAACTTAGACCCTTGAGTACATGTCCTTCTATCTAATATTCTGGTGATGAAATGAGAAGTACACATACACCTTTGCTTGTAGTGAAGTGTCATGGCTGTTTCAAGGAAAAAGTCTGTGCGATTAAATTTTTACTTTACAGAACGATTGACAGGTCAAATATGGCTAATAACTTGGTTATTTGGTAAGCCTTTTATGAAAACTAAGCGAAGTGAGCCTGTCACTTGCATGAAAACAATTGTATTTGTTACCAGTGAAAAAATTCAGACTTTCAAGGGAAAGTTAGGATTTGGGGAATCTTGTGTCTCTCACCGTAGCTTGAAGCTTGAATCCTTAAAGACTCTTCTGATGAGATATTGGTGATACTGACAAATGTGATTTTGATACTGTATAATGAAAAGTTTCAGTGTTTGGAAGATCTGTATAACTCCATAAACCGGCATTCTCTAAATTATTGGTGGTTGTTACAAAATCATACATAGGTGAAAGATCCATTCAGTGTGCAAGATAAACTAATGGATTTTAGTATAACAGGAGAGGAAAGTTTACCTGTATGGTTTCAAATTCCATATTGCAGCTGACCGTTGAGGAATCATTATTTTGTCTAGTGCAGCATCAAGAGAGAATATTCATAATCATCTTAAAACGCTATTAAAATGATTCTCTTTTCCAGCTATATATTGGTGTGAAGCCAGATTTTCTGCATAAACTTCAACTAAACATATCACAGATTTTATGTAGAAGCAGATATGAGAATGCAGCTGTTTTCTACTAAACGTCAGATGTTAAAAGGATTTTCAAAAATGTAGAATAGTGCCACTAATTTTCCATGAAAATATGTGATTTATGTTCACATGTGATGAATTCACTACTATTGTTTTTATAAATTAAAAAAGTTACCAGCTTTATTTTCTAATATGGTAAATATTGATAGATATATTCCACATAAACAAAAGCTCTTTGAGATTCTCAATAATTTTTAAGAGTAAAGGGATCCTGAAACCAAAAGTTGGAGAACCACTTATTTATTAGCAAGTCAAACTTTTAGGCTCTTTCATAGGAAAGATTTGAGTCTGCCAAATTGCACAGCATAGATACATACATAGTGGGTTTTTTGTTTTTTTTTTTTTTTTGTAACAAAGGCTATTAGTGATGAAGCACACCATTAAACATAATCCCAGATACACACAGTGGCAAAGACTGTAAGACCTTTTATTGAACATTTGAGCTATTTTTTGGTGTGTGTTTCAGTGGGATTTCGTTTAAAAGTGTGGGTAATTCTCAGTGTCATTTTGTATGACTGTAATGTTTAAATGACATTTTGAGCACCATAAATCTGAACCATATCACATATTTTAACTAGATTTATGGGGCGCCTGGGTAGCTCACTCGGTTAAGCGTCCGACTTCAGCTCAGGTCATGATCTCGTGGTTTGTGAGTTTGAGCCCTGCATTGGGCTCTGTGCTGACAGCTCAGAGCTTGGAGCCTGCTTCGGATTCTGTGTCTCCCTCTCTCTCTGCTCCTCCTCCGCTCGTGCTCTATCTCTGTCTCTCAAAAATAAATAAACGTTTAAAAAAATTATTAATAAATAAACTAGATTCAGAATTTCTCTGAGTGCAAGTTTGAGAGTTGGTCATGTTCTTAGCTTTTACTTAATTAAAACAGAACAAAACTTCAGTATATGTTTTCAAAGGAGATCAAGAATAGAATTGATCTATTCTTAATGAAAGAAAAAAAAAAAAGAAACTCCCCATGTTAACAGAAAACGGAGACAAAAGATTTAGAACCCAAACACTTGTTTTTTTCCTCAGTATGTGATTTTTGGTAACCTGGTGTTTGAGCTTTCATCCTGAATGTGGGAGTTGGCCTTCACCTCTATAAGACAGAGCTGTGATCACAGCCTTTCCTGTTGGCCTTTAGACCTCGGAATTCCACAAGCACAATTAAGAGAGATGGGAGGAGCAGGAAAGAAAAAAGATCATCTTCCATGTATCCATACAGTAGTCCAGAAAGTGGAAAAAAAAGAAACTACTAAGACTGGGAAGTCCACCTTTCTGAAGAATTTGCACCTGTACACTACATAGCTGACCTACTGAGAAGACGATGAAATTGAACAAAATCCTCCTTTTACAAGTAGACTTTTGGATTTGTTTGGTGTAGGTTACTTGAATGTATTTGACCACAGACCACATGCCATGAAGTATATAGCTCCCTCACAAAGAATGCATAGCTGTCCTGTGTTTGAAAAAAAAAAAAAAAAAATGTAGTTGCAAAGAAGCTCAAGAACAGATTAGACTGTAACACCAAATGTGTGTCGACCAAAACCCGGGAGATAGGTCTGGTGGATGTTGGGTTACATGGTCTCATTAAAGAAAATGAGTCAAGACTTATCTAATTAACTCACATGGATTCAGCACATTTACCCACCAGCCAGGGCTGCAATGGCCGCCTCCTGCCACAGCTGTTTGTTTAAAATTGCTTACATGAGTCATTCTGAAAAGAGACTCTGCCTTTTAAAAAATAAGTAAACAAACCATTTGAAATCTTTGTCTCCTACCTGATAATCATCTAAGAGAAGCAGTGTAATTATGTACTTGGGAGAGTCCCTGGCCTGAGGCCTTTCTAAGCCTGAAATGGCCTCATGGAGAAATTTAGAAAAAAATGCCTTTTTTTTTTTTTTTTTTTTTTTTTTTAAATTTTTTTTTTTTTAATGTTTTATTCATTTTTGAGACAGAGAGAGACAGAGCATGAACGGGGGAGGGGCAGAGAGAGAGGGAGACACAGAATCGGAAGCAGGCTCCAGGCTCTGAGCCATCAGCCCAGAGCCCGACGCGGGGCTCGAACTCACTGACCGCGAGATCGTGACCTGGCTGAAGTCGGACGCTTAACCGACTGCGCCACCCAGGCGCCCCAAAAATGCCTTTTTATTTGTCATTCACTGTGGCCATAGTGTTTGTCAAGTCTGTCACCTTCCTGCCTTTTAACCATCTGAGTTGTAGTTGGCACTTCCCATGTAGCCTAAAACCAGTATCCTATGAACTCTGTGGAGGTTGACTACCAGCAAAGGGACCTGATGAGTGTTTCTGTGTCACTGTTGAGCAAATGCAGAGGGGAGATTGGTAAAAAGGTGACTAGAGAAATGAAAGCATGAATTCTTGGTCATCCTCTAAATCAGCAGTGGCTACTAATAAGCTCATCTTTTAAAAGACAATGCAGTGGAATTGAAAATAGTTATTCGCTCTTAACAGTGTGCTTGGAAGGAGCCTGTACTGTGGTGTCAGATCTAGGTTTGACTCCTACCTCTACCACTTACTAGCTTGTGTGATCTTAGGCAACTAATTTAGCCTTTCCAACCCTCATCACTACCCCCTCCCTAAAATGGTGATAATTATAGCAATCCCGCAGGGTTGTCGTTGGGAGTAAACATTTGTTTAGCACAGTACTTGGTGCACAGCAAATGTTCCAACTGGTAGCAATAGTAATTGTGGCTGTTATCATCGCTAATATTAAGTTGTATTTCACAGGCCTAATTAAGTCCTGTTATCTTCCTGAGCTTTGGTTCTCTTATCTCTTAAATGGGGAGTTGGTAGGTGAGCTCCAAGAATCTTCCGGCTGGACATTCTGAGTTGAGTTTCAGGAGGTTGGCAAGCTGCCCATTGGAGGGTCCTGCCCCTCCCTCCCCACACTCCATCGCAGCCCCCGCCCCACAGCTCCCTTCCCTCCCTGCAGCCAGCCACCCAGGCCAGTTAGCGCCCCCGCAGGAGGTTGCTAGATCAAAGCCCTGGGAAAGGTCAGGCATTCCTGGAGCAGAGAGACACTCAGCTGGCTGCGGTACTGCCCTTTCCTAATCAGGCACTGCAACTCCAGACCCTAAATGGAGAGGCTTTTCTAGTCCAAACACCGGGCTCAGCTGAGCTGGGGAGAAAGAAACTTTAAAGGAGAATACGTGTTTTGGGGTTGCCATCAAAAGCTTTCATTGTTACGCTTTTGTTTTCTTTTGGGGATGTGTGAGAATAGGTGAGAATAGGAACGTGGAAGTCGAGTCTCACCCTAAAGATGCTAGCAAGTGGCAACTTACGGAATGGTCGAACAGTGCAAACGTTATAAATGGTGTCGTAAAACACAATCAACAAGGAAAGTTAGTCACTGTATATTGAGTAAAAAACTAGATTGCAAACCATCGTAGGCTTTCTTCTTTTTTTTTTTTTTTTTTAAATAAAGGTATATGTGTGAAACTGTAATAGAGAAAAAAGATTGGAAAGAAATTCATCTCAAAAGTTTTTTTCTGGGTGGCAGTTATCAGGTAATTCTTTGATTAACTTTTATTTGGATTTTCTGAATGTTTTATGTGAGTTAAGAAGTGTAATAAGGAGACACAAAGCTGAGTTATTTTAAAGAAAGAAACCAAATTGTCTTTCAAATGAAAAGGTTAACCTTTTCAGAGAAAAGAGGATGTGTGGATGTGAGGTCTGTAGTGACTGTACCACGCTCACATGTTGCCAGCCTCAGAGGCTCGTGGGCTTGAAGCCAAGGGATGTAACCAGTTCCTTCGTTTGTGAGCACTTACGCAGCGCTTACTGTATGCCCAGCACTGCTCCCAGCACCCTGGGTCCGTGAACTTCACAAAGTAGGTTCTGTTACCCTTATCCTACGGGAAGCTGAGGCACGGGGAGGTTAATGCAGCCAGGCTCACACAGACAGTGAGAAGGAAAACCAACGCTCAGTATCAGAATTCACACTTGAGCCACACGCTCTTCCAGTTGCCCTGGGCTGAGACCCTGACAGCAGTCCTGGCAAGCAGTTTTCAAGTTAGAGTGTAGACAGGTAGCCATGGTGAGGTGAGTTGTGGTACTGTGGGCAGATTCCATTAGAGATGGATGCAGACGGCTCTTCTGGGCCCTCTTCTCTTGCTGATTCTTCCTCCTGTCCAGCCCGCGTCCCTCTGCCCTCCTCACTGGGTCCCCATCCTAATCCTTCATGACAACCTCAGTTATCATGGGGTTCCACTACCTTTACCCGGGAGTCAATACCTGGCTTGTGAACCAGCTTGGAGTCTGCAGCTGCATTCGGAATTGAAGCCACCATTTCTTTTCCCTCTGTCGTAGTGGCTTCAGTTCTCCCTACAAAAATAACATTTCCATAACTGCTTCTCAATGCAGGGAGCACAGCAAGGTAAAGAGGAACGTGCACCCCTGGCCAGTGGTCTTCAAACAGGGCCTCAGTTTCCCTATTGGAAAAATGCAAGGACAGAATTAAAGTGATTTCAAGGTCTCTCACTGCTTTATGCTTTGAAAAGCTTCAGTGCAGTCTTTCAACATTCTCTCTTACAGATTGCTTTTCTAGTATATTCCAGGAGCAGGGAGAGATTAGAGTCATATTGTATGTTTCTACAATAGCCACAAAACTCTCTTCTCTCTTTAACGTGTGCCGGTATTAGTACCTCAGCTGTGTCCTGTTGATTTGATAGCAATCATCTGTACTGTGGCATCAGTCACTAATTCACTTTTCGATGCAGAGCTCAGAGTTACACATTCTTGGTTATCAGCAAAACTGTTTCTAGAAAGACCATTATCTCTTCAAAGTGCATCACTTTAACATAACGTTTAAATAGAGATTTTCTTAGGTTGAAAAGCAGAGGAATGCCGTGGGCTCACTATAGCCGGCAAGAGAGGAGGTAGCTTCTTAATATTAAACCAGATTATATCTAAGTCCTCTTCATCAGGTCATCATGCTGTTTCTGCTTACTCCTGGTTCTCATCCTCAAGTGGGCCCTTGTGTTAAGCTGTGCCTATTGATCGGATGTATTTGGACAGCTCATTGCTAATATATAGAGTGTTCACATGGCCAGTAGAGACTCTCTGTCTCCAGCAGAGGAATATATATACCAGTCATAGTAGTGTGTGTATGTATGTGTATATTCTGTTCCATTCCGACTGTGGACAGGCACTTCTCTCAAATATTGCACATTTGCTGTAATTTGACGTCATTTGATGGTGACAGATTGTATGTTATATATGACATGTGCCTCTGAGAGTGGTCCTGACTTCTCTCCTTTTCTAGAATGCAAGGTGTTTCCCTTGCCCTTTAGCCACTGCTCACTATATTCCATGTTTTCTCCCTAAGTGTTAAATCTCGTATCTTCAGCTTACAGAGTTTTTCCACTTACCAAAGTCATCTTAGCATTTCATACTGCTTTACGCTGACTATCCAGACTTTCACCTCTGTGCCTTTGCTGTTCTCCTCATTTTGACCTCTCCCCTTCATAGGCCCCTCAAGGTGGTAGTGGCGATAAAAGTCTTTCTACAGTAACCACTCTCTGGAGGGGCTCAGTTGATACTTCTTTTCATCCAGCTGTATCAACAACAGGGATGATGATGATGATGACGACGACGACGACGACAGCGACGACGATGACGATTATAGCAGCAGCAGCATTTGTGTGGCTCTTTGTATACAGAATGCTCTTACCTCTATCATTTATGCAAGCTTGGTCCTCCCTGGCTTGTTTTTACAGATTCTTTACTTAACTCTGAAAATATTTTTTAGGTTAATTTGCTTACCAAATGGATAAAGGAGAGAGAAAAATCTCTGAAGGACAATTTTTCTTTGTTTCTTGTTTTGCTTGAATGCTAAATACTCTAGGCTGTTTCAGAGTCCAGAGTCCTTGAATGCTTGTAACTGCCTAAATATACTGAATTTCTACAATGAAAAAAATGGAATTTTGATGACTTTTAATGAAATAGGTCACATTTTGAGTAATTGAAACTTCCTGAAGTTTCCCTAACACATACTTGCATTTCAACACACAAAAAGGGAAAGAAATCCAGGTAACTTTAAACTTACATGTTGCCTTTCTTCTATTCTTTTTCTTCACATGGTGGTTTTTAATGAGTCTAGTATCTAGAGCTGAATCTTTTATAGCCGAAAGTAGAGTAAACCAACTTTCAACTTGAATGTGTCCTCTTATTCAAAATTTTGTGAGCAGTGGTGACGGTGGGTGGCCGAATGGTAGAAATAGCTATGTGTTGCTTCATCCTCTCTTCTTTCCCGTCTGTCTCAACGCACCTATCTTCAGTTTATTCATGGCCCCAACCTCTCAGTGTGGTTGTTACTGTTTTGTGTTTACCCTTCCTCCCGTTTTGAAGAGTGCCAGGGAAAACTTGTTGAATTCTTCGAAGAGCAGATTTGTAGATGTCTTGTGTTTTGACATTTTGACAGCACTAGGTGCAGAGTTGGGTTTAAGGTGCTTGTGATCTGTGGCAAAAACAGGATGTTTTAGGTGAGCCTGACTGTACAGGCGGTAGGCTTGTGGTAGGGTGGGTGCTCCCTGACTTTGGTCCCCATTTCCCCCTCCACACCCACAACAATTCTATTTCTTTGTGTGCATATTAGTTTCAGGGACTTGTCTAGGGGCAGTCATTCAGTAGATGCTCCCTTCCCCCATGTAACACGGCTCCACTGGTCCCCAGTCCCTATTCTCCAAAGCAAACCTGAATGGCCCTCTTCCCCTACGCTTGGTCAACAACAGCAACACCAAGCCCTATGGACCTCTTTCATCTGATCCCTTTCTGCCTTCATCAGAACCTCTCTGTCCCCTGTACTTTGTGTCTGGTTTCGAAATTGAAAATTCTTGATTTGTGGATTTACTGGCTTCATGCATTTATTCTTCTTTGGTCACATATGACCTTAAACAAAGAGAATGGTTTCCATTGGTACCATCAATTTGACACATGGTGTGTTTTTCACTTCAGTTAATATCTCAACTTTGAACAGCATTCCCCAATTACAGCTTCTAGGCTTATGGCAGCACCAGGCTTCCACTTCGAGGCTGCTGCCTCTTCTGTTGCTGTTTCCACTCTAAAAGGGCAGTTTCTGCCTATGTTTTCTTGACATTGCTTAATGATGTACTTTATGGGTCTCTTGGGGTAGTCGAAGAGACAGATGACACTTTACTCTGTGGAGTGAGACCCTGGCTTGACTCCGCCTTTTCTGAGAGGGCTCTTTCTCTAAAAGGGTTTAGGTTTAAAATGAGCACATATGAATCATACTCATGCTAAGGCATTTGTATTAGGTGTAAATGACATTTGGTTACTGTGAAGCAGATATTGGTTTATTTGTACATTTTTAAGAGCCAGGAACTGATGCAAAAACTTAATTAATAGCAGCTCACTTAATCCTTAACAACCTTCTGAACTAGGTACTGTTATCATGATCCTTATTTTCAAATGGGGCACAGAAAGACAAGTAACTTACCCAGGGTCGTCTAATAAGTGACAGAGATGAGATTCAGAGCTTGGCAATCTGGTCTGGGCACCATCCTTTTTACCCCCATCCTATGGCTATGAGCGTCCAGGTGGTAGGGTGGCCAGATAGTCCTGGGTACCATTTCAAGAGACACATTCTCTTCACCTGTGAAAAACTAAGGTCAGAATACTCTATACAGAGGATTGGGGCACATGGTGAGAAAGTGACCCTCAGGCCAAGGAGCTCTTTGGCATTGGCCCTTCGGAGTAGATCTCTCAGGCGCTCGTCTGACTATGCCAAAGCTATCATAGGCTCACGGAGCAGGGTTCCAGGGACGAGAGTTTCTAAATCCCCGACAGCCGTATGATGTAGACCAGTTGCTAACATGTCAACATGATCTAGGTTGGCTGGTACCAGTCCGCCGTTCCAGCAGCACTGAACCACTGTTTCGTGTCTGTCTCTTTGCCTGCTCTGACCACTAGCTGCTGACCTCTGAAGGGAGGATTATGGCAGGGCTTGATTTCATGGGCGAGAAGATGTAGCACGAATAGTCCTCTTTAAGCCATTTGCCACTCTTGTATGCCAACATGTTTCTTGCTCACCTTGTTTTCTTCTACCTCATCCTTCAACTCTCCTTTTAAATAAGGTAGTAGGGATAAATGACAGAATCAGGGATGAGAATTGCTGTGGTAGTTGCAGAAGGGAAGGCATCTCTTTTTTGTAGCCTCTCGTTTTCCTCTCCTCTCCTCCCCTCAAGCGGGAGTTTTGGGACTCTAGCATAGCCTGGTTGCTGCAAGGCTAACCAACAGTGCAGTTCACTGGCTGGGTCACTGGGCACACTCAGCAGATGGTGCTCTCAGAAATGAACTATAAGCCAATGTGCTGGGGATTGAGATGAAGGTACAGCTCTTGTGAAGCCATCAAAGCTTTAGATACGTTCAGGAAAAAAACAAAACAGTGGGAATGGGAGGGGAAGGCAGAGAGTCAAGTCTGCATGGGGGCATCTTATAAGTGAGTGTTCTTCATTTACCTTCATAGGGGTTCTATTCAGATTGTCCTCATGAATAATCCTTTTCTTCCTTTTGTGACTCATGTGTTCGTTCTTTGATGTAATCTGAGGAAATATTGGGGTGAGGGGGAGGTGTTGACAAGCCCTATATTCTGCTTAAGAGAAACTTGGAGGAAATTATTTGCCTGAATTTGCCCAATTGTTAGGAAACTCAGCATATAAAAAGACCTAACTTCTTTCAATTTAATAAATGCTCAAACAGACATATTTCAGAGACCTCATGGTTATTGGACCCATCCAAGGTTTGAAACCTGTGAGGGATTGCCAGGTAGTTATTGAGCAGCTGCTAGGACTGTGACTTCTATATATTTCTCCTTAATCCTTACCACAACACTGTAAGGTGGATATTAACATTTCCATTTTACAGTGGAAGAAGAAGAGGTTAAGTAAATTGACAAGGATTATAAACGGTGTGGAGTCAAGATTCGAACCCAGATCTGTCAGTCTTGGCACTATACCAGGAGGCCTGCATGGAGAGCCTATGCTGGAAGAGGGACATAGATTAGCTGGGATGATTTCCTGAGAGCAGTGAAAAGGGGGACATTCTTAGGGAGGCGAAGACATAAAGGACGGTGATGTGTCTCTCTGTTGGAAAATGACCTCCTGTGTTGTTTTGTTATTAAATGTTGGTAGCACAAGTGTCAATCTCAAAGACCATTATAATCATCCTATTAGCAACCTTCTAGGCAACAGACATCCTTGTATCACCAGGGACAGATTGAAGCTATTAAACTGTAGAGATAGCAAATGCCTACACCGTATGATGTTTGGAAGAAATTCTGACTTCAGAGAAATGAGTATAAAATAATGCAACATGTTAATTTTAGAAAGTGAAAACAGGCCCCATAAGGAAATGATTATAATACTTAGTGACCCCTGTTGCTGTACTCAAAATAGCACACAGAAAAATTTAACAAGTATTGTTTGGAGGATGTTAATTTTCTACCTGGAAAACTGTTTAGCCAACATTGCCATCTGCCTTTCTTCCCCATCTCTCCTCCTCATTGGGGGCTACTTGCCCTTGCTGAATATAATAAACAATTGAAGGGAAAAGCAGTTCTAATACAAATCCTCATTACTTTCCCTTTCACACCCCTCCCCCACTAGACTTTAAAAGTGATAATTGCTTGAAATACTGGGAGAAAGTAATTTGTATTGTTAAAGCTCTGGTGAACTTCAAACAAATCTGTTCTATAATGGTGACTTCTTTTAATTATGGGGCTGGGCAGATGGGTATTTCTGTGGACCTGCTGCACCTGACCCCCACCGCCCCCCACCCCCAACACACACACACTCCCAAGAGCTTGGGACTTGATGGAAAATAACTTGTCTGGATTTTTTTTTTTTTTTTTAATCTGTGCGTATACAACAAGAGGACATAGTTTAGAACCTCAGGGAATGTCTTTGTGTTCAGGACCCTAAATGTTTGGGCTCTGTTTCTAGATTAACTTTTGTATAGATAAAGGTAATAATATATAATGCTTCTCACCATTCTAAGCATGTCACATATGTTTATTTTTGTTTGACACTGACACAGTACTTACCATGCGCCAGGCGCTGTTCTAAGTGGTTTATAGACATTAACACATGTACTCCTCACAGAGTCCTTCATGGGTGCTCCTGTTCTTCCCCATTTTTCAAAAGAGGAATCTGGGGCACATGGAGGTGGAGTGAACTTGCCAAAGCCAGGCAACCCAGGCAGTCTGGCTCCAGACAGAGTTCATGCCTGATCACCTTACTATACTGGAAGACAACTTGTCCCCTCTTCGTTTTCAGAGACGTTCTAGATGACCGCCTCCAGCAAGTCAACAGCATTTAGTTTTCATCTGTTAATCATTGAAACAGATTGAGGAAGTGCTCAGGCTAAAACACTAAGGAGGAATAGTGGATGGCCTTACAGGGAATGGATTTTTCTTTCCTCGCATTTAATTAGTTCTTCCACACAGGTGCTAACTCAAATATGCCAAAAGATTTCATGCCCACAGAAGATAAGTAGCTTCTAGAAGATTTAACAAATTTTCTTTTGTCTGCCAAGCTCCTTTGTTATCAAAACATCCCTAGGTAGAAATGTAAGTTTTTATAGATCAAAGTTTGCATGCTAAACTGGGGACACAGGAGGGACCTATTGAATTTGATCCTCGGTCTGGATCCAATCCTGTATTCCTGGTTGCAGACAGAGAATGAAAAACACACATAAGTCAGCTCTAATTATTAGTAAGAGCTTCTCTCCAGATCTTCTAATATAATTAAGAGGGTTAATAGGGGCACGAGTGAAGCTCAACAGGAAGGGCTTGTTTGCTTGTTTTCTGTTTATTTTTAAACCTAATATTTAACTGTTACTCCTAGTTTCATGCAAGTGTACCTTATAAATAAGGAAATTGAGAAGGTAGTGGTTTGTATGGGTTTTATGGGTGATCCTGTTTACCTCCTGGAAAACATCTGGTAAGACGAAGTGGGACATCTTTCCAGCACTTGACCTCAGTTTCTCCTGACCGTGTGGCTGCCTGTATTTTGCTGGAAGTGTCCCCAGTTCCAGGGCCATTGGGTATCTCCCCATGTTGTAATATGATTGAGTATACACATTCAGAAGAAAAATGCCAATTCTTATGCATGTCATTGCTTAAATTTGGATAGGAAAGAACCAAGTCCAGTAAAACATAAGTGCTGCACCTCCTAACCAGGTCAGGTTGCAAGGAGAAAGGGTATATATACTATAAGTGAGTCAAATCTAGAAGAAGCCGAAAGTAAGAAAGAGGTGCTATGGCAAACTGATGACAGATAAGACGATGATAAACTGAGACCTTTTAATTACCAGCACAATGTTATGGCTTGTTACAAAACTGTCATCTCTTGCAAAGCACCTGAAGGTTGATGTGGAAAATCTGAGCCATTTGGAGAGGAAACCTCAAAGTTGAAGCACACTGTTATAAAGCCACGTATCAAGGTTGAGGTCCCTTGCAGCTGTACACTTTCCAGAATGATTGAACATATGGTTGGGTCTTACCGATACTTCCATCTCTCTCTCGAATTTGGCTGGAGAAGAGTTTGACCTGATGGCTTTCTTTGTCTTACCCATCTCTGTCCAGAGGACCTGTCCCTTTCTAGCCAGCCTCACACTGTGCTGTCTGGCTCTGGGTCATCAGAGGTGTGCTTTCTGAGGATATCCTGGTTCCTGTTGCAAGACCTTCAGATGGTATCTGTCCCCACCTGATTTGTGCCTGTGCTAGGTTTTCTGTACCTTGTTCTCTCAGTCACAGGGGAAATGGCACTGAAAGCAGCAGAGTGGGCTTGGGCAAGGAGTGTTACACTCCATGATAGAGGACGTGATGCCCAGTTGTTCTGCTTTGATGGGCCGAATAAAATAGTATCAAAGTGTTTGTGTGTGTGTGTGTGTGTGTGTGTGTGTGTGTGTGTGTGTAGATAATCTTTTACTTGACAGAAACATAGGGGGAAATTTTGTAAAAAACCTAAAAATTTACATGTGAGGCTTACTTCAGTGGCTAACCAAAATAAAATTCATTATTTCTTTTATACTAGAAAGCTCAAGTAACACAAAAATTTCCCTTTTATATATGTAGAATACAATTTTTTCTTTGGTTATAAGGCTAATGCATGATATCATTGGCAAAATTTTTGGAATATACAGAAAAGCACAAGAGACAAAAATCACCTCTAGTCTTACAAGTTAACATTGTGGTTAGCTTTTCAGTGCATATATTTCCATTCTTTTCTGTTTGTGGACTTTATATGAAATACCATTTTTCCCAGAACTGAGCCTGCTACACCTGTTTGATCTTTTCAGAAAATGGTTTTCCCTGTCTATGCCTATGAACTCCATCATGTTTATCTGCAGAGGTCACTGACCTCAGCCCTTCTTCCAGTTATGAGTCTGTACATTCATGCAGAATACAAACGGTGAAGGGCAGAGAGAGGGGCTATTTAAAGGCCTAGTCAGCCTGTTCACCAACACCGAAGGGCCTTTTCCTCTTAAGAGGCATGAGAGGTGTGGGGCTAGTTTTTTTCATGTTTTCCAGTCAGGTTCAAGTTACCAGACCACTGTTGGGCTCTGGGTGACATACTGTCTGTGCTGGCCCGCTGTCTGATTTCTACTTGTCTCTCTGCTGTTACCCGTTTCTCAGCCTGTCTACTTCCTCACCTAGGTGGGTTTCCTCTGAGCATTCACAAAAATCGAAAGGGAATAGAAATATGTGTAAACAGACTTCGATTGTTGGGGGTTTTTTGGATGATCATGTGACATCACTTTTTTTTATATATTTTTTACTAATATGACTGGGTTTTGGAAAAACAATGCTCTTTGTACAACTGATCTTTATGTTTTTCTTTTTTAAAAATTATTTTTAATTTACATCCAAGTTAGCATATAGTGCAACAATGATTTCAGGAGTAGATCCCTTAAGGCCCCTTACCCATTTAGCCCATCGCCCCTCTCACAACCCCTCCAGTAACCCTCTGTTTGCTCTCCATATTTAAGAGTCTCTTGTGTTTTGTCCCCCTCCCTGTTTTTATATTATTTTTGCTTCCCTTCCCTTGTGTCCATCTGTTCTATGTCTTAAAGTCCTCCTATGAGTGAAGTCATATGACTTTTGTCTTTCTCTGACTAATTTCACCTAGTATAATACCTTCTAGTTCCATCCATGTAGTTGCAAATGGCAAGATTTCATCCTTTTTAATTGCCGGGTAATATTCCGTTGTATATATAAACCACATCTTCTTTATCTATTCATCCGTCGATGGACATTTGGGCTCTTTCCAATACTTTGGCTATTGTCGATAGCGCTGCTATAAACATGGGAGTGCATGTGCCCCTTCAAAACAGCACACCTGTATCCCTTGGATAAACACCTAGTGCAACTGATCTTTAAAACTCATCCATGATAAAAGGTAGCATTGTGAAGTCTGTAGGATGCCTGGGGACCAGAAAAGGTCAGGCCTTGGAGTCTGACATTGGCTCTGCC
Source organism: Leopardus geoffroyi (assembly GCF_018350155.1). Lineage (NCBI taxonomy): Eukaryota > Metazoa > Chordata > Mammalia > Carnivora > Felidae > Leopardus > Leopardus geoffroyi. Next base: position 114,827,258 of record NC_059327.1, read on the forward strand.
ACTTTCTAGCCCAGTGACCTCATGCAAGTCAGTTTGTTAATTTTGTCACATGAAATGACAACAAAAATATCTGTAATTGGTACATGGATGTGTGGCATTATCATCACTGCCGGTTTGTTTCCCGTGAACATGGAAAATCCAGCCTGTTACTGATCCTCATCCACCTCCCTTTCCCACTCTGGTCCACAAAGGCAGCCTCATGCTCTCTGAGGTTTCTGTAGTTTGGAAGCCTGGAAGCTTTTTTCTCCAGGCCCTTCCCTTCCCCACCACACCCAGTCTGTCACCAGTTAGCTCATTGTCCTCTGCCTGCTCTGTGGTGCTCAGGTCTAGGACCATTCCCTCTGTCAGCACCATCCCCCCATCCTAATACCTGCTGCCGGACTTGCTCCTCTCCCACCCGGTGTAGTTTCCTTTGAACGTTCCATGTTACAGTTACTTGCATATATGTCTTACCTGCTGGAGTTAGATACTAAGTTCCTTGAGAAAGGACATGAGATTTTACTTCTCTTTGTCCCCATTGCCATGCTTCCTTGTCTGGCCCTGCACTAACAAGGGGTGGGGTGGGGGGGGCTCCATTGAAAGTTTAATGAAGAGAACTGAACTGATTAGATTGTTCATTCTCCCTGAGCCAGATTTGGTCTCACCTTTGAGCACTTTTGGCCTATCTGGTCATGGCACCGTGTCCTAGGTGGAGCACTGGATCCAGAGTGGGAAGATCTGGAGTCTGGCTGCATATGACTAGCTACCTAACTTCTCTGGAAATCACTTTCCTCATTGGACACTGAGGGTAGTCGGGCTTGTGGGCCCTTAGGCTCCTTCCAGCTCTCAAATTCCACTTTAATAAACTGCTTTGCACTCAATCACTTTGAAGTGGCAATTTTCCCCCTCTCGTATGAGATAAAATGAATATTTCATCTCAAGCCCAGAAGTCATTTTGCACATATCCTATGATGGGAGGCTAATGAAACCCTGATCGAGACTTTACATTGCTAGAGATGGGATCATTTTCGTTGCTCTATCATAACAATTTGGCCAGATCTTCTATAGAGAAATGAAACAGAAGACTTAAAAATTCATTCATTACAGTAAAAATCATCTTTTGAAACATTATTGAAATTAATTTTGAAGCCCAGTGGGAAAATGGAGATATGTGAAGTGAAAACAATTTAAAATTCTAAGGGAGTAGCCTTTAAGCTTTTTATTTCAACCCTAGTAGTCCTCCTAAGGAGTAGATATTTCATTGAAGTAGACTCTTCACAGACTTGAAGTTTAAAAAATTGTTGCATTTTTTAAATATAGGAAAAAATACAAACCATAGCAGCGTGCCAAGTTAAAAATGTATAGTTTTGAAGTTACTGATGACTACCACCCTGGCTTGGTGACTGGGCCAGCAGAAGTCCCTTGCATTTTTCTGTGCATGCCTTGCTTCAGAGTCTGCAAGGGGTGCACCCTTAAGCTCCCACAGCACATGCCCATCTGTCCACCTGGCAGCTGAGAGCAAGCTGACAGACAGTGCCGCTTCCCAGAAGGATTGTACGCACCCTAATCCTTCTCCAGCAGGTTGGGGAATACCTGCAAAGGCCACCTCCAGTTCCCAACTGTCAGTTCACTGGCGGTGTGCACCAAGAGTCAGACTGATGCTGTTTATGGAATCACTCCAGAGAGCATTCCTGTAAGGGGAGGGGCAGAAAAGGGCTAATAACAGCCTTAGTGCCATCACTGTGAGATAGGCTCCGGAAGTGTGTCTGTGGGAAGGTGGGAGGTAAGCTGCTAGTTAGGTCTTAGTACGATAATGTGGGTATTTTCCGTGTCCCTAAACACACACGGTATGTCATGCTTTTGCTGCGGGCTGTGCTTTGGTTATATATAATCCAAAGTTTGGCCTTCTCAGATTCCCCTGCCATCAGTGCATGTGAAATTACTAGGTTCAGAGATACAAAAGCCATAAACAGTGGGATTTCACTTCAATTTGCCTTACATATAAAGTAAAGCTAGCCTCCATTCAGTCCAAATCAGTTTTTGTGACTTCAGTTTGTTTTTAAAAATGGAGATGTATGGGGCACCTGAGTGGCTCAGTCAGCTAAGCGTCCGACTTCAGCTCAGGTCATGATCTCGCGGTCTGTGAGCTCAAGCCCCACATTGGGCTCTGAACTGTCAGCTCAGAGCCTGAAGCCTGCTTTGGATTCTGTGTGTGTGTGTGTCTCTCTCTCTGCCCCTCCCCTGTTCTCAAAAATAAACATTAAAAAAAAAAAAGTTTAAAAAAATTGAGGTGTAATTCACTAACATAAAATTCAACATTCAAATTGTACAATTTAATGGTTTTTAGCATATTCACTAAGTTGTGAACTATCACCACTGATTCCAGAACATTTCCATCACTTCCAAAAGAAACCCTTTACCTATTAGTAGTTAGTCCCAATTTCCCTCTTCCATCAGGTTCTTAGAGCCACTCACCTACTTTCTGTCTTTATGGATTTGCCTATTCTGGACATTTCATATAAATGGAATCACATGACCTTTTTTGTCTGGTTTATTTCACTTAGCATAGTTTTTAAGGTTCATCCATGTTGTAGCATGTATCAGAAATTCATTCCTTTTTATGGTGAATGCTGTTCCATTGTAGGGATATACCACAGTTTATCCATTCATCAGTTGATAGGCATTTGGGTTGTTTTCAATTTTCAGCTATTAGGAATAGTGCTGCTATGAACATTTGTGTAAGAGTATTTATGCAAACACATGTTTTCAGTTCTCTTGGGCGCAATACCTAGGAGAGGAATTGCTAGGCCATATTCTGTTTGACTTTTTGAGGAACTGAAAAGCAATTTTCCTATTTCTTTTAACTATTTTTAACGCCCTAAGTATCACCTAGTTAAAAATTTTAAAGAGCAGTAGCAGTTAAACAAAACGTATTTAGTTAGAGAAAACACAACTGAATTAGTCATAAGCTGAGAGAGAAAATTCCAGGTTTTGTTAAACAAAAGAAAATGTGTTACTTACAGGGGTTTGTGTTACCTGCACATTTATCCATTAAAACTGGCTTAAATAGGGTTGGAGAAAGTGAAAATGACCATTATTAACATAAACTGGCAACTTAAAGGGAAAGTAAAAAATAGCACATAGATTTCTCAACATGATGATTCTTTTTTCTACGGACAGGATTTCTCTGAATAGAATGATAGCTTTACATTCTTTCTTGACATTCCACTCATCAGCTTTGCTTGGGAATCATGAGGCTCGTGAATAATTTATTGATTGTACTATTCATTAGCATGATAAGTTGATACTGCATAACAATTTCAAAAACATGAACACAGATGATGATAGCAATGATAGCATTTTAAGAGGAAGGGAATGCTCTGCAGTGGTTTCTTGTTGTCCTGTGCATTTCTAGTCTGACATTTCTCAGACCTGCCTCTGAGGTCCTGTTGGCTGCTGCAGGTCACCTTCTCAGACCAACCTAAGAGGGGGCATTGGCCACTGGATAATGAGAAAGGGGATCTCATCAAGTTTGGTGAAAGGAAACAGGATTGAGTCCAGCCTTTTCTACTTATTGTGTGAGGTTGGTTGGACTTCTTGGAGTTTTTGTGTCCTTACTAAAAATTTGGGGATGTTGACAATACTTTCCTTACAGGGGGTGGTGAGATCAAAATGAAATAAGGAACATGAAAACACTTTGTAAATTAACGTAAATTTGGTTGTTTTGTTATAGTTCAATTCTGGCTTCCCCCCCCCCCCCACCGCCCCCAAGACCTCAGCCTTTCCTTGGAGTGGCTTCTTCATAGCTGGATCCAACTGCCAAAGCTGCAGCCTCTTTGCAATAACGTACTCAGAGGAGACCTGAAAGTGAGACTCCTGAAATAAAGCCAAGTCGTCTTCCACATTTGTTGTTAATGTAGGACCATAGCTCTTCAATCATGCAATTCGTAGAGCCTCCAAGTACTGAGGGGCAGCTCACTTTGTTGGTGGAGATGTTGGGCAGGCCTTTTTGTGCATGTGCATGTGCACGTGCATGAACTGTATAGGTGGCTGCTATCTTTCTGCCCCTCTGATGGGGGGAATGCCACTTTCCTTGTCACAGACTTGTCCAACTGGGCTTGTCTCTGAAGGTTGATTTTTTTTTTTTTTAAGTTTGTTTATTTATTTTGAGAGACAGTGTGAGAGGGAAGAGCATAGAGAAGAAGAGAGAGAGAATCCCAAGGAGGCTCTGCACTGTCAGCATGGAGGCCAACACGGGCCTGGATCCCACAAACCATGAGATCACGACCTGAGCAGCGGAAGCCAAGAGCCGAAGCCTCACCAACTGAGCCACCCAGGTGCCCCTGTCTCTGAAGGTTAATTTAATGTTGGGAGATTCAAGGTAGATTTGGGTGCAGCAGTACCCAGTGGGTTCAGGCTTTGCTGCTGGAAGGGAGAAGCCTTTAATGGAGTTTTGGCAGTATGACCCCATTTCATCTGGAGGTCCTGTCCTGAGATCATGATGAGCATAACCTTACAAGTCCTCACGCTGGGAACAAGATTTAAAGACAATTAAAATGCTCCTGTTTTCTGTCTTAACATCTATTCTGTGAGCTTTATTGGTGTTCCTTCACGTTACCAGTACATGCTGCCATTGAACCTGTGCCCCATCAGCAGTGTGACATTCATCCATCTTCAACTGATTTTTAAAATGTTGAGGTAAATAAGTCATCTCTAATTGTACATGGTTCTTTTTTGTTTTGCTTTGTTTTCTGCCTTCCTAACTTTCTTCTTCTGTAGCTGCTACTAGAAAAATCCAAAGTACAGGATATTAGACTATTGTAATTCAAAGCTTTAGAACCCTTAGGATCACAGGGTCATCCGTGCCGGAAAGGGCATTGAATGTATTCAGACCCACATTTATTGATGGCAGCAATCCAACCCTTAAGGTGCCATTCAGGTTGTTACAGCTGAGGTTCTTGTCTACCCTCTCCTCTCCCCTGCATTTGCCTTTCTTGCTTCTTCTTGTGTTTGTGGATCATCTGTGGTGTTTCTTGGCTCCCCAGTGTATATCTTTCCATCTTCTGTATTATCCTCCCCAGCCAGTCATCCTTTCATCTCCTTTCACTCAGACATCTTTAAAATATTGGTGTTCAGGAGCACCCGTGTGGCTCAGTTGGTTAAGCATCTGACTCTTGATTTTGACTCAGGTCATGATCCCAGGGTCATGGGATTGAGCCCTGCGTTGGGCTCCACACTGAGCATGGAGCCTGCTTGGGATTCTGTCTCTCCCTCTGCCCCTTCCCCGTGCTTGCATGCATGTGCACGTGTGCTCTCTCCCTTAAAAAAAAAAAAATATATATATATATATATATATATATATATATATATATATATATGTATATGTATATAGGTATTCAGAAGGAGCAGACAACACAGGTTAAAGAAGTTCATTAAAATGCCTTCATGCATCTCAGTGGACCATATTGTAACATGTTTGCATCACAGGAAAAATGTTCTTATACGAAGAAGTTATCTTAGGGAAGTAGAGGCTGCAAATCAGTAGTGAAACAACGATTGAGAGGATGCTTTGAGGCCATTACTGTTACAGTAAATTTCAAAGTTACCTTTATTTGGTTTTCACCGAACTCATACACGTTGATTCAGGTAATATTTTCTCAGTATAGGAAATGAGCCTAATGACTTCCTTTTTCCAAAGTGGAATTAATATGGTGTTTACATGGTGTTTTACCATTTGCACAATGTTTTTCTATGCATGATCCCATCTGATCCTTACACAAACTTAGCCAGGGAAAATATTGGCCTCATTTAATGGGAAATCTGAAACACAGAAGGGGTGAGTCATTGCCTAAGTTCACACAGCAAATAGCAGGTAGGACCAGGAATAGTAAGTATCCAGGTCTTTTGACTTCAACTTCACTATGCTATTATTCTTGCCCAAGAACCAGCCCCTACTTCCAATCATGGATGGTATCACAACCTGGGAAAAAGCATTATTAAAGAGTTGAGTGTCTTAAAGGACGTTGTTTAATTAGCCCTTACATTATTTTTGCTTCTTTATAACTCTCCCTAAAATTCATAATTATTTTCAGATATCCCTATAAGAATTGATGTTACATTGCCTGAATGAATGTGCTGCAAAGACAACAAATAGCTTCTCATCTCCCTCCCTCTGTTTTAATATTGAGTCCCATGCCAGATTCTGTGCAGGTGGCCTGAATAATTGCAGTCTGACATACTGCCCTCATGTTGAAAGCTGCATTCTTTAATGCACACATGACATGGTCTTGATTATTTCCTTTTCTATGTAAGATACGTTTGTCATAGATAACTTTAAAAATAATTATAGTAGGCATTTTTACACTTTTTTTTACTACATTAATTATTTCCTTGAAAAGAGGGAGGAAAATACCCATTGAATCTTCTGCATGTCTCTTCTCATTTCTGTGCAGTGGAACTCCTTCTCTATCTGGTGACTCAGACCGTGTGCTGTTGAGGCCCAGAGGCGAGAAACCAGGGAGAGGAATTAATGACCAATGGCCACACATTCCTGAAGTGTTGGCAGGACCTGGGAGCATGGATCAGGTCATCCTAGATCATGTCAAGTGATGATCTTTTGAAATTTCTTGTCCCGGAATGGTTTCAGACAAAGATCAAAATTATGTTCCTGTTGCTTGTCAAAGAGAAATAAAGAAAGAAAACTTTGTTTCACCTCATAATTTAGGAAGGGTTTCAGTGGTCCCCAGTAGTGTGCTGTTACATGTTCAACAACCAGCTTCAGGGGAAGTGGCACTGACTTTTCACATTTGCCAGTTTCCCTGGTGTAAATAATCCCACCATGAACAATTTCTAGCTATCAACGTAATATTAACAGACTCTCAAAATTTCTGAAAATTTAGGAATTTGCTCTTTAAAGCTAGTACAAGCCAGCTCCAACACACTACTGTAAATTAAAGGCAACCTAGGTCACTCTTGGGAAAGATTTCTAGTTGGGGCATTCAGTGTCTGCCTTGAGTTCATCAGCACGTTCCTCCCAGAAAAGATGCAAAATAAAATTGAGAGAGGAAATTTTCTATTTACAATAAATGGTACAAAGTAGAATTTATCTTTGCTTTTATATTTGCAGAAGTATCGTTTTTCACCAGCAGAGAATAGCTATTTTCATCTTTGCTGTTGTAATTTTCCATTAGCTGTAGAATGTTTCTCTTTTATAAGATATAAGTAAAGTTAATGTTTTGGGGCACCTGGGTGGCTCAGTCAGTTAAGCTTCCAACTTCGGCTCTGGTCATGATCTCGCGGTTTGTGGGTTTGAGCCCCACGTCGGGCTCTGTGCTGACAGCTCGGAGCCTGGAACCTGCTTCGGATTCTGTCTTTCCCTCTCTCCTTGCCCCTCCACCGCTTGTTCTCTCTCTCTCTCTCTCTCTCTCTCTCTCCCTCTCTCTCTCTCTCTCAAAAATAAACATTAACAAATTTTTAAAAAGAATCTTTTAGGGGCAGTAGCTCAGTTGGTTAAGCATCCACTCTTGATTTTGGCTCAGGTGACGATCAAGGTTCGTGAGATCTAGCCCCATTGGGCTCTGCACTGACAGCACAAATCCTGCTTGGGTTCTCTCTCTCTCCCTGTCTCTCTGCCCCTCCCCTGCTTGTGCTCTCTCTCTCTCTCTCTCTCAAAATAAATAAATAAACTTAAAAAAAAAAAAAAGAATCTTTTAAAAGCTCTTTATATTTTGCTTCCTCTTTTTACCTCTGAAGCAAACGTTTTCAAGGAGAGTTTTTTGCTCTAGTTTGACTTACTTGGGGGCTTTAAGATGAATCAGAACGTACAAAATTACATAAAACCTAATTTGTATAATCTACTGTATTTTTCATTTAAGTTTTCTGCCTCAACTCATTTCAGGATTTTGTTTTTAAATCCAAAACAAAAGGTTCTTTTTTCTTGACTCATAAAGTATATCCTATGAAGAGTGATGTCTGCAGCATCATTTTAACTCAAGATAAGCTGTGGGGTTTTTTTTTCAGGCAGTATACTCTGATATGAAATGGAAAAGATGGTTACACATCAAGGAATGAGTTAATCATTAATTTGTAATGAATCTGAAAATGTGTATTAGGTGTTTTCAAAATGATCCGAGCTGACAAGTTGAAGAAGTTACATATAACTGCAATGCAATAAAATCATTTATTCAGAAGGCTCACTCTAACCTGTAAAAGATACATATCATTTAGTAATTTTTTTCATACATAATATGAAATGTTAGAGTTTAATACTATACTTCTATAAATACTTAGTTTTAAATTTCTTGACTTGGCCCTGAATATGGGGTATTGAAATCTAATGTTTGTCAGCTTCTCCACTAAACTTTTCTGATTTTCAGTTTCCTTATCTGTAAGTTTGCTTTTCCAAAAGGAACTTTTGTCAGTAAATATGCCTACTTTTTTGTTGTTGTTTAAGTCTATTGGAGTAGAGTAGGCAAAAGGGCAATCTTACCTACAGGTTTTCGAACTATAAAGCAGACCTGCCTGTTAGAAATACTGTATGAGTGGGGTGCCTGGGTGGCTCAGTTGGTTAGGCATCTGACTTTGGCTCAAGTCATGATCTCATGGTTCATGAGTTCGAGCCCCGCATCAGGCTCTCTGTGCCGACAGCTTAGACCCTGGAGCCTGCTTCGGATTCTGTCTGTCTGTCTCTGCCTCTCCCC